>NW_022900931.1:54348011-54365865 GCF_012274545.1 Fukomys damarensis
TCTTTCTTTCTTCCTTTTTTTTTTTTTTTGCGTTACCAGGTATCAAGCTTGGTTCCTTGCACTTGCGAGGCAGGTAGCAGAACCACTGAGCTAAATCCCTGGCCCTCGTGAGCCATTTCTAATTGTGGAGGTTTTGTTCTTGCTGGGTTTGGAGGTTCTGTATATTTTGTTTTAGTGATGGGGGATTCAATTCAGGGCCTTTTAATTGAGCTACTTTATTTCTGGAGACACAGTCTCACTAAGTTGTTCAAGCTGGGCTTGAACTTGCAATCCTCCTTCCTCGGCCTCCCAAGGTGCTGAGATGAGAGGCATGCACCACCACACCCAGCTGCTGCTACTATTTTTTTAAATAGGTAATATAGTCACATAGCTCAGAAGTCATAACATGGAAGGAAATGTAATGAAAAGTCTTTCTCTCATCCCTGTGTCCCAGCTACTAATTCTCCTCCCAGGAAGTAGGCATTATGACTGGTTTCTTTTCTTTCCCTTCATCTGGTATTTTATGCCTATACAAACAAAGATACATGCACACATTCTTTTCTACCTTTTCTTCTTTGTACCAGGGATCAAACTCGGGACCTTGCACTTGGGAGGCAGATGGCAGCACCACTAAGCCCTCCTACCTTTTAAACTAAAGAAGTAACAGTGTACCGTGCTTTTTTTATAATATATGTCAGAAATCATTCTGTCAGTATATTAATAGCTTCCTTGTTGATTTTAAAGCTATGTATTATTTGTGGATGCAGCCTATTTTATATAAACATGTAGGCTGTCTCTGTCTTTTGCAGTCATACATACAGGGCTCTAAATAATAAATCTGTATGTGCGTCTTTATAAATGCAGTGGTATCTGTGTATATCAGATCCTCAGATGTGAAACACCTGGGACAGGGAGTGTGGCACTGTCCCATCACCCTCTGAGCGACAACTGCTTGCCTTCCCGTTACCAATTCAGGAGCACATCTGTTACCAACAAGGGTTCAAACCGTTTAGTGATCTTTACCGAGTGCCCTGCTTTTTTTAATAGAAATAATGTCAGCTTAGAGTTTTGCTAAAATGGGGAGTTTGGCAGTTGACCCCAGTGTTCCAGACAGCTCCAAGTTCAATAGAAGGGTTGGAAGGTTGGGGAGGAGACCCTGGTGAGGCTGGGGAACTACAGAAAGCTATGTCCTTTCGTGCACCACCCTCTCCAAGAGGGACCTAGTGTTGCTCCTAAAACAGGCATCATGAAGGTCTTTATGCTGGTCTTCAGACTCTGGAAAGCCTTCATCAGAGCCTTCTGCTCGATTGTTGGATGACCAGCCTCGCCGCAGAAGCAGCTCACCTCCATCCCATTTCAGTGCACGTGAGCACACTGAATCAGGCCGTCCCACCCAGTCCCAGAAGTCAGGAATCCATCCCTGGGAATGGAGGGCAGCACAGGAAACACTTCCTCTCTTAATGGTACCCCCACCATCCTCCACACTGCTTTTCCCAGTGCCAAGTCCCAGAACACAGGACACTCAGTCCGTGTGTTCACATAGGGCACCTTGAGGGGACTGTGCAGGGGGCTGACACAGCTTCCTTGTGCTCAGGGAAGCATGAGAGGTAGTGATGGATACTAGGGCCTCCTGGTAAAGTGATATGCAGTGTAACAGCCACAGGACAACAAGTGCTGCCTCAGCTGAGGACCAGGGACCCCCCCACACCTGTGCCATTGTCAGCAGCTGGGTCTCTTCCTTACCAGCACATGTACCCTAGACTGTAGCATCCCATGCACCAGATTATTCTTGTTTTGATCCCCTTTGTTGTCCTACTCATCTGTGTTATTTGCCTTGATGAAGCATTCTTGGAGTTGGCATCTACTGATGAATATATTCTTAAGTCAAAAGAATACATTCCCAGTCCAAGTGTATTTAGTGTCTGAATCCAAATGCATTCAGCATGACTCACTTCCCCCACCTTCCCACAGCTAGATAATTACAATATTCTTTTGGAAATGTCCCCTGCACACCTCAGGATTTCAGCAGTGGCCTCAGCAGGGGTTGGGGGGTGTTTCAGTCTCAGAGTCACCTCCATGGGAGGCTGCAGCACGTTCCTTGATTAACTCACAAGTGGTTTGAGAGGTATTTTCCATTTTTCTATTCTTACTGCATTTTGGAGGTTTATCAAATATACGCAAAGAGGTCCCCAGAGGAAGTGCATGCCCTCCTGAAATCCTTCGGTACTGACTATGTGATCCTGGAAGACAGCATCTGCTACGAGCGCAGGCACCACCGGGGCTGCCGGCTGCGGGACCTTTTGGACGTTGCCAATGGACACGTGAGCATGTCGCCTTACACAGTGGGAAGCCCTTAAAGGGAGTGGGATTCCAGTCATTTGAATCCTGAAATATTTTTACTGTGGATGTATGTGTGTGTGTACATGTGTACTTTTTATACTATACACCTTTTTTTATAGATACAAAAGGCTCAGGGCCTTGACACTGAGCTACATCCCCAGCCCTTTTTTATCTTTTATTTTGAGACAGAGACTCATTAAATCACTAAATTGCCCAAGCTGGACTTGAACTTAGAATCCTCCTGCCTAAACCTCCCAGAGTACTGGGATTTAGGTGGGCAGCAGCCTATTACACTGGTATCGTAAATCAGGTCCTCTGTCCTCTCCATTCTGCAGAACCCCTGCCATAGCCTTTAGTGACTAGCACAGGGGCCAGGTGAGGGGTGAGGGGACCTCTGGGTCCCCAGGTCTGTATCACACAGCAGGTCTGTCTTTGGCCGGTTGGCATGATATGGCTCTGCATAAAATTTATTTTGGGGGGACTCTGCTGCTAAAAACAAAGCTTTAGCCTCCAAGCACTGGCTCATTCACGGGAGCCTGGCAGCAGGTCACTCCCTCTCTCCAGTACAGGGTCTGCTCTTCTTGCTGTTCCTTCTCCCTCTGCTCTCTCAGGGTGTCCTGCGTCCCATGTACAGAGCCACAGGGGTGGCCTTCTGTGACTTAAGTTTGCACTCCAGAGCTGAAAAACAAGCTGTGTATCTCTCCTTTCTCCCTCTAAGGAAAAAGCTTTTGAAGCTGTGCTGGTTCTTGCATAGGAATGTCCCCCCTTTAGAACTAGGGCTCATAGTGGGTATAAAAGCCAATGGTTGTGTGTAAATGGATGGGATAAAGTGACAAACCTAGCCTAAACCTGAAAACAAATCAACGATTTGAGATTCAAATTTTTGCCCAAGAAAAATAATATTAACTTTCTTGGATTCAGAGCCAGCAAAGACTAATGACATGCATTTAAATTTTGCTTTGTGTATGACTTTTTCTCACTTGTGCATCTGATGATTTGGAAAACTCTCTAGTTAGAGTAGTTCTGTGTGTTTCATTTCTGTGAGAGGGACAATATGTAGGACATTAAGAAGAAGGAGATACAAGTTCTAGTTCTGACTTTGCTGTTAATAGTGACCATTATGTGATGCTCAACTCTCCTTCCCAGTATTGGTCTGCATTACTGAAGAGGAAGAAGGATGAACCACCTGATATTTAGTAGCCACTGACACTGAAATAATATTTTTAAGGAAACCCAGTACTTGTGAGATACGATTACCTCACATGTGATCATATGGTGATATGATGGTTATTTTTAAAATTCATTACAGTAAAAGATACATTGCCATTGATCCTTTACAAGATACACCCCTTGCTTCAAGCACACTTATCCCATCATTCTTACTACATTCTTTCTTTTGTTGTTGTTTGGTACCAGGGATTGAACTTGGGTCATTTCGCTTGCAAGGCAGGCAGCAGAACCATTGAACTAGATCCCCAGCTTTTCTTACTACTTTCTGTTTTGTTTTTGTTTTTTTGTTTTTTTTTTTTTTTTGGTACGGGGGATTGAACTTGGGACCTTGCATTGTGAGGCAGGCACTGGAAGCACTGAGCTAAATCCCTGGTCCTCTTACTACTTTCTGTCTTCTTTTTGTTTTGTTTTTGTTTTTTTGTTTTTTTTTTTTTTTTGGTACGGGGGATTGAACTTGGGACCTTGCATTGTGAGGCAGGCACTGGAAGCACTGAGCTAAATCCCTGGTCCTCTTACTACTTTCTGAAGGAGTTCTAGAAGTTCTCTTTCATGGGAGTCTTTGGTTGCACTGTTGGGGCTGTCTTAGTGTCTTAACCCACTCAAAATGGACAGTGTTTATGGTCAGTTTACTTTTTCATGCTCAGTTTCACTTTGAGGAAGAGCCAAAAGTCAGCTACCAGATCTGGTAGATAAGGTGGATGATGACACACTATAAAGTTTTAGTTTTTTGTTTTTGTTTATTTGACAGAAATTATCATAATTGGTTGATTGAAAAAAAAAACTACAGTGAATGCTTAAATTAGAAAAGAGACTATTACAGTAAAAGATACATTACCATTAATCCCTTTCAGAAAACTCAGAATACTCTCTTCTTGAAATATACTTTCGTTCTTGGCAATGTGTCTTTTCCTGTATTTTTTAAACTTCAGCATTCACTGTATTTTTGTGTTCCCACTTCCTGCTGTCTTTTACAAGTATGTTTTATCCCCAGATTGAAGGTGGGTTTGTTTTCGGTTTAGACGATGGATGGCCCAGGAGAGAATGATCCCAATTTGAAGCCTGCAGACCACCCTCGCTTCTGCGAAGAAATCAAAAGAAACCTGCCTCCCTACATGGCACACTTTACCAGGGTGTTCCAAAACAAGACGTTTCACGTCTACAAGCTGTCCAGGAACAAGTAGCAGACATTCCTGCCCTTCTGTGTTTTGGACAGAGTGAAACTGCGTTGTAAGGGAAGTTGTTAGCTGATGATTCTGGGGTGAGTGGGTTCCTGGTACCCAAAAGCTGTGATGTGCAAACATCCTGCAGCTGTTTACACAGGTGTCCCCATCTTCCACAAGTTGAAGTCTTTCTTGTCTTATCTTTGTCTTCATTAGTCTAAATGTTCACAACTTCCTGTGACTCACCTAGGATTTGGCTGGTGGTCGGTAGTGTGTGTTCCAGAACGGCCTGGACAGCTCCATACCATGCTGACCAAGAGAGCTTGAAACACTTTTGATTGTCAGTTAACTTACAAGGCAACTCTGAGCGGAATGGAAAGGATGCATATTTAAATTATTTAATATTATTTCACTAGT
This sequence comes from Fukomys damarensis, assembly GCF_012274545.1. Taxonomy (NCBI): domain Eukaryota; kingdom Metazoa; phylum Chordata; class Mammalia; order Rodentia; family Bathyergidae; genus Fukomys; species Fukomys damarensis. The sequence continues at coordinate 54,353,138 of NW_022900931.1, forward strand.
GAAGACCAACTGGTGGCTTTTTAAAAAAGCTCTTTGTTGTCCTTTTTCATCTTACAATTTAATAATGTTTTCCAATATTCCTGGTTTTAACATGAACAACAACAAAAAATCATGTTAGGTCTTTGTATGTATCGTAAACATCACGTAGTACTCTCGCATACATTATATACCCAGTAGTCTGTGTCGTACATTGACAGAGTGTTTTAATGCTGGGCACAGAAAAAGTGTTACAAGTTCTGTATGGTTCATTTCTCAGAAGTCTATGTAGCCAGATAGAATTTGTTACTTTTAAAAACCTGATACTCTTTAATCTCTCCTGCAAGTAAAACAGTTTGCTTCATTTCTTACTCATTTCAATTTACTGGGTTTGCAAAATTTTGTAAACTTTTTGTGTTTTTAGCCTTTGTATTTTTTACAGCCTAGATCCTTGCAAAGTCTGAATATTTTTTAAACGTGTATCTTGACTAGTTCACTAATGCAGTATTTTGGGCAGACAGCATTTTCAACCAAGTTCGACTTTGGTCTCCAATCTTACACTGTGGGCCCTGGTAATGTTATTCTTTTCCTCTCTAGAAGGTAACCAAGTGCCTATATAAGTCATGCTTATTTGTAACAATGAAGATTATACATACCTGCTCAAAATTTTTGATAATTGCTTTTATAATTCATTTCTAATGATTAGGGACATGTAAAAGTTGCTGATAAAAGCATATTGTCCATTTAATTATATCAAGCTGGCTAATGAAATTAACTTTCTCCCCTGTTCTTGCCAGTTGGAAATGATTTAAATGTTTCTCCTTGCAGTTGTATTGAAGTAAATTGCCATTGGCATCAAGATGGATGTCACATGTTTGAATGATTCTGTATTCAGTTACTACTTATTAAGCAGTGTTCAAAAACATTTTTACACTGTCCTGTTGAACACAAGGATATTTGGCTTTTACCAAAACTTATTTAAATAAAAATTGGCAGTAGCTGCGTTATTAAATTATGCAACTGAAGCTCCGGAATTATATCTTTCCTGTATTCCTTAATAAGGTTGGAGACCACTGCAGTTTAGGGTAATACAATAATAAAACATTTTAATCAGTACTAAAACTTTAATTAAGCCAGTAATGATGCATGCCTGTTGTAGCTGACAGCATGGGTCAGTACATCCTTCGGCGGTGCCTTACTCTAATTGAAACCAAGCACATGTAAGGTACACTATGTTGACACTATGTGATTTTGGTTTTTTTACAGACTCTGTTACTTTTCCAGGCCTATTTAAATTTATTTTAAATATTCCTGTGTGTATTAGTCTTAAGTATTTGGAGTCTCAGTATACAAGAAATATGTACTTCAGTTTGTATGCTTACCATTGCCATGTTAATGGCATACACTCATTATTTTTCATAGTGACCTTGTTGCCGAAACATTTAGTGTTCAGTCTTTAGTGAAAAATATAAAGTGCCAAAACAATATTGCAAGACAGAATCCATATATACACTCTTTCCAAGACACTGTGACCATGCACAATAGAAGTTTTTATTTCCTGATGACCAAATTTCCCAACGAATCATGTAGATATTTTTAGCTCTTGTCCGGCTTCTTGTTTATGACCCTCTTGTTGGAGTACACAGGAGGAAGCAGGAGAGCATCTGGTCTGGCTGTGGCTTCCAACCTCTCTGCAAGCCGAGCAAGAGCTCTGTGGCCTAAACTCCCCACCGCATAAGCCTAGCAGGCTGTCTCATGTTTGGTAATAACCTCAAATTATGGATAGAAACACCATCTGATTTTGCTCCTGGGTTAGCTTTCGAAAGAACCCATAAGTGCAGTAAAAGTGCTTATAATTGGCTCCACTTGCGGCTTCCCAGAGCACTGAAGTCTCTACCCCTCCATGGGCTTCCTGCCCAAGCCCCACACAGCAGGCAGAGGGCACAGCCAGGCAGCCACTTGCACCCCTCAGTGCTCTTGCTCCCTGCTTCCTTTGGATACTGGTACAGAGCTTTCCCTGTGAGTCCTTATTGTGAGCACACACAGTCAGCTGTGTCTAAAGTGTGGGTGTAAAAAGAAAGTTATTTTTGCAAAAATTAAGGTGAATGCTTTGGTAAGATTTGATAAATTCTGAATGGCTAAAAAAATTGCTTTTCAGTTTATCATGATTAGGAAAATTTTATAATATTGGGGGAACAAATCAAAATTTATCTAGGTATTCATTCCACTTTTAAATGCCTAAACCAATAGGAAGGTGTTAAAATGTACCCAGATCATGTTGTTAGTGTGATTTATGCAAGAAGTAGAACTGCAATCACTGGATTGTTATGCAGAGGAAAGTCCTTGGCTTCACATCAAAATATTAGAAAATGGGCTGGGGATTTAGCTCAGTGGTGCTGTGCCTGCCTCTCAAGCACAAGGTCCCCAGTGCTGAAAAAACAAAACAAAAAAACGAAAACCTCCTTTCTTGCGGGGGGGATGTGGCTCAGTGGCACTGCGCCTGCCTGGCAAGTGTAAGGTCCTGAGTTCAATCCCTGGTACCAAAAAAATTAGAAAATGAATGGTTAGGGGTGCAGCTCAGTGACAGAGCACTTGCCTCCTGTGTGCAAGGCCCCGGTTCCCATGCCCAGCACCAGGACAGAAATACATACATTATGCTTCCCTGTTTTAACCTGCTTAATTAAATGACCGTCTACTGGTAATAATCACAATAAAAATTCTATCCAAGTTGAAGGATCCCCATCACTTTTATTACAGGCTTTTGCAGAGTAACTGTTCATTTCAGATGTATTAGTTACGAGGTTAGTTAATAAGGAGTGATCTAGGCCATTTGCTGTCTCTTAAAGATGATTTTCCTGACCTGTGTGAGTCCAGTTCAACTTAGTAAATTTGTGTGTGTGTGTTGGGTAGGTGCTGCTAGGGACGAGGACATGTATAGATATTTCATCTGATCTGCATCTTTATTTCACAATTAACTGAATGTAAAAATTTTTTAAATGTGTATACTGATTCCACATTAATTTTAATTTTGGCTCATTCTTGACCAAAATTTACCTGAAGTAATATAGAAATATTTAATTTTTAAAATTTAATTCAGACCTTGGCATTCATAGGAAGATATTAAAGTTTTCTCAGATAATGTATCTTGGTTAATGTGCCCCCAGATATTTTGTACACGATAACCTTTTAGCCTAGGAGAGAGTGATTGTTCTTGGAAAAAAAGCTTTGCAGGTGAGAGTGTGGTTCACTCTCCTGTGGTAGTTGAGGTTCTGTTTTTAAAATCCTATGGGTAAAATCTTACAAAGAGCTTTTATAATTTGTTGTACTGAATTGTATGGAGATTATATACTAAATAAAGCTCTTTTAGATTATACAAAATGAGTGTCTTTCATTTCTTTGAGGGTCAAAAACCAAAGAACCTACTTTCCTGGGAAGGAGGGGTTGAGGCAAGATCTCACTACGTAGTATGGTCTGGCCTTGAACTCACTATGTAGCCCAGGCTGGTCTTGAACTCACAGTGATGCTCCCGTTTCAGCCTCCTGAAATCTGAGATTATAAGTGGGTGCCACCACATCTGGCAGGGACCTCCTTGTTGAAACGCATTGCATATGTGCAAAATAGAGTAAATCACTACAGATGGGTGTGGCAAAATCTTCACTGTATTTACAATGTTGAAGGAGTTTGTTTCTTCATGTGAATTTTTGTTCGATTACTGCTTGATTTTATTTGAATTTTAAGGTCATTGTTAGATTTCTAAAAAGAAAGTTGCTGTCGGTAGAATTTATCCTCAAAGATATAAGTCCTATTTGTTTTTACCTTAACAGTTTTATGTCATTACTGTCATTTTTTTGCAATTCAGGAGGATGGATAGTTTACATTTTTGGTAAGAGTATATAGATAACAAAGGCACTTGACTGTTGTTCAAGATAGAAGTTGACATTTCAAGCAGAAATGACCAGAAAGATAAACAGAAAAAACTGGCAGTGGGATCTCAAATATCTGTATGAATGAGTGGGTTATAATACAGGAAGAATCATAAATAATTCAGTTAAATGCAACTATGAATGGCCTGAACACGTAATGGATTGGCCTGAAACACCAGTCACTTGGTGGATGAAAGGCTTTTTCTCTGCCCCTCTCTTCAGAAAAGGTACCTAAAACTCATGAACTTTTCAGTTAATGTAGTATTTAGAAGTTTGTTTCTTAGGGTTATTTTCAAAATGCAGATAATATAACTAACAGGGTAATGTGAAATCAATTTGGTGGATTATAGCCAACATTTAAAAGAAAGGCAGGGAAGTAAGATGAGTCTACATGGTAAATGTGTTGTTCAGGTCAATATTTGTCTCAGTTATGCATGTATGTATTAGTGTATCAGGGACAGTACAAAATGTATTTCTTACTGTGGATTAATTCAACCTAGCCTTGAACGCACAGTGATCCTCCTGCCTCAGCCTCTGGAGGGCTGGGTTTATAAGCATGTGCCACCATACCCAGCACATTTGATTTTTAATTTCTTTTAAAATATATTCTGGGGGCTGGGGATTTAGCTCAGTGGTTCCAGCGCCTGCCTCTCAAGCACATGGGCCCGAGGTCGATCGCCAGTACCAAAAAAAATAAATAATATATATAATTCTGAAATATTTATAAGGCAAAATTACATATCCAGGATTTGCATCAAAATAATGGGGGCATCTAGATGAAATAAGATTAGCCATGAATGATATGGTTTAAATTACTTTGTACTTTTTCCTAACGACAAGAGGGAAACTAGAACCAACCAAATAAACCAGGAAACTAAGAAGACTTAAAATATAAAAATCTGAAATCAATCAGAAATAATAAAAAGGATAAATCAAAACTTTTTAAATAGATGTCTTGTAAATCTAACCAAAAAAATAGCAAAATTATAGAATATTAGGAATATGAAAGGACACAATCCAAAAATAGGAATGAAAAAATTACATGAGAATAATGTATGCAATTCTGTGAACAAATATAAAATTATAATTAGAAATTGCCAGATGGCCCTCAAAGAAATTAAAAACAAATAGATAAAACCTATGGAATACCTGACTAAGGATTCAGAGGTCACAAAGGACATTTGGACAAGACTACGGTGAAAATGTTTCTGAAGAAGAGCTGGGCACACGATGTCAGTCAGCAGTAGAGTACTTACCAAGCATAGGGAGGCCCTCAGTTTGATCTCCAGCAACATGGGAAGAGAGGGAGGGAGTCCAAATTTAACCTTTCTCAACCATTGAATAATAGGGAAAGCATTCAAGTTTGTTTCAGGAAGCTAGTCTGGTTTTAACACAGCAACTTGACTCAATAATGTAACGACAAATTATCACAATCTTTGTGGCTTCCAACAATACACACTTAAGATCAAGGTTTCCTGGGTCAGAAGTCTGAAGACAGGGCAACTAGGTCCCCTTCTGGGTCTCTCAAAGCTGAAGTCAAGAATCTCTAGTCCCTAGGGCCGTGGATTTAGCTCAGTGGTTCTGCCGCCTGCCTTGCAAGCATAAAGACCTGAGTTCAATCCCCCGTACCAAAAAAAAAAAAAAAAAAAAAAAAAGAATCTCTAGTACCCACCTGCACAATGTGTGACACAGGTCTGAGAAAAAAATACACTAGGAGAACTAAGAAAAAGCAGGGTTCCAGGATGACCAATGCCAGTGTAACCAACAAAGGCCCTGGCCAGTCCCAAGCACTGACTTTTATTGGCAGTCAGTTGGGTTAAAGGCAATGTGTGGTTTCTATGGAAATTAATGTAAATAAGGCTTTAAAGGACAAGACAAAGCATTCTTGAATTAGGAACAGAATAGACATGATGGTAATTAGAACATTGTCCTTCTAGTCAGAAGGTTTTAGCTGTGGAAACAAAATTTGGGTCTGAGTTACTTTGACATCGGCACATAGGCTTTGGCCATTTGTGGGTTTAACTCTTTATAGCCTGCTATGAACATAATCAATGTTATGGTCCTCTGCCCTCAGGATGTCAGCTAGGGCTACTTTCTCATCTGGAGATGAGGAACCTCTTTCAAGTTCACACAAGTTAGTGGTAGGATTCAGTTACTTTTTAACTCTTGCAGCATGGAGGCCACTAGCCCCTAGAGGCCACCTCTCTCCAGAGGCAGAAGCTGTGCCTCTTCACAGCCAAGAAGCAGCAGCTCCAGGAAAAGTCCACTTTCCTCTGCTAAGGGCATTTACCTGAGTATGCCAGATCTCCCCAGTATAATCTCAAGTTTTATTAACTTAGAATCAGTTGGTCTGGGACCCTGAATTATACCTGTAAAATCCCTTCCCCTTGGCTATGTAGCATAACCTAATCATAAAAGAGACATCCATCATGTTCAAAAGCCCCACTCACACTCAAGAGAAGGGCATGTTCATGTTCATGTTCACAGGGAGCATCTTAGGGAATTAGAATTCTTCCTACCAGATAGTTTAAAAGAATAATTGAGTATTTGGCAGCAACTAACAGGATTATAAAATGTCAGAGAAGAAAAGCTTACAAGGCGAGTTCCAGTTTCACCCTCACTTTCTCCTTTAGAGTCTTTTCCAAAAGATGACACAAAAATGGAAGCCAAGCAAAATATGGGAGCCTTACTGGAAGAAACAGATTGGAGTGCCGAAGCAGCTAGGATTTGGTTGTGGTTGGAGGGATTTGGCACTAGAAAGGGGGAACTACAACAAAGAAAACCTGAGAATTTCCCATTGGACCCATGGCCCTCACCTACACAGGCATGGCTTAGCAAAAGTGGCAAAAGGCTAAACAGATCAGAGGTTACCATTGCTGAGGAAACATTGAGATCAGGGTCCAGCCAGGACTAAGAGATCATCAAGAATCTCCCAGTCTGGAAAAGCTGTAACTCATCATGAGATTAGAGACAATTATTCACATTTCCAGCCAAAAACAAATATAAATCTGCTGTGGTGTTAGTTTTCCATCACTGTGGCAAGATACCTGAGATAATCAACATGTGAGGAAAGAGCTTTTTTTCTTTTTTGGTACTGGGGATTGAACTCGGGTCCTTGCACTTGCAAGGCAGGCCACCGAACCACTGAGCTAAATCCCCAGCCTGGAAAGAGCTTTTTTGGCGTAAGTTTCAGAGGTTTCCATCCATGAACACATAACCCTACTGATTTGGGTCATGAAGGCCCAGAACATCATGGCAAGAGCATGTAGCAGAGGATTCTTGTGGTCAAGAAGCAGAGAGAAAGGGGGAAAGGGCCAGGGTTCCAGTATCCTCTTGAAGGACACAATTCTGCTGACTTAAGAACCTCCTGCTAAGCCCCACTTCTTAAAGTTCCTGTCACCTCCCAATAGGACCACAGACTGGAGAACAAGTCTTTACTATGTGGGCCTTTGGGCAGTAGTTCAGATCCAAACTGTAGCAACCATAAAAGATGACAGCTTTATCCATGGCCTCAAATTATCATGAGAATTTTTATATATATTCTGTAGCACTCAAAAGTAACTAGGAACAATTTTTTAAAATATTGAACCAGTGGAAATGAAATGAAACCATAAACAAAAGATTTTGGAGTCTTAAAGCAAATTTTCATGTATAGTAGCTATGTCTACTATATTCAAGAAATTAAATGACAAGATGAAGAGTTTAGGTAAAGAACTGAAAAACTAAAAAGGAATGGAAATAATAGAACTGAAAAGTACAGCAAGAAAACCTGAGAATTTCCCATTGGAAATATTTTAACAATATTGAGTTAAAAAGCAAGTTAGATATAGCTAAAGAGAAAATCAATAGACTGGACAATAGTTTAAGAGAAAATATCCAGACTAAAAGATGAAAAACAAAAGGAAGAGCACGAAACACCTTCTAGAACATTCTGTTTTATCCTGAAAGTGTAACTGAAGTCCCACAAGGAAAGAAAAGGTTGGACCTGTAGGACTTTGAGGAAGCAACTTGCCTTAGTCCATTTTGTGCTACTATAACAACACCCAAGACTGGGTACTTTCTCATGACCAGAAATTGTATTTCTTCTTAGTTCTGGAGGCTGGAACATCAAGATCAAGTTGCCAGCATCTGGGGAGGCCCCTCTTCATCATAAAATATTGCAGAAGGGCTCATGTGTCCTTATAAGAAACTCTTTCCCGTGACAGTGCTACAAAGCCATTCATGAGGGCAGAGCCTTCATGGCCTAATCAGCTCTTAAAGTCCCTACCTCTTAGAACTAGCATGGTGGGTATTAAATTTCCCATACGTGCTTTTGAGGGAACATATTTGAACCATAGTACTACTTATATTCTTAGCTTCTGTGTTTTCTTTGGTAATTGAGTATGTAATCATCCCCCTATAGGTTTATTGAGTAAAATAAATGAGATAATATTTAAAGCTCTAGGCCCAATACCTTGCATATGGTAAACACAATAGATGGAAGTTACAGGACAGTATAATCATCATCATCCAACATCATCAAAACTGGAATGTGAAAGGAAAAAGTATGAAGAACAAAGTTACATGTGAACCAGACAGTCAAACCCCTTCAATAATTTCACGTTAACTGTCCATGCCATAGCAAATATCTTAAAAACAAAACAAAGACCAAAAGAACTTAGAAGATTAGTAGAACAGCTAATAAGGAAACCAACGCTTCCTGAAGTTTGACCCTTGACTTATAAATTCAATCAGTTCCCAAGGGCTGGTTGTAACCCAAGTTAGTTGTAAGTCAATACAACTGAGATCTGGATGTTTTACCTGGGTACACTCTATAGATAACAAGAGGCAGATGAATTTTCCATTAACCTCATTAACCCCAGTTGTTCATTTGTCAGGCCGATCATAACTTGAGGGTCCACTGTATTACACTGCAGAGTGGGGAGAGAGAGAGATGGAGAAAACATGCACGTGCCATGGGGGATAAAGAGTCACGGACAAAAACTTAGGCTGGTGGATTGATTTTAGAAGAGTTAGCACCACTGCTGAAGATAAATGTGCAGATTCTGCCAAGGTGCACAGATTCATGAAGAAGAAGTGGCTGATTGTGAATCTGCTTGAGAGAGAAAGTGAAGGAACATGATTTCAGGACCAGCACAGTAATTAGAACAGCAGTGTGCTAATTAAGGCTCATAAATTGAATGAAACTATTAGCATTTTCTCTTGCAAGAAAAGGTGGATCCCCCCCCCCAGGAAATGACACCTGTGAACAATTAGCTCTCTTATTATTGCTATTAAGATTATTTACATAAGATGCACTCACTTAGCACTCACTGCTGTTAAAGATTTTTTTTCCCAACCCCTAGTCTCACAGTTTCTGGTTAGGAAAATACTTTGGGGATTCTTGATAATTATTGATAATTAATAGCATAGCACAGATAGACATGACCACTATTATGGACCCCACTACACTGTTGTTTTACTGCCTTTGTGGGGAGTGTTTTTGTTTTCTTAATAGAAGAAAGGGGTTCAGGGGCCAGGGATTTAGCTCAGGGGTCCTCCCCCTGCCTCACAGGCGCAAGTCCTGAGTTTGATCCCCAGTACAAAAGAAAGGGGGGGATTCACAATCTTTGAGCATCTGAAGGAGACTGTTGGGCTGTGAACATAAGGAAAACAGCCTTCCCTGATGCCACCATCGGGGGCTCAGTGACCTGATGAGAAAACTTACCACATCTCTGCTCTGGGCAAGGGGGAAATCTGAGGAAGATATCAGGATAGGTTCATGATACAAACATGAATTTAAAAGATTCTATTATTGCCCTGAATAAAAATGGCTACAGTGGCCCTCTGAGGGTAAGAGTGCCAAGTAGAAAATTTCATATTGTGAGTTACAGAAAAACTAACCCATCAAGGGGAATTTTAGGTACACCTAACTGTATTTTAGACCTTTTGGGAAGGCTTACTTTAATGTCCCCATGGTTAAACCTGTTCAGTTGATGTGCATTGAGACCTGCAAGCACTGGGACCAATACCTTAATGTGCATGACACGCACACTCCACGTTCCCCTGGAGCTGACAGTGAAGAACACAGACATCAGATAAAAATACGGGAAGATGGCAAATGTCTGGGGAAAGTTAAAGTGCTGTGGTAGCATGTGACTGGGGTATATGTGGTACTTGGGATTGACTCACACTGAACTACGTCCCCAGACCTATTTTAATTTTTTATTTTGAGGTGAGGTCTCACTAAATTGCCCAAGCTGGGCTCGAATTCATGGCCTTCCTGCTTCAGCCTCCCAGAGTGCTGGGATTATAGGTGTGCACCACCATGCCCAGCTCACCCACTTGGTTTTAAGTGCTCAGAACGAGATGCTTACCCTAACTTGTGCCTCTCTGGCCCCGTCATTACTTCACTTCGATTAGTATTAACTTATGAACTCCATTCTCCCAGGCCTCTTCCTGTCTCTAGAATAATCCAGCTCCTGTCAAGGTCTACAAAGCTACTTTCCAGATAGCTCCACGGTCCAGCGATGGGGCCTTTATGAGCCAGCTGACTTCATGTGCCCATCCTATAACCCATGACTTTCTATAACAACCTGATCTTGTGGGAACAAACCAGGGTCCTGCAAGATCTACCTTAATCCCTTCCAGGGCAGTACCCCCGAGTGATCTAATTACATTGAGCCTTACCTCTTAGAGCTTCTCCCACTCAACAGTGCCGTCCTGTCACCAAGCTTCTGGAACATGTAGCTTTGGGAAACGAACCAAGCCATAGTAGAAGCTATGAAGACAGTAACATTTTTGTGATTGCAACAATTAGCTACGTAGAAAGACGGCTAAAAAAGTCTCCGGCTAAATTTGTTTTGTGTTTTGTTGGCTTTCTGACACAGGCTTTCGCTGTGTAGTTTAGGCTGTCTGGAACTCACTATGTAGCCCAGGCTGGCTTCAAACTCTCAGCGACCCTCCTGCCTCAGCCTGCTGAGTGCTGGAATCATAGGCATGCGCCACCATGCCCAGCTTTACAGTGAAACTGTATCAGGGCTGCCTTACCCAAAGAGGGCCACATTACCTCTTATCCTCTGTATACTTGGACATGTGATTCAGAGGCTCTAGTCAGTCTCCCCTGGCAACTTGTATTAAGAAGTCAGGGTGGCGGGGTTGCAGTGCATAGAGCAGCTCTGCACATCAGAGCAGACAAAGCCACCCTGCAGCCTGCAGTGAAGCAAACATTAAAACATAGCAATAGAGGTTGTGTGGCTCCAGTGAGGTAGGGAGAGGGACATTCATGATTGACTCACGGTCCCTCCAATACTGTCCTTGCTCACCATTCTTGGGTCCTATGAGACATCCATGTTATATTTCCAATAAATTACTCCTTTGACTTGAGCTAGTTTGATCAGATGTCTCCTCCTCCCTATAAGGAATGATTCCTGATGAAGGCAGCCCCCAGGCAGAGTCCTCATGGATCTGCTTTTCTTGGGGCAGACATCTGTTTTGTACTTTACTCTCAGAACACCACTTCCATAGCAGTAACATGGCATTTCTCACCTTGGGTCACGATTAATTGCTGTTTCTACCCTCCTTGCTGTGATTGGAAGTTCCTGAGTGCAGGAATGATTTCTTCTTCATGCACACGCCCCCAGAAGATGCTCAGAGCAAAAATGTACTAAGGGTGTGTTGCCTTGGATACCACGGGCGAGGTCAGGTTCAAGTGAGCTACTGAGCTATCATCAGCGAGTTTCTCCCAAGAAGAGGACCAAAGTGAGAGGAGGGACCAGGCTGCCTGGAAAATCAACTTTCCTTTCCTACTGCTTAGCAGATAAACAGACTCAAGGATTGTGACGATTAAACTTAAATGTCAACTTGATCAGCTTGGGAGCCACCTAGGAGATTGGTAACGCACATCTCTAGGTGTTTCTCTAGGATGGCTCATGGAGTGTGTGGCCCTTCACCCCTTTCTTTCTGGTGCTGTTCTGCTGCTGTGCCTCCTGGCCACACAATGAGCTAAGCAACTTCACGCCACTGTGTCCTTCTGCCATGATGTTCCTGCTTTGAAGCCAGCCAACCAAGGATTGAAACCTCTAAGACCATCAGCCAAATAAACCTGTCCTTGTTTAAGTTGTGGGCGTCAGGTATTTTGTCCTGTGATGAGAAAGCTGTACATTGTAAAAAGAATATATGAGTATGAAAACTACTAAAAGACCCTCAGGTCAGCAACCACCAAAAGAATTTGGTGGTGCCAGCATAAATGTATTTAAAGAAATTATAAGATGTACAAAAGAACCAGAAAAGTTGGCCCATAAGCAATAGAAACTGCCTATAACACAACCCAGATGTCAGATTTAACAAAGATTTCAGGGCAGCCACTTAAAATATTATCAAAGAAATAAAGGAAACAGTGCTTAAAGAAGAATAACAATGTCTCAAATAAAAAATATTCAGTGAAGAGGTAGAAATTATTTAAAAGAATCAATAGAAAGTCTAAAGTTGAAAAATATAAAAACTGAAATTAAAAAAAAGAAATACCTAGAGGGACTCCACCATAGATTTTAGGCTGGCAGAAGATAGAACAACAAGCTTAAAGGTAGATGAATAAAGATGATGCAACCAGAACACACAGAAAGAAAATGAAGAAAGATAAAAGAGTCTCAGAGACCTGCAGAACACTACTTAGGATACAAATGTGGGTAACTAAAGAATTAGAAGGAGGGAAATATATATATAGCTGCAAACTCCCCAAACACCATGAAAAATATTAATCTGCACATCTGAAGAACATAACAGAGTCCAAGTAAGAGAAACACATACAGGCATATAATAGTAAAAAAAAAAAAAAAAAAAAAAAAAAAA
>NW_022900931.1:54365924-54376422 GCF_012274545.1 Fukomys damarensis
AAAAAAAAAAAAAAAAAAAAAAAAAAAAAAAAAAAAAATGACAAAAAATCTTGCAAACTGCAAGAACAAAACGACTTGGCACTTGGCACGTACAGGGGAACCCAATATGATTAACGGCAGACCTCTTAGAAACAATGGTGGCCAGAGGCAGTGGGATGATGATTCAAAGTGCTAAAAGAAAGATCTGGCAACCAAGAATTTATGTCCGGGAAAACTGCTCTTATAAACATAAAGGAGAAACTCAAACATTCCCAGAGAAATAAAAACAGAAAATGCATTGCTAGCAGAAGTGGCCTAACAAAACCAAACAAAGATGCTACAGAGAATTCTTCCCGCTAAAATAGAAAGCCAGTAGACGGTAATTCAAATCCACACCTAGAAATAAATACCACTAGCAAATGTAACTACATAGGTAAATATATAATGTAAATGTATTTTGCCTTACAGATCTTTTCCTTCATCCTGTCTGATTTAAAATGTAACTGCATAAAGCAATACATTATGCATTCAATTTATATTCTTTTTTATACTATTGCAAATGGATTTTTTCCTAATTTAATTTTCAGAATGATCATTGCTAGTGTAAGCACCAATGATTTTTTTATTTTGCTCTTATCTCTTGCAACTCTGATGAACTTATTAATTATAATAGCTTTTTTTTAGTCTAATTCTTAGGATGTCATACTTGGAAGATTTATTCCATTTACAAAGACAGATCAATTATTTTACTTCCTTTCCAATCTGTATGCCTTGAAATACTTTTTTTCCCCAGTTTCCCTGTATAGAACCTCTAATAAAACATTAAATATAATTGGGAAAAGTAGACATCTTTGTCTTTTTCCTGACCTGAAGAAATTTAAAACTTCCATCACTATAATAAAAAACCTGAGGCATCAACTTATAAAGAAGAAAAGGTTTATTCTGGCTCACAGGTTTTTGAGGTTTCCATCCATGACTGGCTGGCCTGTAGCTTTTAGGCTTCAGTGCAGAGTACATAGTGGAACAAAGCCAGTCACCTCTCAGCTGAAACACAAGCAAGAAGGGGCTGAGGTCCCACAGTAGCTGTGGACCCGGAGTCCTCCTTCGAGACCTCACCTCTTAAAAATAACAGCACCCCACTGAGCCTGCCTTGCAAAATGCAAGGTCCTGAGTTTGATCCCCAGTCCTGCAAACAAAACAAAACAAAACAAAGCAAAAATGCAAAAACAAATAAGAGAACACCACCACCCGGGCTGGAGATTGGGCCTTAAGGAGGGCAGCGGGAGGGCTGCATTCCATCTTTCAACAGGAAGTAAGATTGTTTTCATCAGACATTATGGTGTGTGTGTGTGTGTGTGTGTGTGTGTGTGTGTGTGTGTGAGTGAGAGAGAGAGAGAGAGAGAGAGAGAGAGATCCTTATATCAAGTTTTATTCTCACTTTATTGAGCATTTTTTATAGTGAAAAATGATTGCCTGCAATCCAAACTGAAGGAACTCTGAGGCACATAAGTAAATATATTGATTAGATTGGTGAAGTCTATCTCCTGTTAAACTGGTAAGATGTCTAGAATGTTTTCCTCTTGTGTGGGGGGTACTGAGAATTGAATCCAGAGCCTTCACACTGGGCTGTATTCCCGGCCCCTTTTTTTTTTTTACTTTTTATTTTTGAGATAGGGTCTTGCTAAATCACTATGTTGCCAGGCTGAGCTTGAATTTCAGATCTTCCTACCTCATCCTCCCAAAATGCTGGGATTACTGCTGTGCCTGGCTGGTCAGAATGTTTTCTATCAGACAGACACATAGAGCTGCTGCTGAATGTATCATTATGAGAGAAAAGAGAGAAAAGATCATATTGTATATTTTTGTCCCCACTGAAATTTATTGCCTGTCTCTTTCTCCTCGGACCACTTTCTCCCTCCACAACTGAATCTGGGGTTTTATGGGATTACAAATAAAGAAGACTTTTTCCAATGAAGAACCAGCACCAGATATTCCTTTATTTTTATGTTTAGACTCAAGTGGTGATCATAAGCTTCAGAAAAGTTACCTACTTGCCATTAGGAAATTGCAAATTAGTGCTTGCTTCGACAGCACATATACTAAAATTGGAAATTGCAAATTAAAGTAGCAGGAAGATATCATGACACACCTATTAGAACGGCAAGGATCCCAAACGTGGATGACATCCCATGCTGGTAAGGACGAGGACCAAGAGAAACTGTCACTCGTTGCTGTTAGGAATGCAAAATGGTACAGCCCCGGTGGCAGAGTCTGACAGTTCCTTATTCATCAAAATACCATCTTACTGAACTATCCAGCAGCCACACCCCTTGTTCTTTATCCAAGTGAGCTGGAAACTTAAAGTGCACGCTAAAACCTACTTATACATAATTATAGATTTATATAAGAAAGACCAAACTCGGAAGTGACCAGGAAGTCCTTCGGGGGAATGACTACATGAGCTGTGGAATATATAAGTAGCAGTGAAACATCATTCGGCCACGAAAAGACACAGAAGACTCTTCAATCCCTATTACTAACTAGAACAAGCCAAGATGAAAGGCCGCTCCCACGGTCTGGATATGGTTTGAATGTGTCTTCACAGTTCCATGTATTGAAATTTAGTCCCATGGTGAGATACTGAGAAGATACAATATTAATCTGACTACAGTGTTTAGAGGTGGGGCTTCTGGGAGGCGAATGGTATTAGATAAGATCATCCATGAGGTGTAGTACAATCATGACTGAAGACTGGTGGCTAGTGACAAAGAATCCAGAGGATGCACACACCTATGCATGTTCCCTGTGTCTCACCACATGATGCCCTGTGTCACTGTGCCCTCCAACCAGCTAGAAAACCATCACCATCTGCAGGTCCTCAACCTCAGACCAGAACTGTAAGCCAAAGACTTACGTAGTCTGTGGTATTGTGTCCTTAGCAACAGAAAACAGACTTAAGTCCACCACATAGTGCGTGGCTCTTGATTTCTTTCCTATGTGGCACTTTGGAAGGGGCAGTTTATGGAGACAGTAAAAAGATGTGGCTGCCCAGAGTTAAAGGAAAGGGAAGGCTGGGGAGGTGGAGCACAAAGGAGTTTTTAGGGCAGGGACAATACTCTTACTGGGATGATAGATCCATGGCATTATACATTTGTCTAAGCACACAGGATCTACTAAGTAGTGAACACTAACGTAAACTATGAACTTCAGGGAATTACGTCTCAGTGTACGTCCATCAGCTCCAGTTTATGTGCCACTCTGGTGGAGGATGCTGACCATAGGGAAGGCCGGGCGGCAGGGAGATCTCTGGTCCTTCCTCTCAATTTTGCTGTCAGTCTCAAACTGCTGTAGAGCCAGGGATTTAGCTCAGTGGCACCGCACCCGCCTCACAAGCACAAAGTCCTGAGTTCGATCCCCAGCACCAAAAATAAAAATGAAAATAAATAAAATTGCTGCAAAAATAAATGGAAAACTATTCCTTAAGAACCTAATTAAATGAAAGTCAGTCAGTAGGAGACTGACCTCAAAACTAACAAGAAAAATAAAATGCAGAGTTCTGGAACTGTACCGTAGGACAGCAGCACTATAGAACACAAAGAACCACTATTGTCCATAACCAAGGTTAGTTTTTTCCAGAATGTTTTAGAGGATATAGCATACAAGCAACTGAAATTTTAACATAAATCATAAGTCATTACCTTTTCAATGTTTCCATAACAGCTTAGGTTGCTATGCAATCTTAAAGTGTAATATTTTAGAAATTCCAAAGCAAAATAGTCAGTCATCTGTAAATCTAAGTTGTTTTCAACCTGACTTCCAAAAATCTAATAGTACTTAATACATTGAGATATTTAAAATTAATTTTCCCTTCACATCTATAATTCACTTCATTAAACCTAAGTCATAATGCACATTATTTTCTAACGCAGTATTTTCTAATTTTCTTCGAACAGATTTGGAGGAAGGCAGCACATGACACGGGTCCTGGCCAGACATCGGCACTTGCCCGCTGTGTAACCTTGGGCACATTATCTGTGTCTCAGTTTCCTGAACTGTAAATAGATTAAATCAATAGTCTTGTCCCATAGGGTTTTTGAAAGGATTAAATTAGTTAATAATTTAAAGCTCTTAGAACAGTGCCAGGCACGGAGTAAGCACCTAATAAATATTTATTGCTATTATTAACACAATTTTGACACTTCTTAAAAGGGAGCTTGGCTCATGTAGTTATTCTTTTCACCCTCTGGTATAAAACGTTTACCCTTGATGTGGCTATACTATCTATTAATAGAAACCTACCCCCTCTTTCTACTACTCTACGCCTGTTTTGAAACACTTTATGCTGTCAGCAAGAAAAGCAACTCTAACTTCACAAAGCACCACTGCCACTTGGGCATTGCGAGCACAGACCCAGCAGAGAACATTTGCATGGGCCGCCAGCCTGGAAGGGTGTGTCCTTGCCCCTGGCTCCTCTCTCTCCTCTCTCCAATTCCTGGCTGCCATGGGTTGAGCGTCTTTCCCTCCACCGTGTTCCACTGCCATTCTCTTCCTACCTCAGAGCCAGCCAACCATGGACTAAAGCTCTGAGCCAAAAATAAACCTCTCTTCCTTTAAATTGTAGGTTACTGTAGACTCTTCCTTTAAATTGTAGGTACTGTAGAGTATTGTACCCAGCGAATGCTACCTAAGGCACTATCAGCATTTGCAATGAAAACTTTGCTTGTTCTGTTTTTTCCTCTACTGGAAAGTGAGTTTTCCAAGGGCAAGGGCTTTATCTTTTGGTTTGGTTTCAGTTGTTGGGTTGTTTTGTTCTGGTACCGGGTATCGAACTCGGGCCCTTGCGCTTGTGAGGAAGGCGACGGAACCACTGAGCTAAATCCCTGGCCCTTCCAAGGGCAAGGGCTATACCATGTTTGCTGCTCTATCTTCTGCCTCTACAACTCACTCTAAGTTTCCTTGGCCTCTCTATGTAAAAGAGCAGCCCTTCTCGCTGTCCCCCTTGGCCTGCTTTCTTCTTGTTTACTTATAGTTTTTTCAAGTCCCCACAAGAACACAAGCCTCACATCCCCATGTGTCATCTATTAAACAATTAATATTCGTTAGTGAATAAAGACCGCCTGCGCTGGGGATGGTGGAGCACACCTAACATCCCAGCACTGAGGGAAGCTGAGGCAGAGGAGCCTCACGTTGGAAGCCAACCTGGGCAAATGAGTAAGAGTCTGTCTCAAAATAAAAAAACAAACAGGTCTGGGAATGTAACTCAGTGGCAGAGCACACCTTCGGTTTAATCCCAAGCACTGGAGAAAAGGAAAGAATATCTGGTGAATAATGGGCTACGGTGGTTTGGAGGGGCAAGTTTGACCCCGAAAGGTTTATGTGTTGGGAGCTCGGTCCTCAGTATGGCAGTGAGAGGCTGTGGGACTAGAAAGAGGTGAAGCCTCGCGAGAGGTGCTTCAGCGATGGGGAGTTACCGTAGTTCTTGTGGGACCTTATTTAGGGCCCCAACAGCGAGTTACAAAAGAGCAGCCCCTCTGCTTCCAGTCTCACCATGTGATCTCTCCTAGCTCCCGTGAGGCCAGCACCAAAAGCTCAGCAAATGAGGCCACTGATCACAGACTTTCAGTCTCTAAAATGTGAGCTAAATGGTCTGCCTCTCTCCTCTCTCCTCATAATCTAATCTCAGGTATTTTGGTTTGGTTTGGTTTTTCAAGACAGGGCCTCACTGTGTAGTTCAGACTGGCCTTGAACTCACTGTGTGGCTCAAACTGGTCTTGAACTTGCAGTGATCCTCCTGCCTCAGCCTTCCCAGTGCTAGGATGACAAGTGCATGCCACCACCCTGGGCAAGTATTTTGTTACAGCAACAGAAAATAGATTAATACACAGACCCTCAGCAGATATGCTAAAAAGATAAATTTTCCCAATGATGTCATGAAAAGATCAAATGAGAGTTCTATTTCCCATGGCCAATCTAAACATAATAGAATTTTCCTTTAGAAAATAAAATAGTAACCTCATTGCCTCTTGCAGAAAGCAGACTCATTCTACTAGAAAACCATGGTCGCTCAGCTCAAATTGGTGTCCACCACTGCCCAGAAACCCTACTGAGTTGCCAGTCATTTGCACTGTTTCTCACCTTCCACAAGAACCATCCAAAGTCCACAGGTGGCAATCCTTTCAGAGCTTCCAATAATAAACAGCTGGCTGTGGCCCATATGCCATAAGTTCACCGCCACTGGTAGCCCCTCCTCTTCCTCCAGTAAATAAACCCCTCGTCATAGTTACTTGTTGACGTGTAACAAATTACCGCAAAGCCTAATGCCTTACAGCACACATTATTTCCTCACTCTACTTGTTCAGGGATCCAGGTGTGAAGTCCCTGGGCACCTCCAGCCCAACCCCTCTGCTTAGGTCTCCTGTGGATGCTCACCTGGTGTAAGATCCTCTTCCAAGCTCCCTCACACGGCTGTTGGTAGGACTTGGTGCTTTATAGGCTGTTGGTTGAAGAATTCCCTTGGTTTCTTGTCCTGTAAGCCTTTCCACAGAGCAGCTGAGAACACGGCTGCTGATTTTCCTCAGAGTGCACGCCATACAATAAAGCATATCAGTGTCCACCACAAACCTGATGGAAAGTGACAGAAATGTATTCTCTCACAGCCTGGAAGCCAGACGTCTGAAATCAAGTCTCCCTCTGCAGGTTGGGTTTAATGCACAATCCTTTCTTGGCTCTTCTAGTTTCCGGTAACTCCAGTGGTTCTTGGCTTATGGCTGTATAACTTCAATGCCTTCTACAACTTTCACATGTTCTCCCTGTGTATCTTAAATCTCCCTCTGCCTTCCTCTTAGAAGATCCCAGAATAACCCAGGATGTCCTCAATTAATTTTATCCACAGACCTTTTTTCTAAGAAAAGTTACATTCACAGGTTCCAGGCGGAACTATCCTTTGGGAAATTCAACCCACTCTATCTGGCTCAATGACTGACAACTGACCATCATGTTTTTCAAGCCAGAAACCCAATAGCTGTTTTGTGCTCTTTTTACTTGTTCCTAGGGTCTCATTGCCTCTCTCCCTGGAATATTACAGCAGCCTTCTGTTTATCCACAGCTGCTCCTGTGTTCTACCATCCATTCTCTGCACGGTACAGTGGAGTTGTTTGGAAATCATTATTATGCTACAAATCTGATTATGCTCCACCCCCCACACACACATACACCTTACTCTCACCTGCTCACAGTTCTTAGGGAATGAACTAATAACACTGACATAGTCTGTATTAAAAACCAATATTATAAGAGGACAGACTTTAAACTGAAGCTTTAAGACGGTAATATATAAATGGTAAAGAAACATTACGTGAAATAACTTTTAAAAGTCCCTACAAAAACTGATGAATTTGTAGTCATGAGAATTACTAATAAAGCATGGTACAACATATAATAGTATTCAATGACTATTAACCAGTAGATAAATAATAAAATAGTGAATGCCAAAAATAGTATCCATTATTATTTTAGATTTTGAGTTCCTCAGAGACTGTGTATGTCATGACTTCACTTCCCCTAAAAGATTAGTGAAGAGACCCTAGGCTACCTAAAATTCTTATGATCAAGGCATCTTTTTGGTTTGCAGTTTAACCTAGTTACACCTGTCAACCAGTCATGATAATTAGTAGGTAAGTGAAGCCTGTCACCAATTAGCAGGAAGAAGAGCTCCTGGGATAGGTGTGGAGGGAGAAACAGACTAACAAGATTTCCACTGTAGTTCAAGTTATAATTTTAGTACAGTGTATTCCATGTAACCGGCAGTGTGATTGAAAAATACATTGCTTAAACTTTTAAAATTTATGACAGTAAAACGTACATTGCTACTCATCCCCAAGAAATCCTCCCCCTCGCTTCAAACACTCTCACCCAATCTTTCTTGCCACTTTCTGAAGCAGTTCTGGGCATTCCCGTGACTGTCTTTAGTTACGCTCTCGTGGCTGCCTCGATATTCTGAATCAGTTCGAAACGTTTACCTTTCATTGGGATTTTGACTTTGAAGAAGAGCCAGAAGTCACTTGGTGCCAGATCCAGCGAATGAGGTGGACAAAGGTGCACGATAAAGTTTGTATAAACTTGCCTTTCCTTTGGATGGCACCCAGAAGAAGCGTTCGCTGTATTTTTTTTCTTTTTTTTTTTTTTAATCGCAACTTGAAAGACACTCATGAAAGACGACGACTTCCGGGACTGCTGTAGGTGGCGGCAAGAGTGACAGGATAAGGGTGCAGCCAGGGGAGTACTAATGTCAGTGTGCCTTCTACTATAATAATTTTTTAAGAATTTAAACATTCACCATATATTCTCATCACACCTTGTAACAAGCATAGTTCTGCTAAAAAATATTCTTCATCAACTGTCGCGAGCCGCGACGTCCGGGTCCTGCCAGCAGGTCCTAAACCTGAAAGGATGAGGACAGAGAGACGGGAGGCACCTTTCTTCTAGTTGCTTGCTCGCGACGTCCGGGTCCTGCCAGCAGGTCCTAAACCTGAAAGGATGAGGACAGAGAGACGGGAGGCACCTTTCTTCTTCAGTTGCTTGCTTGCTTTATTATAGAACCTCGCCCTTTTATACTCTCCAGCTGCATGGGAGCGAGGGAGCGAGGGTACCGCCCACACATTCCAGAGGGAAACAATAACGACCATTATGGGTTACATCTGCTACTAGCTGAACTCGCCCGTGGCTATGGGCGAGAGCACCTCCGTGCCAGCGAGGTGACTCAAAGTTCAGTCATGGCTAGGCCTGTGTCAAGGCTCACCATAATGGCTCGCCATAATCAACGAGCTTGAACTTGGCCTCTTCTACACCCAATGCCATCAATACAGTGACTTTCCTGGACCCCTCCTCTGTAGTCTATAAGCAAATCAAGTTGCAGGAAACTACTGTTAAAAAGCACCTGCCTCCCTTCAGTGCTCATCACCAAGTGAATACCAAGACAGCTGGGATTCCCTTGGAGTATCTCTGCCAGCAGCACTTTAAACTTGTCAGATCCGCTTTGCCTGAGTTCCTATCTTCTTGTTAACTCCCCTGCTCCAGTACCCGACTGTGAGTTATCCCAGTGGTTTCCAAATGATGGGCTTCCTAGTTGCCAACTTTCATGTTCCTGTCATTTCAAAACGATTTGTGTTCTAATAATAGGTAGGTGAAACCCTTATAGGTCAAACAGAAACAAATCTCTAGCATAAAAAAAAAATATGACATTCGCAATAAGTCATAAACTACCTTCTCAGCATTGTGATGTATTCAGCCCTGGGTTAATTCTACTCTGCCCTTTAGCAAGACTCTTGGCCCCGAAACAGGGTGAAAGAGTGTGAGGTGATTTTTATGTCAGTAAAATGTTCACAACTTCTGATTTTTAGGTTAGGGTCAATTCAACTGTCATAACAAACAGCCCTAAAATCTTGGTGGCTTACAAGAGTGAAGGACTTTTTCCCATTCTTGCTATATATATATATCCAGCAATGCGCTAGGACTTTCTATCTTGCTAGCCTCTCTCCTAGACCAAATGAGGGAGCACCAGTCAGGCATGTGCCTGGCCATTATGGCAATGGAAGAGATAGCTCTTGAGAGTGTCACTCCAATAATTAAATGCTCTGTCCTAAAAGGAATACATGCCTCTCCTGTTTACAATTCATTGGCCGGAATAGCCAGCTGGCTCCATTCATCCTCCAGCGGCCCAGACAGTGCACCCCACCCGGTGCCTGGACTGGGGGAGCAGTGGAGATATTGGCAAACAGCACTAAAGGTTATCACCATCTGCCCTCTGGCCACTAAATGCCTGGAGTACCTGTCTTTCCAACAAACAAAATATATTTACTTCCTCCCCAAGAAAAAGAATCTGAAGGTCCCACCCAGTGAGGACATCATTCTTTAAGTAGGTGGTGCATAAGAATCTCTACAGCAGGTCAAAGGAGATACTCTTTACATCCAGAGGTGTAGGAGCTAAAAGCCAAGTTATCTGCTCACCTCCAAGAAATTTCCCTCCCAATACCCAGAGACAGAATAGTTACAGGCTAGTGTCTATCAACACATTCCTCAAAAAGGGAAAGAATGTGTTTAAAAGACAAAAGTCCAGTGAATCTAGTTTTGCAGCTCTTAATTGCTTTATCTGTGATCCTAGAGTCACAAAGCAGTCTAGATCAAAAAGCGGTTTAGAATGCTTCCACCAAGTGGGACCGTGATACTTACAGCTAGAGAAAAGGAAGTAGCATACAGAGAACGGAAGGAAGGTACAGAGAAGGTCCAGCTTTTATCTGTTAGAATAGTTGGCCACTTGTGATTAGCTGAGACTCCACTATTTTTTTTATTATCTACCAGGAATCCCTCAGACCTGTACCTATATTAATTGATTCCATTCTTACTGTACAACCCTGTGGAAAAGGTACTAGTAAAAAATCTCATTTTCAAATGAAAAAAATCCAAGAAATTCATTTGTGCAAGTATGTGTTTGCTGGAGTAGGACTTTTTTTTTTTTTTTTTT
>NW_022900931.1:54376478-54389919 GCF_012274545.1 Fukomys damarensis
GTTTTTTTTTTTTTTTTTTTTGGAGATAGGGTCTCTTTGTGTAGTTTAGGCTGGCCTTGAACTCACTATGTAGCCCAGGCTGGCCTCAAACTAGCCGCAATTCTCCTGCCTCAGCCTCCCAAGAGCTGTGATTACAGGCGTGTACCACCACATTCAGCAGGCTGGAGTGGGATTCTGACCTAGGAAACCTAGTTCCACAGTTTCCTGCCTCTTCATCTTTAGAGATTCATTTACAAGTTTGTCTTCCCCATCACTGGGGTAAAATACCCAACATTTGCAAATAAAGGAGGAGAGGTTTCTTCCGGCTCACGGTTTCAGTGTGTAGTAGAGGGAGTCTGCTCCACCCATGGTGACCAGAAAGCAGTGCAAGAAAGGGGAGGAGTGTTGTAAAGACACTCATGAACTTGCAGAGCTGCTTCGGAAAGTAGAAAGTATAATGGGAAAAGTGTGTGCAAAGCGAAGTACATTGTGGGAGATTAATGGCAATGTGCCTTTTATTGTGATTAAAATTTTACATTTAAACACTTCCTGTATTTTGATCACACCTCATACACATTAGTCTTGTACAGAACTGATTTGTTCCTGGGGTTACCAGTGCCTGCTTCTCAGTATACACATTCAGACTCCCCGGTCCACTGTCCTCTTCACAAAGGCTGAATCCGGGAGACATTCGCAGCGTTCATAGCTGGAGTTCCATAGTCGGAAAGTCCCTGCTTTTGGCTTTCAGCAAGACTCCGGCAGAAAGCACTGCTCCCCGATTGCCGGCCAAGGAGGAAAACCCATGAACACACACAGCGGTGCGACTGGGAATGGAAATGGAGGTTACAGAGACTGCGTCCCCAGTAGCCCCTGTGTGCTGGCTGTGAAGGTGTGAGCTCACATCTGCCTGTGCCCAGGTTCCCTTCCAGGGGAAGGAAGCCTTGCTGCCTGGCAAAAACAAAAAACAAAAACCTCTGCCTGCATACAGATACAGGCAGGGGTAGAGTGCGAGATCCTCTCAACCTTCAAGTCCCAGTTCTGGTCCTCCCTAGGTACCCTCATGGGGCGTAGACACTTGTCTTCTAACCCTTGTTCAAGGTCAAACTCTGTCCCTTGCAATCAAAACGGTAAATACATTCTAATATATTGAACCAATCTGCTATCAAGAA
The DNA here is from genome assembly GCF_012274545.1 of Fukomys damarensis. Taxonomy (NCBI): domain Eukaryota; kingdom Metazoa; phylum Chordata; class Mammalia; order Rodentia; family Bathyergidae; genus Fukomys; species Fukomys damarensis. The sequence goes on from NW_022900931.1 coordinate 54,377,627, forward strand.
CTCTGAATTTTTCTAATTTTTGCTACTGCCAGTAATGCTTGATAAACCTTCTCGTTCTTTCAGCCCGAGTGAATATGTCAATAGAGGATGATTCTTAAACTGGAATTGCTTTCTACATTTAAAAATGCATTAAGTTTTTATCAATACCTTTTAAAATCCACTGATATTGCTGATTCTAAAGTGCTATGTCGATGCACCGACCTTCCAGGGGTACATGGGGGACCCAGTTCCTCACCCCACACACACACACACACACACTGGCATTTGCTAAACCCCTCTTTTCTTTATTATGATTGATACAGTGAAAGGTTTAAATTCAAGTGCTGCAAATGAGACCAAATAAGTTGTTCTCGTTGCTTTAATCTGAATTTCTTTAAAGTGTATGATTAAATATCCTTTGATGTTTATTGATCACTTGTTACTACTCTTTACATTTAATTCCTATCCTGGATTTATCTTTGTTGTAAAAGGAAAGATGAGGGTACACCTATTTTTAAGTGCATAAGTGGCCTTTCACTACCACATTGCTCTAAAAGCTACCTTTATCATAAAATTCATTCCCTAATACACTTCAAACTAATCATGAACTTTGATCTGTGTCATTTATTTGTCCTCTGGTCCATAACGATTCTTTTATTTTGGAATTTTGGTTTTGGGGTCTTGATATGGGGTCTCGCTATCCAGTTCAGGCTGGACTTGAACTCACTATGTACCCTAGGCTGGCCTCAAACTTGACTTGACCTCCTGCCTCAGACTCTTGATTATTAAGAATTACAGGCATAGGCCACCATGCCTGATTCTGGTCTTACCAATTCTTATAACAAATGAAATAGAATACAAATAACCTGTTAAATCATGTATACTCTGAAATTGGGTATGAAGATTAAATTTAACTCTATGTTGTAGGTATGAGACACACCTGAAATGTTATATCAAAATGAATGAGTAATTGTAAACAAAAGAAAGCATGGTAGCAGTATTATCGTCAAGGATATGCATGCATCCTGGACAAACAAAACTGAATTGAGTCAGATGGTCTCTATATGATTAAGATTATAGCAGGACATGGTGACACACACCTGTAATCCCAGCACTCGGGAGGCTGAGGCAGGAGGATCACTGTGAGTTCGAAACCAGCCTGGGCTACACAGTGAGTTCCAGGTCAGTCTCAACTACATAGTGAGAGCCTGTCTCAAAAACAAACAGACAAAAAAAAAAAGTATAGTCCACAATGGAGATAGTCATTATACTTCTAGGCACAAAGTAACATAGCCCTGAAATATCTGGGGAAAAAAATAAAGAAAGTACATGAGGAGAAAGATGTGTACACAGCAGTGGAGAGAAGTCCAGAACCAGTCAGACAAAGTATATAATCAACTATAAAGATAAAGAGGTGATTTGGCTGCCCTGCTAATGTAATATACAAAAGGAATTTCTCAAAGTTTGTGATAATCGAAAGTTAAGGGCTGGTATGAAAATGTTAAAGTATATTATTAAGTAGTTTTATTTAAGACATAAAATAATAAGCTGATTCCCCTTTTAAAATAATAAAGAAACCAACATACTTTCCACCTTCCATTACTTCCACTGACACTAGCTTGAACTTTCATGATTTATTACATTTCTCAAACAGCTGTCCAGTGTAAAAATAAATGAACTCTAGTGTTATGGCCTTAAATTCCAGCCATTAAGATCTAGTAATTTTGTTTATGTACATTCAAGGCCCACCACAAACTTCATTCTACATACTCTTAAGTCCTTCATTTTTATTTTCATTTTAGTATATATTCCACCAACTAAAGCATGCATTTTAAGAAGCATTTATAAGCTCCTAGCTTGACAATTTTGCCCCACCATAATCTACAACTAATAGTTCCATTATCTGATGGCATCTGGAGTTTTGGAAAAAAGTCAGAAGCCAACTTGAAATCTCCCACGGTCAGTTGACCATACCCTGCCATTGTGCTGGGAATTTCTGTTGGTCCTGATGGCTTTAGACTCATGTGTCTTGTTAGAGTGAGAGAATCCTTTTACTGTGCAATTTCCAGCCATCCTTCTGTTTTTATCTGTAAATTCAGTTTTCTTACGTTGGCTCTGTTTTCCTCAGTACAAACCCTCTGTGTGTTGTATCTTTATCACTGGCTCCCACATCCACCCTAATTATCTTTGCCTCTTGCATTTATAAATTTCTCCCCAGACCGCCTCTCCATGGCAGCAGTACAAATTTGATTCTCAGGTGTGTCTAAGGTGGTTTTCGTCTTCTGTGAATTTCATCTTGTGTAACTAATTCTCCATGAGCCACTTTTTCTATCCTTACATTATGTAATGCTGATGTCCTTGACCTCTTGTGTCTCTGGTCTTGCTTCATAGACATGCCCTCTTTACTTTCTTTGAGGATTTGGGCACATTTGATCTAAATGGTTTATTCCTCCAATTGCATCATCCAATTCTTGTTCAAGGCAGGGTTTTGTTTGTTTGCTTGCTTTCTTGTTTTGCCATCCCGGGGACTGAACACTCTGTCTTCACACAGAGCTACCTCCCTCGTCTCTTTTACTTTTTATTTTGAAAAGGGGTCTCACTAAGTCCCTAAAATGCTGGTCTGGGCTTGAACTTGCAGTCGCGCTGCCTCAGCCTGCCAGAGTGCTGGGATTACCAGCGTGCACCACCACACCTGGATTCAGGCGTGCATTCTCTTTTTCCTTTGGTTGTAGCCATTCCTTTTTATTAGCACAGTTTGCAGTATGTAATGTTCGCACTCCTTGTGTGGAGTTGGTACATGTACATAGCACACTTTATTTCCTTTCTTATCCCCTTTTCCTCTCCTCCCTCCTCCTTGCCTCCATACCTTAATCCCTTCTGTACTTCTTACTTTCCCTTTTTTGTAACATCTGCACTTTTTTGTAAATCCCACGTTGGCTCCTTTCTGTTCATCACCGAACAGGAATAGCTCCATTCCAGTCACCTGAGAATTGCACAATGACAGCACTGTCTCCTCTTCTTGATAACCTGAGTACTGTTCTAGTTCCTCCCTTAGAAAGAGAGAAAAAAAACTAGATATTAACTGTGCACAATGCAAGGCACTTGTTTTTACAGTGAGCTGGGCAAGATGGCAGGAGTTGGTAAAGCCTGACAGCTCCGGTCTAGTAATTCACTGTGGTCTGAAGGAAGGATCCCAGTATTCATAGTACAGAGTCATTTATTGTTGTCTCTTACAGCCCTGTGCATTGGCTGGGCTCAGCTGGGTGGTTATGGCTCAGTATCTCATGCTGTTGCACTCACAGGGCGTCTGGGGTTGGTGTCATGTCATTCACTCTCATGTCTGACATCAGGCCAGAATGGCTAGAGCAGCTAAGGGCTCATAGAGCACCTCTTTCTCCATGTGGCCTCTCCACAGGGCCAGTTTGGGCTTTTTCAATGTATGAAGATCTCAGTGTACATGGACTTCTTACCTGGCAGCTAGCTACTGCTTGTGCATGAGTTCTAAAAAGTATAGATCAAGCTAAATGCAATAGCACACACCTGGAATCTTAGCACTCTGGGAGGCTGAGGCAGGAGGATTATAAGTTTAAGCTGAGTCTGGGCAAGTTAAAGAGTCTCTATCTCAAAAAAAATTTTTTTTAATTTTTTTTAAGGGCTAGGGATACAGCTCAGTGCAAAGACCCTGGATCCAATCCCCTGTTTAAAGCAAAAAGGAAAAAAAAAAAGGGGAAGGGGGTATAGGTCATCCTCTAGATAGAGGCACTGGAAAGCTTTGGTGTTTTGGTGTCCTTGTGACCTAAATTGCGGTGACAGACTCGGAGGGATACAACAAATCACTGCTGGAACAAAACCAGACTCCTGCTGTCTTAGGGCTGCAAAGTAAGTGCGTGGCCCTCTGAGTGTGTGGGTTGTAGTCCATCTGTGCTTCACAAACTCCCTAATGCCCAGAAACCAGCTGGCAGCTTCTGACAGTGTTGTGTAACCACTGTCCCAGAGAACAGTGCCAATGCTCTAAGCAAAGTCCCCGTGCTTCACCGACTCAAACCCCTACTCAGGCCTCTGGCAACCTGTGATCTATTTAACCCTTTGCAGAATGCCACCGTGCCCAGCTTGGGTTCCTTTCTGTGCATTTAGACAACCAACTGTGCCAGCATCAGTTTGTGAAGACTGTCTTTTCCTGGGCCAGGAATTTAGCTCAGTGGCACCGTACCTGCCTAGCATGCACAAGGCCCTGAGTTCCATCTCTGTTACCAAGATAAATAAATAAATAAATAAGATTGTCCTTTCTCTGTCAAGTTACTTTTGTGTCTTTGTTAAATATAGGCTAAATTCGTGAGTCCGTCTCTAGGATTTTCTTCTGTTGGATTGATATATGTTATCTGTTCTTTTGCCACTACCATTCTATCTTGATTATTGTAGGTACATAGAAAATCTGGAAATCTGGAAATCTTTCAACTTTGTTCCTCTTTAGAATTGGTTATTCTGGGTCTTTTGTCTTTCCAAACAAAGTTGAGAATCAGTTTATGGATGTCTTACAACAGAGCTTACAGGTATTTTTATTGGAATTATATTGAATCAAGTTAGGAAAACGAATGTCTACAATATTTGAATCTTCCAGTTCAGGAACATGAAATATCAGTCCATTCGGTCTTCTTTCATTCTTTCAACAGTGTTTTGGAAAGATTTATATCTAAGTATGTATATATGTATTATTGTCCAGGGCTGGAAATCGAACCTAGGGCTACCCGCATACTAGGCAAGCACTCTACCACTGACCCATGTCCCCAGCTCTAAATATTTAATATTTTTACTCTTGGTGATATTATAATGGTATTTTTATTTCAAATTTCATTGTTCATGGATTCCATTTAGAAAAGCAATTGAATTTTGTATAGGTACCTTATATCTTGCAATTTTGCAAATTTTATTATTAGTTCCAGGAGGTACTTTGGCTTTGAGGCATTTCATTTCAGATTATTTGGGATTTTCTGGATAGCTAATACAATCTGGCTTAAAATGATCTTATTTCTTCCTTTCCATTCTGAATACTTTTTTGTCTTACTCCACAAACTAAGACTTACAGTATGATGTGGGTGAGAGTGGTAAGAAAGAACATCTTTATCTTGTTCCCAGGCTTTGGGGGCAAGTGCCTCATCTATCACCACTAAGTATCATGCTAGCCACAGAATGTTTTTTGCAGATGACCTTTGCCGAGTTGAGGAAGTTCTCCCTATTCCTAGTTTGCTGAGAATTTTTGTCACATGTGAGGGTTAGAGCTGTCAATTTCTTCCCCCACCTCCTCCTCCCCCTCTCCTTCTCCCTCTCCTTCTTCTTCTTTTGTCTTCTTTTCTTGGTTTGTTTTCTGGTACCAGGGATTGAACTCACCACCTTGCACTAACAAGGCAGACACAGCACCACTGAGCTAAATACCCAATCCTGTCAATTGCTTCTATATCAAATGACATGATCATATATTTTTCTCTAGCCTGTTAATATGGTGGATTACACTGACTTCCCTGTACAGCTGGAATAAATCCCACATGGTTGTGGCTTTTCAATCTATTTATTAATTATTGGGGTGAATTTGCTAATAGTTTGCGGAGGATTTTTGCATCTGTGAGCATGAAAAGTAGTGGCCTATCATTTTTCTTTACTGTAATGTTTCATCTGGCTATGACATTAGGTTAGCATTAGCCTCAAATAATGAATTATCAAGTGCTTCTTGTGATGTTATTTTCTGGAAGAGATTATAGAGTATTATATTATTTCCTCAAAAGTTTGGTTGAAGTCACTGGAAAAAGTTTAGGCAGTTTGGGTCTGGTGCTATTTTTTTAGGTTATTAATTGTTGATTCAATTTCTTTAGTAGATACAAGGCTACCTAGATTTCCTTGTGTGATTTTTTTGTAGTTTGTGTTCAAAGAATTGATTCTTTTTGTGTAATGTTTCATTTTGTGTGCATAGAGTCATTTATGATAGTCTTTCACTATTGTTTTACTGCCACAGGATCAGTAATCATGATCTTTCTTTTTTTATATTGGTAATTTGAGTCATTTCTTTTTTCTAGTTTAGCCTAGCTAGAAGTTTATCAATTTTATTGATCTCTTCAAAGAATTTACTTTGGGTTTCATTGATTTTTCTCTATTACGTTCTATTTTCACTTCATTGATTTCTGCTCTAATTTTTATTATTTCTTTTCTTCTGCTTGTTTTGGGCTTAAATCACTCTTCTGTCTAGTTTTCTAAGGTTGAAACTTAGTTTGTTGATTATAAATAAACTTCTAATATATGCATTTAATAATATAAATTTCTCCCTAAACACTTCTTTCACTGTCACCAATTTTGATGTTATATTTTCATTTTCATTTAGTTCAATTTTTAAAAACTTTCTCAAGAGTTCACTAATGCTTGAGTTATCTGGAAGTCTGCTGCTTTATTTCCAAGAATTTGAGGATTTTGCAGCTGTCTTTCATTACAGATTTCTAGTTTCATTTCATTTTGTTCTGAAAGCAGACTGTATGATTTATACCCTTTTAAATTTGTTATATTGTGTTTTACGGCCCAGAATGTGGCCTATCTTGGTGAAGGTTCTGCCATTGTTGGGTGGAATATTCTACACATATCAATTAGATCAAGTTGATCAATGTTGCTCTTTAGGTCATCTATATCTTTACTGATTTTCTTTCTGACTGATCTATCAGTTACTGACAGAAGGGTACTGCTGTCTCCACATAGTAGATTTACCTATTTCTTCTAAGCTCTTTAGTATCATAGTTGAAACTGAAGTCCCAAGATTTTATTTTTACCCATTCATATCATTGATAAAAATGTGTACATGGGTTTGTTAGAGAGGCAAGAGCAAAAGATTAAAGCATACCTCTGAGCCCCTCTGTTACCTGCAATACCTTTTTCCCTGCACATTAAATAAAGATATACCTGAAGTTATCTAGAGACAGTTAGCACTCTAGAGCATTTGCATACCACAAGCACATTACTCAGAAGCACTGGAAATACCAAATGGGTGTCATTTTCAGTTTGTTGAAATAAACGTAACATGCAAATAATGGTTGCCAGATATATGACTGGACAGGTTAGAGTTGTAACTATTCTTTATTCTAATTCACAGAAGCTCAGATTTAACTCTGGACAAAGTTATCTGTTGTGGGGCAGGGTGGCCCAACTTCCTAACCTCCTAATTAAATTTGCTCTGAAACAGCATTTACTAAGTATTTATGTTTTAAAACATATGGTCCTTTCATAATAATTTTGGACATTTATCCCTTGAAAATCCTACCTCAAAATTGACTACAAATAGGGCCAGGGATTTAGTTCAGTGGTGCTGCCGCCTGCCTTACAAGCACAAGGTCCTGAGTTTACTCCCCGGTACCAAAAACAACAACAACAACAACAAAAATTGACTACAAACAGCATAAAAAGCTCTTCAGACTTAGAAAAGGGGGACAGATGTGACTCTCAGTCCCCTCCTACATCCAAGTACTCTTGCTGTTTATACATGTTACATAAGCCCATTTTACAAATAAAAAAACTGAATACTACAACCGAAAAGGTGGTATGAATTTCTCTACTTTTTGTCCAGGTATATTCAATTTTTTGGCAAGAAAACAATACTAAATCATATCAAAATATATGCAATACAGATTTTTTTTTCGGTGACTTAACTCAGGAGATTGTGTTACCCTTTTTCCTATACTCAGGGATTGCTAGATTAAATCTTTAGAAAGATCATAAAAGTTTGTGTTTTTAAATTAGAACTTTTGCCAGGGATTTAACTCAGGGGTTCTGCCGCCTGCCCTGCAAGCACAAGGACCTGAGTTTGATCCCTGGTACCAAAAAAATAAAAAATAAAATAAAGTATAACTTTTTTCTGTTAAGTTTTTCTGTTAATAAAGTTAAATGTTCTGATGGGGCCAAAAGTGATGGTGCATGCCTGTAATTCCTGCACTCTGGAAAGCTGAGGCAGAAGGGTCCCAAGTACAAGCTCAGCCTGGGCAACTTTGCAATGGAGCAAGCACCTGTATCAAAATAATAATAATAATAATAATAATAATAATAATAATAATAATAATAATAATAAAAGGCTGAGGATGCAGCTCAGTGTGAAGGCCCTGGGTTTAATCCTCAGTACTGGAGAGTAAAAAAAAAAAGAGTCAGGCAAGGAAGAAATGGACCTTCAAACAGAGACCAACGTCCTATATAGCCCTCTACTAATGTCATCTCAGCAACAAGAGAAGAGACACAGAGGACACCAGTCCAGATGTGATGCTGGACCACTAGCATCTCCAAGGATGGACTGTGAAGCAGGCAGGCTCCAGCAGAGCCATTGTCACGGTAGTTTCTGTGCCCTTGTCTTAGTCACTTTCCTCTCAGTGCTGAGACAAAATACCCAACACCCAAAATTAAAGGGGAAGGGCTTCTTTGGTTACAGTTCATAGAGGTTTCAGTCCATAATGGGCTGGCTCCAAGGCAGAGTGGCAGAGGGGCAGCAGTTCATGGACGCAGATAAAGCAGAGGCAGCAAGAGGCCTTGGCACAGTCTTCCTGCCCCTCTTATCTTATCCAAGCTACCGAGGGCATGCAGTACTCACACCCTTAATCCCAGCCCCCTCGGGCCTAGCACTGCACTAGGAATCAACTCTACTGTCACACACTCTAGATCCATCCTACTCTGAAAAAGCCCCACCTCGTTCACAGGAGGCTTTGGGGGACATCTAGACACAGCCATGACAGCCCCGCATCCACAAGCCTGAATGAAGAAGTTAATGAAACTTACTCTCACAGGCCGCTATGAGGATTAAATGAAGCGAAGCATCTCAGTTTCACAAAGGACCAGCACATCTTAGGTTCTCAGAAATTGTTACCCCCCCATACTGCCCATCACTTCTCACCCAGCCTTTTCATACCTAAGAGAGATTCCCAAATGCATAGAGAAGTGAACATGAAACCTGCACCGAGTATGGCTTCTTTCTCATCACATTTGCAAATATGGAAGCCCTGTGTGACAGAGGATAGAATATTCATTATTAGTGTTGGCATGATCTGTACAGGGGGAAAAAATGAAACTGGATCCCTGATGAGTAAAATTCCTCATGGTACGTTATTGGCTAAAGGTTCTCTGGAGGAACAGACCCAGTAGGGTGGGGCGCAGAGAATGCAGTAGCTGTTCAGCCTAAGAAGCTGGGAGCTGTAGAACAAAAGAGATCAAGACTGTGGTGTCGGTGGGAAATCGAAAGCCTAGAAGCTCCCTGAGAGGCGCTGGTGTGAGTCTGGACTGAAAGGCTGAGAAGCTGGAGTCTGAGGTCCTCAGGCAACAGTAGCCGTGAAAGACCCACCTGCTCAGGCAGAATGAAATTCCAAACACAGTGTGCGAGAAGGGAAAAACTAAAACAACAATGGGCCAAAATAAGAAGCTCAGAAGTTCAAGGTACCAGCAGATACACCTCATTAGTGAAGAAAGGTGTTAACACATACACAGGTAAGTGAGTCTCATGAACCATGTTATATTTGTCACATCTCACCTTAGAAGATGCTGGAGAAGCTAGTAAAGGTCATAGCTTGCAGGAGGGCGGCAACACGGATACTGGTAGACTCCAAACCTTAGTACAATCTAATTGCACTGCTGGGAGATTGATTCAGTTCGATGAATCACTGATCCCAGGGAAGCCCAGAGGGTCAGTTGCTCGGGACAGACCCCTCCATCCACCGAAGGGCTGCTCGCAACATCTGCACATAGAAGGGGCAGGAGACCTAAAGCAGGCTGTTGAAGAGACACTTGTGCCTTCCCCACCACTGAAAACCCAAAGTGTCAGGGAGACATTGGGACCCGACACAAAACCTTCTTTTGAAATTAATCAGTGGTATGCACGTTCCTGTGCCAAGGGACAGTTCTGTTGCACTGAACGTTGTTTCCAGCAAGCACTGTCTATCACGACCTGGGTTAAATTCTTGTTCTAAGTCTCTTAGTGATTTTGGAGCAGATCCCAGCACAATCCTGCTTCAGCTTCTTCCAGGACTGCACACAAAAAGCCTCAAGCAACTTGAAAAAAACTTCCACAAGGCTCTTCCCTAATGTTTAGTGACACAAGGTCATTCCTTCCTTATTAAATCATGATTTTAAAACACATAACAAAATTCCTAAAATGTTGGGCCAGGGATTTAGCTCGGTGGTGTCACCACCTGCTTCACAAGCACAAGGACCCGGGTTTGATACCCTGTACGAAAAAAAAAAAAAATCTAAAATGTCTAAAACACAGTAATTTGTTAAACACGGAAGTTAGATCTGACCTATAACAATGCCTCACCTCAACCACAGTACAGAAAAAAGAGTGTGACGGCTAACTTTGATGGTTAATATATTGACTTTGAATTCCCAGCTTATAAAATGAGTTATAGTTTCATAATCACCGAACAGGTGAAATCATACTTTTAATATGACAAACTGACTTCCTAAACTTAAGAAGCCCTTTCCTGCTGTCCTGTATTCCAACATGATACCCTAAATGGAAAAGAAGACTTGTTTGTAAGATTGGGGGAGGAATTCATAAAAAATCTCATAAATTTTCAGTCTTTTTATAAAATGGACAAAACCTGGCTCTATAGAATTTGGCTGAATAATTAACATGGGATTCAGCATCTTATTTGTAATAAGATTGAAAAAGATAAGTAAATCAGGCCTGTGACCACTCTACCTCCAAATACAATTTTCTCATTATAAGGCACAAAACAAAAAAGAAGTTAAAGAACTTCCTTAATAAAAGCATTGAACTGCCACAAGTCTAATGGACTATTAGAGCCCAGATGAAGATGGAAAATTACCTAATAAAAATTGCAATTTGCATAGATTTGCCCCATAATTACAAAACTTATTAAGCTCCATTTTCCTGATCCTGTAATGGGGTTCACCTTTCATTTAATGCGATTTGTGATCACTGACTACTGCAGGCAGCAAACGTTTGGTAAAATCAAATCCATAATTACATTTTTGGTTCATACGTGAAAGACTGAAATATTCATTAGCTGATACATATACTATTTGTTAAAATTAAGTAGAATGAGAAATCCAGAAAAGTTTTCCTTTTCCATGGCTTTTGGTCCACTGGCAAGGTGAGGTTACAAAAGTGGCAAAGCAGCAAGAGGGAACTTTCACTCTGAGTCTGTGTTCATCAGTCTAGCTCAATACAGAAAAATGTCTATTAAAATCTTCCCAGATGTGATGGTGGCTGTTAGGCAGGCAGCATAATGACCAAAGGTCTGTTTCCTTTGGAAGCTTGGGAGTGGCAACTGCTTTACAGTTTTGTGGTGGACTGAGATGGGTAAGGCTCCAATGTATGGTGCCTCTGTGAGATTGTGTCCCTTAGCAATGGGGTTGTGGGATTGTTCTCACCACCACTTCATCCAGCTGGCCGGTGACTCACTCTGGCTGACAGAATGCAGCAGAAGTGAGGCTAGGCCTTAAGAAGCCTTACAGCTTCCTCTTCTACTTCTGGAATCATCCTGCTGACTTGTGAGCAAGGCTGGGCCACACTCTCAAGTGACAAGTGAGCAAATGTGGGGAGAGAACCAGTACACACACACACACACACACACACACACACACACACACACACACACTCTACCACCAGGTCCCTAGGGCCCTGGAGCAGGCAGATGTAGATGGTGGCGACAGTTGAAATGCAAGGAAAGACAGAATAGTCCTTCTAGTTTCACTTGCTTTTAGTTACTTTCCATTGATATGAAAATCACTAATTCAGGCCAGACTCCGTGGTGTATATTTATAATCCCAGCCACAGGAGAGGATAAAGGCAGGAAGAACTCAAGTGCAAGTCTTGCCTGGGCAACTTAGACCTCATCTCAAAATAAAAATTTAAAATGAGGCTGTGAGGATACAGCTCAGTAGTAAAGGACCCCTGGGTTTCATCTCCAGTATGCAAAAAAATACGAATTCTGCAGGTCACGCAGCTGAGCCCACTCTATTATTATTAGCCTCTCACTGGCTCTACAGCAGATTGACACCTGTGGTGGCGGGGGGTGGGGGCTGGTGGTAATGGTTGCCTAGGTTACTTTTCAGGGACTTGACCACTTTTGTTGAAACCACTAACTCTTCCTTCGGGCCATGAAGGTGGTCAATGGATGTCTTACTGACTTCAAGAGATCGCAAATTCCAACCTAAGATCACGCTAAGTCTGCCATTTTCTGAACAGGCATCCCCCACCCCACCCACCGCAGCCAGAAGCTAGATTGATTACGCATGCTACTGTGCTCGAACTCTGTCCTTCAGGGAGATCGGTTTGAGACTTGACT
>NW_022900931.1:54390555-54407396 GCF_012274545.1 Fukomys damarensis
GAGAGCTGTGTGAGTCTCGCCCCCTCTCTCTCTCTCTCTCTCTCTCTCTCTCTCTCTCTCTCTCTCTCTCTCCTCTCTCCATTCCCCTGTACTTAACCACCTGGCGAATAAAATCTTTCTCTTCTGCAGATCTTATTCTTTCATTGATCGGGCCTGCCTCAGGTAACAAGGCTGTGTGAGTAACCCTGAAGAGGGCCCCGCTGAGCTTGGCCAACCCATGGAATTGTGAGAAGGATGAATTATCCAAGTTTGGGTGCCCTAGATAACTGCATGGTCCCCCATTTTCCCAAGAGGGAACCTCTATGATATGAGGAGCCACAGCAGTGGGGGTCAAGAACAATCCCCCAAACACGAATGTGCCTGTTTTTTCCCCCTGTCCGTGTCTTTCACTAGTAATTATTGCCACTAGTTTAGATGAACTAGTCCTGTGTTCTCCATGGATCACAGTAACATCTAGGGTTAAAAAAGATTTGTAGGAAAAAACTCCAGTGTATGTAAGTTAACACACGCAGAGCTGATGTTTATCCAAATACTCTGTGTGTGTGTGTGTGTGTGTGTGTGTGTGTGTGTGTGTGTGTGTTTTACTGGCGATTGAACCCAGGGTCTCCAAAATGAGCTATATCCTCAATCTTTTTAAAAAAAAAATTTTTGAGAGAGAGAGAGCCTTGTTAAGTCACTAAGTTTCCAAGGCTGGGGTTGAACTTGGGATCCGCCTGCCTCAGCCTCCCAGAGGGTTGGGATTTACTCGCATGTGCCTCCACACCCAGCTTCAGATATTGTTCTGTGACACAATGCAGTTTAGAAGTACAGAGAGGTGAAGCTCAAGTGAGAGCTTGTGTGCTCCTGGGCTGGTTCCCCAATCCATTTAGGGCTGCCTTCTCCTGCTGTCTTACCATGCCTTTGGGGAAAATGGCCACCCTACAGCTCTAGAATGACCAGAGTCATGGAATCTTAACTCATTTCCGGAGAGAGAGAGAGAGAGAGAGAGAGAGAGAGAGAGAGAGAGAGAGAGAGAGAGAGACTGGACCGTATTAAGATTAAGGTCATTCCAGTTTCATTCCAACATCTTCTCCTTGACCACAGGAAGAAGATAGGTATAAAATGCTCCTTGCTTCTTAATGCCCCCAAGAGAGCTGAGCCTGTCTGGAGACTGCAAGGTAAGAAAGAGAACAGTTATATTTTAATGGTGTTAGCCTCTCCTCCTATCTCTATGGTTACGTACCCTTTACCGCTCACCAATATTTCCTCTGTCTTGTTCTTGATTAGTGTTACCAAAATGTAAGTCATTCTGAACTTTTTCTAAAGAACTATTCCTTGGATGTTCAAAATTGCATTCTGAGCCAGGCACAGTGGTGCACACCTGTAATCCCAGCACTCTGGGAAGCTAAGGTAGGAGGATGGTAAGTTTGAGCCCAACCTGGGCAAGCAGCAAAGGGAAAAAATTTTTAAAAGATGCAGCTCAGTGCAAAGGCCCTGGGTTCAATTCTTCAATTCCCCCATGCCACACACACACACACACACACACACACACACACACACACACACACACACACACACACAAATCTACTCTGGTTCTTTTTTGCATTTGTTGTTCTTTATTTTTTGTCACCATTCATTTTCATTTTTTGCTTGGCATTACTTTGGGTGTTCTAGCTTTTCATGGCATACGAAGTCCATGTGTGTGCATTCTCTCTTCTATAATAACAAGAACACTTCATCCTCATTATCTGCACAAAATTTTGCCTGCACCTTTCAGAAGCCAAGGTGCTCCCTGTCTTCCACGTCTCCATCTTCTAAAAGCCCATGATTGCTGTTCCGGTTTCCTCCTTCACAGAAGGGTTACTTAAAGGCTTGTTTAACTTCCAGGTTTTGAACTTTTTAAATAAACCTTTTGTAATTGATTTCTAGTTTTTATTACACTGTTGTCAAAAGAATGCCCTGCAGCACATCCTGCTATGGCGGTGGAGATTTTCTTCCTGTGACAGCTTCATAAATTGTGAGTTTAAGATGATTATACACAAGCCCCAGGTCCTGTGGATGCCAAAGACAAACTTACTACCAAGCCTCTCTCTTGTTTTTCCTACTTGATCTGTCAAAGACTGAGAATGGTGTGTTAATGTGTGCTACTATGATTTTTCTCCTGACCATTCATTCTTGTGTTTTTTCTACTCTTTCTCTATATATTTCAAGTTCAGTAATTTGCCATGCCTTTATTGGTGATCTGAACATCTTTTATTGTGAATCATATTGTTACAGATGGCACATGTGAATCCACTCATTTAAACAGGCCTTTTTGTGGTGGAGAAAAGAAAAGTTTATTCAGGCGAACAGTGGCTAAAATCAGGGACTAAAACCAGAGAGAGATTCTAGCCACTAGCAGGGAAGGAAAACTATGCTTAGATAGATTTTGGGGGAGGGGCTACACTAATAAGGAATGGTTATGACTTGGATGCCCAAGGACGGTCTGCTAGGGTGTGCAGACAGCCACTGGACTTCTCAGCACCAGGGGGTCACACACTTCATTTCATGTTCATTTGTCCTATTCACTGAGAAGCTGCTGTTGTTTGCTGAAAGCAGCCTGTCTGCTTTCTCCTGTTTGTTTAGGCCGGGCAAGACACATGTCTCCTGCACTGTTAATATTTTAGCCCAAACCTCTATCACATCTTAGTAACGTCGCTTCAGAGTTTTGTTTTGTTTTTTTACTTATCTCTCCTGATGTTCATTCATTTCTTCATTCATGAACATCCACCATGTGCCAGGCACTGTACCTGGTGCTGGGGACAAATGGTGAATGGAAATAGGAAGGTGCCTTGCCTTCACAGAGCCGCATGAAGACCATGCTGCAATTTCCCAGCAATGCTAGACTCCCAGGCATACAACCTCACCCACACATGCATACCCTCTCACATTCACAGTCTCGTACACACACACACTTAGACATTCACACGCATTCTCACACTCATTTGTACCCTGTGACAACATCGGGCACTAAAAATCGTGGAAATTCTAAATTGACAGAAATTGTCCCCCCAGCCTCTCTCCAGAGATAGTACAATTTCATATTTCCACCAACGGTGATAAATGTTTCTCTACCACACCCTTAGACACAGAGTATTTTTTTTTTAGATGTTTGGGTTTAAACCAGTCCAGTAGATGGTGACAGTGATATTTTTGCTAATTTACTTATTTTTCTTTGATTCATATACATGAGCATTTTTTTTTGTTTGGTTTGGTTTTGGTTTTTTTTTTTTTTTTTGTACCAGGGATCGAACTCAGGACCTTTGGCTTGTGAGGCAGGTGGCGGAAGCACTAAGCCAAATCCCTGGCCCCTACCTGAGCATTTTTTAACCATATAGTTGTCTTACCTTGTTTTAGAAGCCACCCTATAATACATTTTGGATGTTAACATTGTCATACATCACAAATAAATTTGAATTTTGTTATTTGTTTTTCAACTTTATTGATGATGTAGTATATACATATTTTTTTTTTTTAATTAGGGTCCTTTCTCTTTTTCTTCTATTGTTTCTAGATTTCCATCTCTCAGGTCATAAAAAACATGCTCCTTTACTTTCTTCCACTCCCTTAGCAATTCTTTCACATTCCAATTTTTAATCCATCCAGGTATTTGTGAATACCACGGAAGCAGAGGTGGCATTTTTCCCCAAGTGGAGAGTTAATGTCCTGGCAGCATTTATGGACTAATCAGTTTAACGGTTCACCAAAAGCAAATCACTATTACCAGAAAAGGGGTAGAAAAGAGAGAGTCTGAACAGAGAACAAACACAAGTAAGTGTGTGCCAGTGCATAAAATTCGCTTTCCAAATCTTAGCGCCTGTGATCTAAGAAGCTGCCACAGTTAGACGGCGAGGAGCACATCCCACCAGCAGAGAGCTCGCTGCGTCTAACGAAGACACATCTCACTTCATGGAGACAAGTTCGTGGTTTGAGGCCAAGATGCAAGAAAGTGGCCACTGAGACCTGAGCAGAGCCTCCAAATCTCAAAATAAAAAGGGGGGGTTCAGAGAGCAAAGGGAGCCTACACAACCTGCCTGCTGTGAATATTCCCTGGTGACCAACCAAATACAAAGCCAAGCCCTTTGTTGTGATAAAACTCGGATGCTTACCTTGGAGAGAGGGGTTGTCATGGCAACTCTTCCAGAGACAATGTCTTCACCAGAGACCAATTGTTCCAACTCCGGAGAACAATCTGCTTCTGTGATGACAATTAAAGCCCAACAGGCAGGCCAAACCCAACAGCACCAGTCCGAACCACAGTAAGGCCTTCCACTGGTTTTTAGAATATTTCAAAAACCCTAAGACAAGGATTTAAGGGTATTTAAAAAGCTAAATCAAGTCTTGCATAGATCTTGTTTTAGTACATGGATGTGAAATAGAAATAAATATGGTGAAATGAATAGTGTGATAATTACAGCAATATTATAACAAGTTTGTATAAAATATGGGGCTGTTCAATACTAAATTAAAGACAAGAGGACTGGGGATTTAGCTCAGTGGTTCGGTGGCCTGCCTTGCAAGCGCAGGACCTGAGTTCAATCCCCGGTACCAAAAAATAAAATCACCTAAAGACAAGAACCTAAACTTTCTCCATCCTCATCATCTGTAAGTTCTAAACTATTATCTTTCGATCATTTTAACCTGTTTTTGAGTCCCCACTGCCTGGAGTCTGATAGGCCCAGGCTGACAGTCCCTGGTGAGCGTAGGAAAGGTTTACGGGACAGGGGGTTTAAGAAAAGACTACATGCAGAGGTGAGGACTGGGTTGTTGGAACCTACAGAGGGAGGAGAAGTATTTAGGGGCGAGCAACCCTGGGGAGCTGTTAGACCCTGCATCTGAAGGGGTCAGGGGAGGGAGCCTTCCTTCCTGAGTCCTGTAGGAACTAGAATCATGAGACAGGCTCCCCTCCACTAGGGCAGTGGCTGTAGGTGGAAGGTGTCTGCCAGACCTGTCCCCAGAGGGGGTCTGAGAAGGTCGCTGAAAGAGGAGAAGGGAGGGCCGGTATTTAGCTCAGTGATTCCCCCGCCTGCCTTGCAAGCACGGGACCCGAGTTCGATCCCTGGTATCAAAAAAAAAAAAAAAGAGAAGAAGGGATCTGTGGGTAGGTTGTAGATTTGCTGATTTACATCACAGAAAAGAATTGCAGGACACACTGTTAGGCCAAAAACAGTGTACACTCAGAAGGGAGTGCAGGTGCTCACAGAGCGGGGTGCTAGGATCTGGAGTCGGGGGATTTATGTGGTCTTGTGGGTGTTCTCAAAATAGGTGATCCAGGTTGTATTTCTTAGTACCTGACAGGTTAGTTAGAATGTGAACCAGGTACACGTGTTTGAAGTTCAGAGGTATGCTGCCTGCTCAATAGTGCTGCCTCCTTGAACATGAAGGTCTGCGGGATGTGTGGCTCTATAGCATAGGACAGGAACAACTCAGGCTCACTTTACAGGCTTATTGTATCTTAAATATCCTTAGGGATTTGAGAGCAGGGGAGTTTCCTGGAAGGGAAAAAGGCATTCTCACCTCGGGTAACTGACTGTGTCCTTGTCTTACTTTTTTTTCCATCGCTGAGACAAAATACTTGACATCCACAGTTAAAGTACGAAAGGTTTATTTAGCTCACAATTGGTAGAGGTTTTATTCCATAATCTGCTGGCTCAAAGGCAGGGCGGCTCATGGCAGAAAAGCAACAGTTCATGGTAGCAGAAGACAGCAAAAGCAAGCAAACAAGGGACTTTAACAGCCTCTTTCTGCCTCTTTTATCTTCCCCAAACTACTTACAGAGTAGCGCTCACACTCTAAATCCTAGAGCCCTTGAGCCTAGTGTTGGACCACAAATCAATTACACACTCTAAATTCAGCCACCTCTAAAAAAGCCCCACCTGTCACTGCTTGAGTCTTTGGGGGAACATCTAAACATAAGCCATAACAGTCCTGAAGCTGCGGTTTTCTTAAAAGCACAATTTTAAAATGATAATTTTTCCCCATCTTCTTTCTACCTTTATTTCTTCTACCCTATCTCAGTTCTAGAAATCCTACCTGACATTACATGCTTGGATGTCCTTATCTGTAAAGTGTGGATAATAATATCACCAGTGTCATAAGGCTAAGAGTTAGACTTCATAGTCATAAAAACCCTTGGGTCAATGCTTGGCACTGTTCAAACACTAGGTTTGCCTTCCTGCAAGAGCCCCGTTGCTCTCCACAGCTCTGTGTGTGCAGAGTCCAGGGCGGCAGGCATACTCAGAAAAATTCGTGAAGTTGATTTACCGTTCTGGTGGGTTCCCTGTTACTTCTGCTGTGTGAATAGACTGCTTATAGATGATAAGCCCTGCATTTGACTTGGTTTTATTTTTAAAAAGAGGACCTCAGTCTTCTTCTCCTCCTCCTCCCGTTCGTCTCAGGCACAGAAGGTACCATCTGAAGCCTTTCCAGATTGTCTCCCAACCTCTATGTGCTGCCTTCATAGTTGTTTTTGCTTGGCGAGTGCACGCCAAAGCAATGACTGTCCTTAAAAGAGGGGCTGTGACGGGTCAAGGCTTTAGCTCCGTGGCACCGCACCTGCCTCACAAGCACAAGGTCCTGAGTTTGATTCCTGATACCGGGAAATAAATAAATAAAAAGGGGCTGTGAAAAAAAAAAAAAAAAAACTGAAAGGGGTCGCGCGTGCCCCTTCGGGCGCCCCCTCCCAATCAGGTCACTCACGCACCCAGAGGTCCGGCAGGAGATCTTTACTGAAGGGAGTCAGGCGAGGCACAAAGGCCGGGAGGCGAAGAAAAGGGGGCGGGTACCAAGGGAAGGAGTGTTGGCTCATTTATAGGGTCTTGGGTGGGAGTTTTGTAATTTTAGGGGAATTAGCTGTTTTTTAACCTATTGCAGGCCACATTGCCTTATAAGGTCTTAGTCCTGCAGGAGTCCCTTATCAGATGTTGGCGTCATTTCTGGGAAGAATTCAACCCGGGGAGGAAAACGAAACTTAAATTGGGAAAACGAAACTTGAGTTGGGAAAACGAAACTTAAATTAGGAAGAACCCGGAAGTCAGGTATAAAATGGAGGAGTTTAAAGTAACATGTACAATTTCCTAACAAAAACCAGCAACAACAACAACAAAAAACAAATACTAGGTCCTCAAACGTTGGCACCTTAGTAAAAATAATTAAGGAAATTAGCCCTGTAAATTATGTGAGTAAAATAAAGTTGACCTTAGAACTTCTAACCAATCTATCCCTGGGGGTTCTTTAAATATGTAAGGATTTAGAAAATTCATCCTCAGTCACTCTTTCTGAGCCTGGATGCAATCAACCAATAACAAGATACTCTATGTAGCTCAGTGGCATTGCGCCTGCCTGGCAAGTGCAAGGTCCTGAGTTCGATCTCCAGTCCTGGGGGGGGAGGTGAATGATATTTGTATGATCAAAAATATTTTACTGCAGATAAGATCAATTCTATTTTGGATTATTCTTTTTTAATTAGTCTGGACAGATGAGGAAACACATTTAAAAGAGGAAAATTCAAGGTAAATGTTGTTACCTTGAATACACAAGGGCATGGGGTACGTGCAATAGAAGCTGGGAAATTAGGCAGAAAGAGAGGGAAAGCAAGTTAAAGGAATCAATTGCCTCGCTCCCCTGATGACAAGCTGAGGATACTACTGAAAATTGATGTAACAAGGCACAGATGTCTAAGTGAGCTATTTGTTGTCACAAAGGTAACCATAATGGCCAACAACAAAATGTAAATAAGGAGAAAATGGGTTGGGGTGAACACACTGAACCATCATCTGTCAGGCTGAGAAGTCAGTCTATAACGTCTAAGGGTAAATACAGGGTATATTAATTATAGTGGGGGACATAAACACTAGAAAAACCAAATGAAAGATGGTATAATGTGACTGAGAGCAGAAGACCAAGAGGCAGCCAAAAGAAGTGATTCTCTTTCAGAGAATTGTTAAAATTTAATAATTTAAGCCGGGCATTGTGGCGCACGCCTGTAATCCCAGCACTCGGGAGGCTGAGGCAGGAGGATTGCTGTGAGTTTGAAACCAGCCTGGGCTACATAGTGAGTTCCAGGTCAGACTCAACTACATAGTGAGACCCTGTTTCAAAAAAACTAAAAAAAAAATTTAATAATTTAAATTTAAAAATTTTTTACTGATGATAATTCCATGATATCTGCTATAGTTTGGATCTCCATGGTCCCCCAAAGATCCAGGTGTTAAAAATTTGGACTGCAGTGTAGGGCTATTTGGAGGTAGTGGAACCTTTAGAAGGCGGGGCTTAATGAGAGATCATTGGGGGTGTGCCTTCAAATGACACTGTGAGGAATCCCAGTCACTTTCTGTTTTCTTTCTGCTCCCTGGTTCATGATATAAGCAATTTTGCTACACCCTGTAAACCTACCATGATCTGCCCCTATAGGCCCAAAGCAGTGGTGCTGTTTCAGTCATAGAGTAGAACCTCCAAAACTACAATCCCAAATAAACATTTTCTCTGTATAAATTGATGATCTCAGGTACTGTTTTTATAGTGATAGAAAGCTAACTAATACAACACCTAAATGACTCCTTGATAATATTCAGCAGATGGCTTTGCCACTTTGAGAAAGACCTGATCATAACCTGGAAAATGGGAATGACGTATGGATTGACAAACTAAACAACTTCTCAGTCAGTTGCCATGTTTGGATCTTATCTAGAAACTAATCATAACAGGTAAACTAAAAAGCACTCGTGGATAAAGGTAGTTCATATTAAGCAATTATAGATCATTTGGGGGTGGGGTTCTGGGATTTGAACTTGAGGCCATCATGCTGAGTTGCTCCCCAGTCCTTTTCTATTCTTTTTTTTTTTTTTTTTTTTTTTTTTTTTTTTTTTTGAGGCAGGGTCTCACTAAGTCACTAGGTAAGCTCAGGCTGGATTTAAACTTGTGATTCTCCTGCCTCAACCTCCCAGAATGCTAGGATTACAAGCCTTGACACAAAGCTCAGCTTGCAGGAATGTCATGGTTTAAATATGAAGTGGTCCCAAAGACTCATATATTGAAGACTTGATTCCCAAGGCGGCAGTGGTCAAAGGTGGGCCCTAGGGAGGTAACTGGATCATGATGGATCATTGATGGATTAATCCATGGATAAATTCACAGCTAAATGCACTATTACAAGGTAGGGCCTAGTTGAAGGAAGTAGCTCACTGGGATTATGCTTTTGAAAGGTATTTCTTGTCCCTGGCCCGTTCCTGTATCTCTGGCTCTGGTCCTCTTTGCTTCCCTGCTGCCTTATGATGAGCAGCTCTGCTCCACCACTCCCTCTCCACCATCATGCTTTGTCTCACCTTGGCTCACAGTGCTGGCACCAGCCAACCACAAACTGAAACCTCTGAAACTTGAAGTCCAAAATGAACCTTCCTTCACGCTGTTTATGTCAGGTTTTTATCACATCAATGGAAAGCTGAGTAACAAAAGGGAGAAAGGGATGAGTAAGATAATGGTTCTTATTTTCCTTATTTTTTAGAAATACAAAGAGCAATATTTACAGATGAGATGAGATGATGTCTGGGATTGCTTCCAGATCATCCAGTGGGAGCGGGTGTGGATGAAACCTAATTGGCAAGAGACGTGGGATTCATCATACTGTTTCCTCAGTTCATGTATATGACTGAAATTTCCTATATTAAAGCTAGACACAGAATAGAGATGTATACATTAAATGGCAACATTACATTCTTACATCTTATTTTAAAATCAAATGTATGTTGTTCCATGTTAACTTCTAATTTGTTCAGATTATCTTCTTCTAAGGGATCTGAACATAAATTTCTGACCTGAAGGGTTGGCACTATGGGAGTCACTCTGAGACCTTTGAGTGATGCAGACCTGAGAGACACTGGCAGCACACAAGATGGAACCATTCCTGGTTCTCCCCAGAACTCTACAGATCTCCTGCACTAGTACTGAATCCTTGTATACAACAAAACCTGGTCTACACTTAACTTGCTGGCTTGCAATGCAGGGGAGGTCCAGATCCCAATTTAGCTTAAGAGGGGACCAAGATTTGGGATTAAGAACTGGACTGTCACTCAGAACCATGTATACGGTGGACATTTAATAACTATCTGGATGTGGGAATCAAAGCACAGAAACTGAAAAAAAAAAAAGATAACTTTTTTCTAGAGATAGGATAAGATGTCTGTTGATGAAGGCCATAATAATTTTTTTAAAGTATATGATTTTTACTATGGTCTGAATATTTGTGTTTTTTGTTTTGTTTTCTTTGTTTTTTTTTTTTTTTGAGACAGGATCTCACTATGTAGTTGAGACTGATCTGGAACTCACTAGGTAGCCCAGGCTGGTCTTGAACTCACAGTGATCCTCCTGCCTCAGCCTCCCGAGTGCTGGGATTACAGGCATGTGCTACCACGCCCAGCTGGTCTGAATATTTGTATCTTCCTCCAAATCCAAACCATCAGGAAGGAATTATCAGGAAGTGGGGGCCCTTGGACAGTGATTAGATCATGACAGTGGAATGAACATTCAGTGAGATTAGGGACCTCATGGGACAGAAAGCCTCTTCGACCACATGAAGGCATAGCTAGAGCATCATCAGCTATGAGAAAGCAACCCTCATCACATATGGAACCAGCCTCCATCTCAATCTTGGACTTCCCAGCCTCCAGAACTGTGAAAAGAAAATTCCGTTAGTTATGGCCACCAAGTCATGGTACTGCGCTGTAGCACTTTGACCAGACTAAGACCAAGTCCAACCAAAATCCAAGAATTTCCTAGCAAGAATGAGTCACCCACAATGCAGATTTTCTAGTGCTCCTTTCAGGGTTAGTTTTGCTAAAATGTGCCTGAGGATTTTCGCTGATTCTCCTCAAAATTCAAGTATTAACTTTTTTGGAGTTCCAGATTCTTTTTCTATGGTTATGTTTTTATTTGTACAGTGTGGCCATAGCAACCTGCCCAGTGTCAAACACATGTGAAAGGCCACCGTAATAGTAAGTCAAAAGAATTTAAGAAAAGAAACATATTTCAAAAATACGACTTAGACATAAGTGGAGAAGGCACTGCAGACGTGGCAAGATTCCATATAAATTGCTTCAGCTGAATTTAGACACTCAATTAGGTACTTAATTATCCTGAAGCCTTATTGATGCCCTGTTAGAAGTGGTCCCACCCCTTCCAATCAAAGAGACAGGCCAGCTCCCTGGAGGAGGCTGTGGCAGGTCACATGCAGTGAGGGTATGGCAGCATCAATCAACAGCTCCCAGGCCTCCTCCCCTCCTGTTGTCCGGGTCGTACCACTCATCGCACAAGCATTTTCCCCTGAGATCTTCTGAAATCTGAAATTTAAATGGGGATTTTCATTCAGGACTCCAAGCAGACGATGGCTCTGCACCGCCCTGCTATGAGCATGTCAACCTTTAGTGACAGCCAATCGCTCTCAGACCGTCAAGGGTCATCATGCGAGCTTCTCTGGTAAGCTGCTGAAGTCAGGCTCTGACTGATGGAGTCTGTTAATGGTCCATGCCTCCCCCCAGCCCATTAATAACTCACCTCCACAGGCAGTGGCTCTGGTCCCTGCCTCTGGTATCGCGTTATATGATAATTATACTCACATTAGTTTTTCATACCCTTTGGACAGAGACGTGCTCATTTGGATTCTTAGACATTAAAATCTTATAGAGTTCTCCAGTGGCTTTAGGTCCAGTTTGTTCATTTGGGTGTTTTATTGGAAAGAAAAGACATAGCTTCCAGCTCCCTACAAGAACTGAGTTCTCAGTAGATCGGTAAGTGACTCTAATCAGAAGCTTCTGTGCAGGTGAGTGTTACGTCTCACACCAGATTCAGCACCTATTTTAAAGTGTTCATCAAATTACAGTTACAGTAGTTCCCCCCTCACCTGCCTGGGACACATTCCAGACACCCTTTATTTCAGCAAACTCCATGTAGAAGCACTTCAATACCACACAGTAGATCTGAGAACCAAGAAGGCTGATATATGACTAAGAGGCACAGCAGGAAATGACCTCACTCATATGAGGACTCTAAAAAAATTAAACACATAAAAATTAAAGAAAAGTGGTGTCCAGAGGCTGAAGAATCGGGAGAAATGGGGAGGCAGGGGTGAAAGACTAGAAGTTCATGTATAAGAGGAATACATTCTGGAGATCTATTCTATGGTATAGTGACTGTAAGTAATAATAACTTATATTTAAAATTTGCTAAGAGTAGTTTTTTGTTTTTGTTTTTGTTTTGTTTTTTTTTTTGAGACAGGGTCTGGCTATGCACTTCAGGTTGACCTTGAACTCACTAGGTAGCCCAGGTTGGCCTCAAACTCAAGCAATCCTCCTGCCTCAGCCTTTCAAGTGCTGAGGCTACAGATGTGTGCCATTATGCCTGGCCAAGAGAGTACTGTAGTTCTTAAATGTTCACATCTATAAAATTGATAGCTAGTGAGGTGAAGGATATGTTAACTAACTTGCTTCTTGTTATGGCTTATATCTAAATGTACTCTAAAGCCTCATAAGCTCATCGATGGGGCTCCTGGGAGGTGACTGGATCATGGGTATGTTATACTGGATTAGTCCACTATGCATTTACAGCTGGGTGTGATATTGGGAGATGAACCCTGGTGGGAAGAAGTAGCTCACTGTGGGGATGGCTTCAAAGGGTATGTATCTCTCCTCCTTCCTAGATCTCTGCACTGCTTCCTGTCTGCCATGCCGTGGACTGTTTCTCCTCTGGGATGCCCTTCTGCCGTGCCGCCCTGCCTTGAGACCAGCCAACTGTGGAATGAAACCTCTACAAACTGTGAGCCAAGATAAACCTTTCCTCCTTTAACTTGTGGGTGTCAGGTATTTTGTCCCAGCAACAAGAAAGTATCTAAGGCACTTGTAATAATCATTTCACAATATACATGAGTATCAAATTATCACATCAACCATCTTAAATTTACACAATTTCATTTGTCAGTTACACCTTAACAAAGCCAGGGGTGGAGGGAAGGCCCATAATCTATGCACTGACCATCCTACCACTTGCTCCATGGCCCTTTCGGACTCCAAATGCCCACAACACAGCAGGAACTGAAGATTCCACAGGCACCGGGTGAATCACTCGCTCCTCACACATCACCATCAGACATGACAGAATCATCAGGATCCTGGAAAAGGCCTACAGCCTTGTGAAACATCAGTCACAGGTCCCTCTCCAGAGCAGCTGCTAACAGCTCAGACCTAGGAGCTATCACTGGACACTGATAGTCCACTGAGCGGACTGACAGCTCCTCCAATTACCAGCAGCTTTACCTCTCTGAGTCCACTTCTCCATCTGTAAAATGGAACTGAGGTAGAATTAAAATAAATAGTGCTGAAAAGGCTCAAAGTGTTTTCCATGCTGCCAAAGGAAGGGTCCATACAGCATTGTTCTTGATTCCTATTGTAACTTAAAGGGAAACCTTCACAATTTCTGGAGCCCTTGATGTCCTGCAAATGAAGGACGAAGATGTCTTCAAATTCCTTGCAACGAGAGCCCATTCCACCAACCTGGATTTCCAGATGGAACGGTATATCTACAAAAGGAAGAGTGATGGACTGTACAGCAGAAATCTGAACAGAACCTCTGCTGGCAGCTCTAGCCATAGTTGCCCCTGAAAACCCTGCTGATGTCAGTGTCCTATCTTCTAGGAAGTCAGGCCAGCAGGCGGGGCTGAAGCATGCCGCTGCCCCTGGAGCCACTCCTAACTCCTGGTACCTTCACTAACCGGGTCCCAGCAGCCAGCCGAGAGCAACTGGTGGTAACTGATCCCTGGGCCGACCACCACGCCCTCACAGAGGTGCCTTATGTCAACCCGCCTACCACTGCTCTGTGTAACACAGATTCTCCTCTGCACTATGTGGACGCTTCCGTCCCATGCAACAATGAGGGAGCTCACTCGGTGGGTCTGATGCATAGGCTGGCCCCGGAAGTTCTGAGCATATGCAGCACCATCTCTGGTGAGTGGCTGAAAGGAAGAGCAGGCTGCAGCTGCAAAGCATGTGACCGAAGAGGAATCTCAGGGTAAATGGGTTGTACCAGCTCCTGAGTTCACTGCTATTCAGCCTGAAGTTGCAGACTGATCTGAGGTCATGCAGGTTCCCTCTGTACCCGTTCAGGAGTCCCTAGAAAGACTTCAACGCTCAGCCTGCCACAGAAGACTGGTCTGTGGCGCCTACTGCTCAGGCCCCTGAGTGGGTAGGACCCACCCCTGAGTGGTCCTGAGCAGTTCTGCAGCAAAATGGAAATGAAGTTGATGGAAGTAAAACATCGGTTTCTAAAAAAATAACAACATGCACAAAGCCCAGTCCCTAGCTCTCAGAGCTTTCAGCAAATATTACCCACTGTCTAGGAAGATTCTAGAAATATGTCTACCTAGAAATATATAATCTAGGAAAAATATTAGATACTGTAATAAAACATATTGTGTCTGTTTATATTTTTAAAATTTTATTTCAAATTCCCTATGTGAACTCCCACTGAACACTGAACTCCAGGGATCCCTGAAACTGATTACCCCTGTTCATATAGTTGAATAGTATGCAGATGAAGGAAAATGAGAAGGTTCTTTAAGCATTTGTATGGGGAGACACCTTGTTATGTGAAAAGGAAAGGGGACCGATCTATGCATAAAATATGTCACGTTGTACAGCAAAGGAAGAAAAAGCTATATAGTATATACTTCACATTTATTTATGTATGCATAAATAATCTAGAAAGGGGAGTCAGGGATTTGGCTCAGGGGTTCTGCTGCCTGCCTCACAAGCACAAGGGCCCAAGTTCAATTCCCAGCACCCAAATAAAATAAATAATCTAGAAAAGCACATAAAAAAATCAATGATAGGCTGGTATGGGGTGCATACCTGTGATCCCAGACCTCTGGGAGGCTAAGACAGAAGGATTACAAGTTCAAGCCCAGCCTGGGAAATTGAGGACTTAGAAAGACCTTGTCTCAAAGAAAAAAAAAAGTGGCATAGATTTCAAGGGGAAAGAAAGGAAGGAAGGAAGGAAGGAAGGAAGGAAGGAAGGAAGGAAGGAAGGAAGGAAGAAAGAGAAAGCAAGCTTAAGCAAATGTGAAAGTGACCAAGAGTTGGAAGGTACAGGAAGAGGTAGGAGATAAAAAAAGAATTAAGATGTGTTATGTACCTGTACCAACTCCCCACAATAAATGTAATCATTATGTACTAATAACTTTTTAAAATTTTACTCTTTAATAAACAGGCTGTGTTTAAATTTTTCCAAATATCCCCTTTATTTATTTGTTTTTCTGGCCCAAAGGCTAGTTCACAATCACAGGTGCATTTAGTTTTTAGGTCTCTTTTAATCTCTTTTAACCCAAAGCAGTTTCCCATACCTGTTTTGGTCACTCTTGAGATTAAGATGTTTTACAACTCAAACATATCATTTTGCAGAGTATCTCTAAATTCTTCATAACTAGATGTAAGCTAAACATTTTAAAATTTACACTTACTTTGGTATAAAATTTTATCATACTATAAAAGTATTTAGGGTGTATCACAGCCACCAAAAACTCAAAGCAAAATGTCTCAAGCCAAAGTGTACATCTTCTAGTTCACTGGGAAACTGATAGGCGATTCAACCCACCTATGTGTAATTTACATAGTAATAATATAACAATATCTGTAAATGAAAAAATACTATGTGGTTTTTCAAAACTAACTCGAGGAGTCATATATAGTAAATAACACATTCGATATGCTTATATAAATGATCTGTCTTTTGGGGGGGCATAATCTTTGCTATTATCATGATCACAAGAAGAAAGACACCATGAGAAAAAAATGTTAATGATTTGGAAAGGGCTCCCATACCTCTGAATGTGCTGTCTAGTAAGCCATTTGGGTTTTCTGCACTTTTCCTTGCTTTTGAGTTGTTTTATAACTTAGTTAACTGTTGAAAGCTGGTAGTAATGCAAATGATTCTTTTCCACAGAACTGCAAATGAATTTAGCTTGGTAGAATGCAACTGATTATTGCTCTGTGGATAGTCATCATTTTTACACTTATTTCAGACTTCTCGGGGAGAGAAAAAAAAAAAGACAAAGACACTGTGAGTACTGAAGAAGTCCCCTCATAGCTCTCTCCAGCTCTGTCACCGTCCTTGGTCACAGCCTTTTGCCAATTTCCTCATTTTTCCTTATGTTTTGCTGTGCTATTTTTGTCTCCCCAAGTTAATTATGAAAGTCCATCCACCAACAAAAAAGCACTTCGTATTGTCTTCAGTATTTCTAAGTCATCCTTTGGAAAATGAGCACTCTTCCTGCTGCTGTTATAAACAAAAATACAGAAAGCAGTTAGGTGGGGTGGTGCATACCTGTAATCCCAGCACTTGGGAGGCTGAGCAGGAGAACTGCTGAGAGTTGGAGGCCAGCCTGAACTACATAGCAAGACCTTGTCTCAAGAAGAAAAAAAAAATCAGAAGATGCATGCTTGGGCTTTTCCTATAGCTCTCATGTCCTCCTATTACTTTTCGCCCTCTGAGGTCCACTCTGATCACTATGTGAGATCATAGTTTCTTGATTCATTTCAACTCCTCTTCATTCACCCAACATAATGACCTCCAGCTCTGACTGCAGGAGGATCCTGTAGAAAAGCACCATAATCCAAAATCCAAAAATTTCTGAGTACCAACATGATACTAAGAAATGGAAAAGGCCACACTTAACTTCAGATGACAGCCTATCATCAAAATGCAAACACATCAAAAATATACAAAATTGGGGCTGGGGATTTAGCTCAGTGGTGCTGCTGCCTGCCTTATAAGCACAAGGTCCC
>NW_022900931.1:54407414-54416385 GCF_012274545.1 Fukomys damarensis
ATATATATATATATACACATATTCCTTCAGGCTATGTGTATAAGGTATATATAAATAAATTTGTGTTGAGACTTGGGTCCAGAAAGGGATCAAGAGATGGAGAAAAGGGGAAAGGGGGAGGGAAAGAATGAAGATGTCTCATGTACATGTACCAACTCCCCATAATGAATGAATCATCATGCACTGCAAATATGTACCAATAAAAATAAAATTTAAGAAAAAAGACTTGGACCCCTCCCTAAGCCATCTCATTACATACATGCAAATACTCCAAAATAAAAACAAACCTTTCAGAAAAGAGATGTTAAATCTGTACACTAGAGCAGTATAAAAAACAATAGATGTTGATATAGAATATCTGAAAAATGCAAACTAATACATCTATCAATTTCTGTATCTTTTAAACACAAAAAATAATATTTTAAGTGCCCATATTTAAGCAATCATATATTAAACTACAAAAACCGTACATTAATTTCCAAAATAGCATTGCATACCACTTAACTCCATGAAAAAAATAGTAAAATAATCCGTTAAATAAAAGAAATCCAGTGAGTGACAAACCGGAAACCAACAAGTCATAGCTACCAGTAAATGACAGTTTGGTAAAACTTGTCTGATGGGGGTCAAAGCTGTACTCAGAAGAGTCATCTCTACTGAAAAACAAAGACACAGTGTTCTGTGGCTCTGCCCATTAAAGGAGAGTTTGTTCCTCAGCCTTTGAACCTGAGCTATCCTCTCACTTGCTTTGACAATCAGAATGTGTGGAGAAGATAATTGCACAAATTCCTGACCCCAACAGTTCGGTTTTCACTCTCCTCGAGTGTTGCCCCAACACTGCCACCTTGAAACAGGACCAGCCCGCAGAAGACCAGAGAATCCCGCTCAGTCTCAGTGGACTGTCACTAACTGCTCCACCTGCCAGTTACCGTCCAGCCCAGCCCACCCCACCGGCCAGCTGAATCCAGCCCCATCAGCGACTCCAGGGGAAATTAGTGGAGGAACCACACTGAGGATGCAGCTCAGTATGAAGGCTCTGAGTTCCACCCGGCGTGAATCTAATGGGCATCCTCAGGTTGTTGGGTTCCCCATACCTGACCAGGGACCTGGGCTCCTCCCCTCTTCCAGGGCTTGTCAGGGCCCCTGGGGTTTCAAGGACATCACTGTGTGCAGTGGGCAGAGTCGTGGGGACAGCCAGAGAGGACACCTGCCAGCCCAGTGCAGGAGACATGTCACCAGGGGAGCACGGACTGCACAAACACTCCCAGCAGGGTCCTTAGCCTGGCACACTCTGAGCTTCTCTGTCCACTGCCCAGGAACATGGTCCAAGAATCTGAGAGTTTCTGTGGCTCTCCTAGCACTTCTGTGCCTAAGGAGGACGGAAGGTGACTGGGGACGGGAGGTGACCGGGACTTCAAGCAGGGAGAAAGACCCTGGGGCCCTGGAGAAAAGAATAAGAGGGGGGCTACCCCAGAGGCCACTGTCAGACCAAGGACACAGGCACCCTGAGTCAGCGCTCCTCCAAACTACTGTAATTTGAATTTCAAATAAAAATATTAAAATATGGAAATCATTCCATGCCTACTTCTAAACTGCCTAACTCCTTCAGGGAGTCACTGTAGTGGTTAAAATGTAGGTTGTCAATTATTCATTCAATCCTGGTGAAGCAGGCTCCTGATGCAGCAGAGCCCCAGCGGAGCTGTGACAGGCGCACCCTGGCTTTGTGGAGCTGCTCACCCTAAAATGTCAAGGACTCGCCTTAGATCAGCAGGTGAACAGAGGGTTTCAGGTTTCTGTTCCCGCCTCTGCTACCTCTGCGGGGCGGAACTGTGAGGTGAGAGCTTCCCTGAGCTAGTGACAGCCTCCCACTCCACTTCCAGGCAGCTTATCCCAAGGTGACAGAACAGAGTGGCTCACAGACCACATAAGATGCTGAAATAGAGGTTTGGAAAACAGAGCAGGCAGAAGGGAAAGAGATGCGTCACGTCCACACAGTTAGAGAAGGCAGGCAGTAGGAGAGGGCCCAGGCTTCCCGAACGCCCGGTTATGCAATGTTTTCCTGTCCTGTCTCGGTCTCAGAAAGGGCAGCCTTCCGTGCTGCTGCAGAGCAGAGACCATGAGCACGCAGATAGGCAGCAGGTGCTTGGAGTCTGCCTTCACCTGCTGGCAGGGAGCTTCAGGGTCAATGACACCTGGGCTGAAGCGTGATTAGTCACCAATCTGCTGAGCAGCTGCTGCTTTGATCCACGGGTCTTGAGCAGAGGACTTTGGTGGCCAGAATGAGTCACCAAGGTATGGGGGTAGGGAGATGAGCCCAACTTCAGCAACGTAACATCACTAGTAAAGAGCCATCCTTTCAACACAAAGCACAGATCGCTGGACGCAGGCTGATGCCAAAGGGGAGCTTTGGCAGGAAGACGCAACTAGAGCCAATGCAAAAGAGATGCAGCGTCTTGGGCCATGTGGTCTCATGCCTGGAGACACCACCATGAGCCTTTCCTTACGACTGTATGGACCTATGCTTTGGGTGTCGTTTAAAGATGCCGTGGTCCAGCTAAGAACTGTAATCATAATGGTTTAGTCTTCCAGATAGTCTTCCGCTTATCAGGAAGATGTGTTAGAGTCAGAGAACTGAAGACCCAGAGGTGGATTGTAACAGGGACGGCTGAATTACTGGAAATATGGATGTGTAGAGCAAGAGAAACAAACTGCAAAGCAGGAGGAACACTCGTAAGATGTTAGGTATAAAGGGTAAGTTAGCACCTGGGAGGAGTCAGACCAAGTACAGAGGACATAGAATGGCACGAAGCATGACATCGCTTCCCACAGAAAAGGTGGGAAAGCACAACTATCCTCTCTGCACTAATAGAGGCTTAGGCAGGAAGACGGCAAGTTCCAGCCCAGCCTGAGCTACTCGGTGACTTAGCGAGACACTGTCTCAGAATGAAAAGTAAATACAGCTCTGAGGGTATGACTCAGTGCAAAGGCCCTGGGTTCAGTCCCCAGTGACACATAACAAAACAAGGCATTAGACCATTCGTGACCCAATCACCTCCTGAACAGTCCACCTCCTGACACGGCCCAGTTGAAGAAATAAGTTGAAATATAAGCTTTTAGGGAAAACAAACCACATCAAAACTATAGCACTCACTCATTCATGAGGCACAGAACGTCCACTCCATCTTGGTACCTGTGTTATTTTTACCTCATACCCCCACTGGTGACAACCATTCTGGCTCCATGAGTCTCCAGTGTGGACATACAGGTAGATGTCACAGTAGCTCAGCAGGACACTTGTGAGCTAGCGTTGTGGCCGTGCCTCCACCTTCTTCCAACAGGACAAATACACACTGGCCCCAGTCACCTCCCATTCACTGGGCTGCTTTTCTAGTTTCCTTTGTTCCTTGTTGTTCAATGGACTCAACAAAATGGGCATAGCAAGCTTCTCAGTTTGGCCTCAGAGCTTTAATCACCCATGGGGCACCTCAGCTGGCAGTGGATGGGAGGCCACCCTGGCACCACGTAAACTCCCACCACCACAGGAGCAATTTTGCACACTGCCATTAGTGAGAAGAGCAGAGGGTCCCAACCTGAGCTAAGTGGTTGCCATATTTCTGATGTATTTCAGTGATGCCTATCTCAGTACCACTTCTAGCATCTTTGCGAGCCATAATCCAAGATGCCTCTCTCCAGGATCTTGCAGCTGGGTGTGCCGAGACCAGCAGCACACCACCCCCCGATGGAAAATGTACAGAAGGCAGGTGCCTTCTGTATCTTCCACCATGGCAGCCTCAGAAGCCTCATGGGTATGTATGCCTGTGCAGCATCTATCCCAGCAGATTTTACCAGATAGCATGTTCAAATAGAGTATTTCTGAAATAAGACTCTGCGCCTATCAGAAAAAATACAGGACAAAGATAGAAAAGTCTGTGCATTTTCTCAGTCCTGGTTTATCTGAGAATAGTCTGGTTTTCCATTTTGATGTTCTACTTGCATTCATTTTCCCCAGAAACAGATAAGAGACAAGAGAATTGAAAGCTGGGTGCAGTGGCACATGCCTAAAACCCCAGCGCTCTGGGAAGCTGAGACAAGAGGGTTGTACATTCAAGCCCAGCCTAGGCAAGTTAGCCAGAACCTGCCAAAAGAAAAAGAAAAAAAAAAAAAGAAGAGAAGAAAGAGGAGGAGGAGGAGGAGGAAAATTTCTTTCAGGAAAGAGTGAAATGAAAAGAAAGAAGAACCATTTTGCTGGAAAGTCATCTCTTTATTAAAAAAAAAAAAAAACTTGGGAGGGTAGGGACAAGGGGAAAAAATGAGAACCAAGATCTGTCATGTAAAGGTGCAAGATTCCAGTAATGTATGCAACTGTACTGTATACCTAGAATGTACCAATAAACTCAAAAAAAAAATAAAATAAAATAAATGAATAAATAAAAACTTTTCAATAAAATTCTTGAACTCAAGAAAATCTTAGCAGAATGCTTTACAAACGTTATTGCCATAAGCTAAGATATTGTGTTAATGATGCAACACAAAGATGAATGTTACTGTTTTCTTTCTATAGCCAATGTCTCCTTCTACAGCAATAAATAAAAATAAAACAGATTTTAAAATAGCACTTAAATATCAAAGAGAACCTACAGTGATAGGAATCAGATTTTTAAAAGCATGAAGTTCTTAGAGATATATTTCATTAAACAAGTGCTAGATACCTATACTGAAAACCACAACTTTCCCGAGAGAAAATAAGGAAGTTCTAAATACTATCTATGGAGAAATACACAATGTTAGGTGATGGGACACTCCACCTTTGTCATGATGTCCATTCTACCTGAATGGATTTAGATGGTCAATACAAATTGAGTCAAAGTGCCATCAGGCATTTCTGTGGAAACTGTCAAGCTGATTCTAAAGTTTATTCAGTAATTCAAAAGATTTGGATAGTCAAAATAATCTGGAAGAAGAGCAAAGTTGGAAGACTAACAATCTTGATTTGAAGATTTACTATAAGCTGTAGTATTGATATGAAGGCTGATATATATAAATAGAGCATAATAGAAACCGAAGAATAGACTCGCTCATGGATGGATCATTGATTTTTCTACAGAAGCACAAAGACAATTCAAAGAAAGAATAAATAATCTTTTCAACAAATGGCGTTGGAACAACTTGATATCTGTATGCAGAAAAAGGTACCTCAATCCTTACCTCACACTGTACATTCCCAAAAATCAACTTGAAATGCAAAGACCTAAATGTAAAAGTTGAAACATTAAATTCCTACAAGAAAATGTAGGTAGGATCTTTGTAACCTTGGGGCAGGTGAAGAGGATTTATTAAACATTTAAAAAGTACTAAACATTTTTTAAATTGACAAACTAGATTTCATCAAAATTAAAAAGCTTTTCCTTTTCAAAAATCAGTGCCAAATTACTTATACCCAGAATGCCTAGTTTCCACAAATCAATAAGAAAAAGGTCACTCACATTTTTAACAGCTTTATTGAGACATAATTCATATGCTATACAATTCACTCACTTGAAATATTCAAAAGTTACACATCTATCATCACAATAAATGTTAGGGCTTTTTATTGCCCCAAAGAAACTCTGCATTGCCCTCACCTATGGCAGTAACCCCAGGCCTGAGCAACCATGAAACCATTTCCTGTATCTAAATATTTGCCTATGCCGACCTTTCACATAAATGGAATCATCAACACAAGACCTTTCATGCCTACATTCTTTCACTTAACAAGATATTTCCAAGATTCGTCCATTTTGTAGCATGTTGTGATATTTCATTCCTTTTTCTCCTTGATACTACTCCGTCGTATGGATATACCACATTTTGCTTACCCTTCCATTGCATGACATATATGATATTTGCATTGTTTCTAGAACCCCCTTTTGACATATGTACCTGGGAATTGGACAGATACTTCACAGGAAAGATATCCAAAAGTGGTCCACAAGCATACAAAAGGTGTTTAACATTATTCATTGCTAGGGAATTGCACAATGAGATACATACATGATTAGAATTCTTTTAAAGGTGGACAATTGAAAGCACCGATGAGGATATCACCCAGCCAGAACTCTTAAACCGCTGCTGAGAAGCATAATGAATGGTGCAACCACTCAGGAAGATAAGTTAGCAATTTCTTATAGAATTAAAAATGTACTTATAAAACAACCTACAATTTTATTCCTGGGTATTTAGCAAAGAGGAATAAAAGCATATCCACATGAACACTTGTCACAAATGGTACATTACACCTTTACCTGAAATAACCAAATCTGGAAATAATCCAGATATCCAGCAACAGGTGAATGGATAAATGCACTTTGGAAATCCATACAATGGAATTCTTTTCAGCAATAAAATAAACAGCTACTGATTAACATTATGCCAAGCAAAGTGATTCACTGACCAAATAGTTCATACTGTATAATTCTATTTATATGAAGTACAAGAACTGCAAGAGACCTAGAATAGCAAATGCAATTCTGGGCAACAAAAGCAAGGCAGGGATATCACATTCCCTGACCTGAAAATATACTACAAAGCTACTGTAATAAAAACAGCATGGTACTGGCAAAGGAACAGACCTGAGGATCAACTGAACAGAGTAGAAGATGAGGAAACAACTCCAGATATACCCAGCCAAAACATAATCAAAGGAGCCAAACACCTTCACTGGAAGAAAAATAGCCTCTTTAATAAATGGTGCTGGGAAAACTGGCCTTCCACATGCCAAAGATTAAAACTAGACTCATATCTTTCATCATGCACTAATTTAAAATCAAAATGGATCAAATATCTAAATATTAAAATAGAAACACTAAATATGCTGGAAGAGAGAATAGTAGAAATAGCAAATAAATATATGAAAAAAATGTTGAATATTACTGGTCATTCGTGGTATGAAAATTAAAACAATGCTGAGATTCCATTTCACTCCAGAAAGAATGAGTGCTATAAAGAAATCAACCAATAACAAATGCTTGTGGTGCTGTGGGGAAAAAGGAACACTTCTCCGCTGTTGGTGGGAGTGCAGAAGGGTGCAACCGCTGTGGAAATAAGTGTGGAGATTTCTCAAAAAAATAAAACTAGAGGTTCCATTTGACCAGCTATTCGCCTTCTTGGTATCTGCCCAAAAGAATTAAAAGCATTATACCACAGTGATATATGGACACCCATGTTTTTAGCAGCACAGTTTGTAATAGCTAAATCTTGGAAACAGCTTAAATGCCCATCAAGCAATGAATAGGTAAAGAAAATGTGTGGGTTTTTTTTTAATGCAGTGCCATACTTATTTGCTGTAAAGAAGAATGAGCTTCAGACCCTTACAGCTAAATGGATAGACCTTGAGACCACACTCTTAAGTGAAATAAATCAGACACACGTTTACATACTGCATTGCTTCTCTGGTGTGAGAAACCAAAAATGGAAATAAGGACTAAAATGTATAACAGATGTTGGGAAAAGGGAAGAAAATGTTAAAATGGAAAGGGGAACAAGGGAAGTAGGAGGGAGAAAGGAAAGAAGAGACAAAAAAAGTGAAAATAGAAGGAAAAATGGGAACAAAGCTTTTGTACATAGGGAGGGGATGGGAAAAAGGGGAGGAGTGTACCATGTACTGGTGCAAATTCCCTATGATGAGTGTTATCATTATGTATGCCTAAAGTGTACCAGTAAATGTTGTGCTATAAAAATAAAATAAAATTGCCGGGGATTTAGCTCTGGTTCCACCACCTGCCTTGCAAGCACAAGGACCTGAGTTTGATCCCCAGAACAAAAATAAATAAATAAAATAAAATGCACGTTAAAAAAAGAACTGATGGTACTAATCAGTAGTGATAGAATCAAACTACCTGTTGTATAGAGGTAAGCAAGGGGTGGGGTGGACTGGAAAGGGGGCTGTGCAGTATGTCCTGGAGCCAGCTCCTACTGGCTCAGATGAGAGCTCAGAAATTTAGCAAGCCAGTTAGTGAACACAACCACTATTAAGAATTAAATTTACATGGCACTGCACCTGCCATGTAAGTGCAAGGTCCTAAATTGATCCCCAGTACCCCTAAAAGAAAGAAAAATTAAATTTACAGTAAACGGTATCCAAACAAACCAAAACTCCATTGTTCTCTTCCCAGCCATTTCACTGTGCTTTACTACTACCTGTGCTCTTGAAGTCATTTACAACTATAATGTCTGAACAGTGGACATACTACTACTATTCATTGCACACACCTCTTCCCTATTCCATGTCAGGTTGAATCACGTGGCATCTTGAAATTGTCCAGTGTAGGAATAGTGAAAGTTGACTATGAATCATGCCTTGATTTATTACTTTTTATTGTCCAGACACAGTACATAGTGAAAAAAATATTTATCATGCTCATGAAACATATATGTGAGTCATTTTAACATCTGTAAAACTGGGTGTGAATAGCTAAAAAAACCTGACACAGTATTCTTGGGATCTTCAAAAACCATTTTCTGACTCAGCAAAGGAGTTGCTAATATCATTAATAAGCAAGTGATGTTCCAACATATCCCATCATTTTTTCTTATCCCATAAGTGAACACGGAGGTCAGCATGTATGCCAGAATTCCACTAGTTAACTGCCACCATTGGTTGGCTATAGATACAAAAGTGTGGCAAAAATCATTGACTATACAGAATCAAGAATGTTGTATGTTTTATTATTACTTATAAATTATATAACCAATGCCTTATACCAGTAAAACTTATGCTATTTTAATATGTCATTAATATGTTAAATATATAAATATGTATATTTATATGTATGTGTTAAATATGTAACATTTTTCCCAAGAGCCTGCTGGTAAATATTTACAAGATACAGGAGACATTTTGGGTGATGAAAAAAAAATGTTTAGGGGGTGGCACTGGAGATTAACCAAGGCCCTTCACACTGAGCTCCATCCCCAGCCCTTTTTTTTTTTTAAC
>NW_022900931.1:54416609-54425736 GCF_012274545.1 Fukomys damarensis
TTTTTTTTTTTTTTTTTTCTTTTTGAGAAAGGCTCTCACTGATTGCCAAATTCTCCAGGGTGGGCTTGAACCTGTGATCCTCCTGCCCCCTCCTCCCAGGGGGCTGAGATTACAGGCCTGTGCCATAGCTGATATCACTATTTTGATTGGAATGATGAACTGATCAATATTTTAATTGGAATGATGGTTTTGCAAGTATATATATTTGTTAAAACTCATGGAATCCTCTACTTAGAATATATGCATCTTATTTTATGCCTCAATAAATCTGATTTTTTTTTAAAGAAACATAAAAGTTTCTTTATAAGATAAGTGGATGAAGACTTTGGTGAATGCCACAGTAGTTTCAAAATGCTTTGTGGAATCACAGTTCCTCATAGTACTGTTTGTTGGTTTTTCATTATTATGAATTTCACTTAAGCCCGGAGGAGGCACAAGCACAAATCCTCCCCTAACAGCCAGCCAGCTCCACGGCCTACGCCTCACTGGAACGTGGGGTCCTTGGTCCTGGGGCCAGACACATTTATCTCTCATTCTCTGAAAACATCCAGGAGAGCATTTGTCGGTTACAATAATATCTGAGACTAATGGCCTCTGGAGTAACTATCAACTAGGAGAAAAGAAGTGTATGACTTGTGATTTTTGAAAGCCTCTTTGATCCAAGTGTTTGACGAATTCCCTGCAGAGAAGCGCTGCAGTCCCCAGCTCAATTCAGTGCAGGACGCAAACAGGAATGGATGCCGTGCAGGGAGGGCGTATAGACTGGCCTCTACTGAGACAGGACAACCAAGTGTGAAGGCCAAGTAGCCCATAGGAGGGAACAGTCACAGGTCTCCATGCTCTGCCTTAGTGAAGCCCCCCAGTCAGCGTTTGGGAAATAGGCCAAACTGGCATGGTTCAGCCCATTAAAACTTGCATTTTTTTATCCACACATTTCACAGTTGCATAATCCTCTACCACACATATACACAAGCTTTTTATGTTTGAAAATGAAAGCTATTGTTTTTATTTTCATCTAAACATACACTTAAATATTGATGGCTTTTTTTCCTCCACCACTGGAGGTGCTGAGGATTGAACCGAGGGTCTTTGACAGAGCTACATTTTTTATTTTGAAACAGGGCATCACTAAGTTGGTCATGCTGGGCTTGAATTTGTAATCCTCTGCCTCGGCCTCTCAGTGTGCTGGGATTACAGGCATGTGCCTGGGTGGTGGCATCTTTATATAGAAAAATTATCATATGTAATAACTAAGCTATAAACAGCTATAATAATACAAACAAAAGCTTAAATAATAATATGTGAAAAGACTTACGAGTAGAAATGTCTCTTCATTAGAAAATAATTAATTCAAGTCAAAATTGATAAACATTAAGAAGTTTCTAATTTTGCAAACATTTTGATACAAATCTTTTTTCGACTACCATATTTTATAAACCTTTTATGGAAAACTTATAAGTAGAGTCTTAGAAACATGCTATTCAAGTGATCTTTTGCAGGTCACCTTGCTTTGTTAAAATAAATTGTAATCCACATAATTCCAATGGTATTGCTTCTTAAAATTTAAATTTAGATGATATCCATGATATTCAAATTTCACAACTGATATTTATTTCAATCTAGTTAGAAATAAGTTCTAAATTTAGGACTGTTTAAAAATATATTTAACAAAGACTGGGATTGGTCTAAATTTCATCTTAAAGATAAAAGAAAATTACAGATTGGCACAAGAACATGCTTCATAAGTTTTATCTATGCTCTCATTCGCAATTAAGCCAACCGTATCGTGTAGAAATCCGTGCCTATGAATGTGAATAAACATAAATAAGCTTTTTCCTCTCCCCCCCCCCTACCGGGGATTGAGCTTGCGAGGCAGGAGGCGGCACCACTGAGCTAAATCCCCGGCCCCCATAAGCTTTTATTTCAAGATAAATACTTGTAAAAAAATAAATGATTTCCTTTATTATTTCTGTGACTTAAAATCCTACTCCAACTCTTGTCTTCAGCACCCTCACCCAGGTGCTTTAGACTTTACTACCAGCGGTCAATCAGCAAGCATTTATGGAGTAGAGACCCCATCTTCACGGTGTGTGGCAGACGGCCCTCACCAGAACCAGAGCAGGCTGTAATACGGAGCAGGCATTTCCCCCATAACTGGCGTAACGTACTCAGAGCTGGACGGAAGCCTACGTGCCCAGGGAGCATGTCGGATGGTGCCGCCGGCTAGTGCAGCCTCCTCGCCCATGGCTCCTGCGGAGATCTAAGTCTTGCTCTATGAAGCTGCAGGGCTCCTAGTGAGATAACGCGGTAGCCAAGGACTGAGGCATGTGGTTCCAATCCACAGTCCACCCCCAGGGCTAGTCCTCCTTTAATTATTTCCAGTAACTTATTAGTTAGCTATAACTGCCTTTGATCACTTCCTTTCCTGCTGCAGATGTGTCTGATCCTCTTTTCTACAAGCCCTGCCGGGGTCAGCTGATAGCACCAGATGCTACATGAGTCCTTCTACCCTGTTCTTACCCACACCTAGATAATCAATACACACCGATGGACCTGGTTGCTTGTGGACCTCACCACATTCCCAGCCTACTGCCACCTGTTCAGCGTGGCCTGTCCCCGTTCTCTGCTGTCTACTTAAGTCTTATTTCTGTGTCTTTTTTTTTCCTCTTGCGTCGTATTGCCTTGCAGGACCAGATCGAGACTCTCAGCCAGGGCCTCAGTAATGGAGACTTCCTGGAGAGGCTGACATTCATTACTTTGTGTTTCCTTGATCCCTCTGAATGATCTCACTTGTTTCCATCATACCCTTGGTGACCCAGTACAGGAAGAGTGTGTCTTGCCACGGTCGCTCTATTTCTATTAGTGGAGACTGGCCAGGAATATTTTGTTTGGCATCTCTCCATTACTACTTAACCTTGAATTTTCACCCTAAAATGACTTAATCACGCAGAATCTTTAAATTAATAATGCAATTAATAAATTTTCTAATAGTGATGAATGGGAGTGATTTTATAATAGTAACTAATAATGGGCAATGCACTATCATTTAAGCAACAAGGGATAAATTTCTCATAAATCATCACATCTCAACACAACCTCTCGATGGAAAACCATTGAGCCTGAGGACTTTACCCTGCTCAGTCCCACCACACAGGAGGGGAATGAATCCGAGAGTTTCTGCTCTCCTTATTGTATAAAAACACCTCTGGGCTGGGTGTGGTGTTGCATGCCTATAATTCCAACATTCAGGGAGGCTGAAGGAGAGGACTGAAGGTTCAAAACCAGCCTAGACAACTCAGCAATTTAGCAAGATCTTGTCTCAAAATTTTTTTAAAAAAGGACTAGGGATGTAGCCCAGTGAGGACACCCTGAATTCAGTCCTCAGTACTGAAAAAAATTGTTAATTAATTAATTAAAAACAAATTTTTAAAAATAAAGCCACCTCGAGTCAACAGTGCCCCATATGCTTCTTGGGCCAAAAACAGTCACTTGGGCACCTCTGATGCCATAGCCCATGAACTCGGCCCATAAGCACGGCACACGGCTGTGCACAATGAAAGTTGTCTAGAACCAGTCAAGAAGATGTGGTCGAGGCATGGAGACAAAGCTTTAGGATTCTCTGAGGTTGAAGGTGCAGCATCAGAGTCTCAGAATACAGCAGTACATTGATGCTCAGACACACCCACTGTCAGACTCAGCTGGTTGGTGTGTTTTTTCACAGCCCTTACTATCTCACAGAACAGGGTTATTTGCTCACCACTTACACCACTTTTGTTGTATCACGTACATTCCTATTCCATAGAAAGGAGTTTTACCTTGGCTGTGTGCTAGAGCCAACTCATACTGACTTACAGAATTGAATGTTGAATCTTCTGAAAGCGTGCAAGCTGCTTTTTAAATGTAGTCACTATTAAAAATTAACTTACATGAGCTTGCGGTTAAATACACTGTACTAAATTACAAAGGTAAGAAATACTCTGAACATGATTTCCAATTATTTCACTGTTTTTCAATCTCATGTTTGCCCTTGAGGTTATCTAGATCCAGTGCACCCAGTGATGGGAACACACTATAACGGTGTGCCACAGGTTGCCCCCTCTGAACTCAACTGCCTCCCCAATGGCCTCATATGGATAAGCTGACCATGGTGGAAGTATTTACATCATAGGAGATAGCAAACACAGCAAATCAGAGCTTCTTTTGTTTTGTTCCAAGAGGCTTCATTACACTTTTACTCAACCCACTGCTGGATACAGGTATACCTCTTGTGAGATTGGAACATGTTGAAAAGTAATAGGCTGGCGAT
This sequence comes from Fukomys damarensis, assembly GCF_012274545.1. NCBI lineage: Eukaryota > Metazoa > Chordata > Mammalia > Rodentia > Bathyergidae > Fukomys > Fukomys damarensis. The sequence continues at coordinate 54,420,916 of NW_022900931.1, forward strand.
TAGCAGAACACACTCCCAGGAAAGTGGATGGACTGCACAGTTGCTTGGAAGTTGTGTTAGTCAGCTTTCTATTACTATAATTAAATACCTGAGGCAATTAATGTATAAAGAAAAAAGGTTTATTTTGGCTCATGGCCCCGGAGGTTCCAAAATCAAATGGTCCCACCCTTAGGGCTCTGGAATGGCAGCACATCAATAGCAGGATCATATGGTGGAGCAAATTGCTTACCCCATCAGAGAGTTTTCATGTCAGCTCTCCCCTGATTCTCAGAGAGCTGCTTCTTTTTTATTTCTTCATCAAGCTGTCATTGTCATTGTCCAGCATCTTGATCTTAGAGGCACAGGAGGCTGTATTTTGCTGCCAGTCCTATTCTGCCCCCTTTTTTTTCCTCTCAAACCCCCTTCCCCATCCAAACCTAGAAATAACAAATAGGAAGCTCTTGAGAAAAAAATCACTGTGGCCAAGGAAAGGTTTCCCTCGCCCTTACCACCAGCAAGACCCCCAACTTCTCTGGTCTGTCTTTACTGAAGGAAGCACATTGAGAAGAAATATAGGTACGTGATAATAGTGTGTCCTGCAGCAGAAGGCCCCGCCAGATGAGGGAGTGCCTGGCCCAGGGTCTTCTCTTTCTTCTCTGATCCCAACCCCACCCCCACTCCTTCTCCTGTCAGTGCTTTGAGACGACCCAAATGAGTCTTCAGGCCCTCCTAGGGCTGCTACAACACTGTACCATTGACTGGGGTGGGGAGGCTTAAACCACAGAGACTTACCTTCTCACACTCTGGAGGCCACAAGTCTGAAATTAAGGCATCAGTAGGGCTGGTTTCTTCTTGGCTTGTAAATGATAATCTCTCTCTCTCTCTCTCTCTCTCTCTCTCTCTCTCTCTTAAACCCAGGGAGCACTGAACTATATCTTCATCCTTTTTTATCTATTTAATTTATTTTGAAACAAGGTATCACTCAGTTTCCGAGCTGACCTCCAATTTGCGGTTCTCCTGCCTCAGCTTCTGGAATAGCAGGAATTACCAGGTATCTCGGTTACTTTCTTGTTCTGGGACAAAATACATGTCACCCACATGTTAAAGGAAAAAAGGTTTATTTTAGCTCACAGTTTATAGAAGTTTCAGTCTGTAGTTAGCTGATTCCAAGGCAGGGTGGCCTGGCATAGGGGCGTGGCAGAGGTGAAACAGCCCATGGCAGGGTAAACAGGAAGCAGCAAACAGCTAGCCCTCCTTTCCCTTTTATCCCATCAAGGCTACAAGCCTATTGGATGGGGCCATCCACAATAGGGTGGGTCTTCCCATTACCCACACCCAGAACTATGCTAAACCAATTGGTGGACTAATTTAGTCACAGCCTTAACACCCTAGATCCAGCCACCTCCAAAAGGCCCCACCTATGAGCACCTGAGACTTTGAGGGGATATCTAGATACAAGCCATATCAATAGACATGGCCCACATGCCAGGCTCAATACAATATTTTTTTGATGAATCAGTGAATGAACATGTTGCTAGCAAAAGGAAACAAATTTATTTTGGGGACTTTCTTAAAGGACAGGTAAGAGTCCTCCTGGTTTTATTTAAGGACATTGGTTGTCTTAGGTACAGGCAGATAGGGTCTAGGACCAAAATTCATCTTGGTTGCCAACTGTACAGTACCAAGTTCCCCCAAATCAGATTTCCAAAGACCCAAGCAATCTGAGAAGGGGGCGGGGGTGTGCAAAGGGAATCAGCACCAAACTATAGGAAAAAAATGCAAAGTCATTCTTCAATTTTAAATTTTTTCCATTATTTCCATTCTGTGGTTTAGTTTGACCTTTATAGTCTAAACTATAATCACAGGAGGGAAGAAGGCACTTCGGTGAACAAAGGCATTTTCCTCGTGACGCCACTGTAAGTGGAAAGTTGCCCAGATCGCGTGATTTTATTTTATTTATTTATTTTTTTGGCACCTGGAGATTGAACTCAGGACCTTGCCCTTGCAGGGCAAGCGTGGTGCTGCTGAGCTAAATCCCCAGCCCTCGAATTGTATGATCTTAGAATTCAGAGAAAACTCTTGAGAGTCTGCACCCAGAGACAGGGTGGCTGCCTTAAAGTCCCAAACATACTTCATTTTATGTTGCTTCATAGATGCTGCTGTTTTCCACAGATTGAGACCTCTCTGTGACAACCTTGCATCCAATAAGACCCCTGGCATCATTTTTCCAACAGCTCAGATGATAGTTAACATTTTTAAAGCAATATAGTATTTTAACTGTTATGTGTGTTGCTGTTTTAGACATAGTGCTACTCGCACACTTAATAGACTATAGTATGATGTAAACATAACTTTTTGGGTCCTGAAAATCAAACCATTTATACAATCAGTTTTATAGTCATATTTGCTTTCTTGCAGTGGTCAGCACCTCTGAGGCCACCTATCAATTTAATGAAACATAGGTCAATGAGTATCTTAGCCCTTTGCCATTATTTATTATTTACTAACATATAATATCTGATGTGGAATAGGGGTGCATTTCTGCATGTTTGACATTTATGTAGTGAAGGTTCTGAAAGCAAATGGGCCTGGAAAACTTTCAGACTGGGCCCTGCCTGCTCACTTTCTCTCCACAAGAAGAAAGTCGTAGCCAGGTCTCTCACCACACCCTCTGTCTCCTCACTGAGATTTCACCATAAGAAAGAAGCTGCCATCCCAGCAAGTGGCCATGCAAGTTTGCACCCAGGTAATTCTGAAGTCAAAGACTCTGTGGCTGGTTTAGAAGAGACGTCTTTTCTAAATGTTTCCTGTTTGACCCCTTCTTATGGCTTGTGTCTAGATACCCCCTGTACACACAAAGCCTCATGCAGTAACAGGTGGGACTTTTCAGAGGTGACTAGATCTAGGATGTGTGATGCTGGGATTAAGTGTGTAATGCTGGGATCCAGGGTGTGTGATTACTAAATTAGTCCACTGATTGGTTTGGCCTAGCTCTGGGAGTGAAGGCCCACCCTGGGTGTGAGTGCTACCTGCCATTAGGCATGTAGCTTGGATATAAGATAAAGGACAGAAACAGGGCTGCTGTCGTTATTTGTCACGTGCTGCTTCTTTACGACTTTGTTGCTGCCTTTTGCCTGACGTGAACTGTTTTCCTCGGCCATGTCTCTCTGCCATAGCACCCTCTCTTGGATCAGCCAACTATGAACAACTTTGAACTGAAACCTCTACAAACTGTGAGCTAAATAAACCTTTCCTCCTTTAACTTGAGGTATCAGGCATTTTGTCTTGGCAATGAGAAAAATCACTAAGACACCCATTTTCTGTTAGGCACAGGTGACATCCTGTCTGAGGTCATTATGAGGAGCAGAAGGGATTTTCTCCTACAGGTGTTTTTAAAACTCGGCCAATTGCTTTGAGTGGAAAATAATTAGGAGTGTTTTGGAGAAAGAGAAACATTTTTTTTTCCAGAAAGAGCACAGCATGAGGAACAACTGTGGTGTAACTTCACCACACTAATAACGCTGGGTCCTGATAGTCTTACACCATGCTGAGCTTAAACAGTGAGCCCCAAAAGAATGTTGAAGAAAACTCTTCTGGGTACTGCAATTGTATATAAGATAATCTTGCTTAGAGCAAAGCAGCATCAATATCTATTACTTAGAAACAATCGGCAGCTGCTAGACCACAATGAGACACAGTCCTACTCCACTGTGTTTTGTGAGTCCAGGTATTTTTTTTAAATGGGCCAACTTCTTCTCTTTCTGGAATCTTGTCACTGTCATTGTCATTGAAGTCGCCGGTAACTTGCCATGACATAACAACCGATCAGCTTCAGGACCATGGCTAATAAATTGGTAGAAAACCACTAATTGAGACATAACCTTCAACTGTGGGAGGGGACAACGTGCAATTCAACGCGTGGCACACACAGTGCAGAAGCCTCCATCACCACCAAGCTGGCTGTGGCTTTCTTGAAGCGAATCCGGGCATCTGGTACCATAATGGAGCATGAATTTACAGCAACAGAGATGTACGAGGGAGATTAAAGCTTCATCTGTAAGGACATACTGCGTGGCAAAAAACAACAATGATGGCATTTTCTGCTTCGTATGATGAGAAAGGCAATCCCTTTTGGTAGAGTGTGGGCTCCCTCTGCTGCTGGCAGGAGACTCCAGGCGCTTGGGGCTCTGTGGACACTGGAGCAGAGACGGTGACCCTTCCCGAGAAGGCTCAGGTGGTGCTGACAGGGACGGAGGGACCAAGTGGCTGTGTAGGCACTGGCCCTGTGGGATCATGGAACCGTTGTGCTGTGCTGCTGCAAGAGGCAGCAAGAAATAAAAGTAATGGAAAGGCACAGAGAATCCCCAGAGTGTACTACTGTATCGCTCGCATGTGGACTGAGACACGTCACAGAAGCCGTGCTGAGAGGCGCCTGCCCAGAGTGCCCAGGCCTTGCCTCCTTCCTTGGCCCAGTTTCAGACTATGGCACTGTTTGTCCTTCCTCTCCCTTTCCTCTTTCCCTGTTCTCCTCCCTTCCCTCTCCTTTTCTTGTCCTCTGCACAGCTGCTGTGGACGCTCCAGAACCGTGCCAACAATTTTGCTAGTTTGCCGGGTTGTGCCCTGCTCAGGAATCCCACTAGCCGCTCTGTGCAGTGCTCAAGAGGCTGCTTCCTTCAGGAAGTCTCCCCAGTCCGGGCCCAGACTCCCACCACCAGTTCTCCTCGGACAGTTCTTCGCAGCCAAAGGACATTTTGATGTGGCCACTCCAAAATCAGAAATATTTGATGCCACAACTCTGATGTGTTCATTCAGCCAAACCAAAAAAAAAAAAAAAAAAAAAAA
>NW_022900931.1:54425998-54434118 GCF_012274545.1 Fukomys damarensis
AAAAAAAAAAAAAAAAAAAAAAAAAAAAAAAACACCCTAAACTCCAGCTGCTTCTATTCCCAAGATATAAAGGAGAGAAAATAAATTCTATTCCCTAGAAATGGACCGGGACATAGGAGTGGCTGAGGGTCAGGGGTACAGATGAGATACCATACATCTATACTTCTTTGAGGGGTCGCTTCACACTGAGCTACAGCCTTAGTCCTTCTTCTATTTTTTTAATCTTGAGACAAGGTCTTACTAAGACACTAAGTTGCCCAGGCTAGGCTTGAACTTGTGATCTGCCTGCCTCAGCCTCCCAAAGGGCTGGGATTACAGGTGTGCACCACAATGCCCAGCTCAGACACAATACTCTTTGAAACTAAGACCACCCTTGCTCCTGTTATAGAGAACCACCATGCATCATCTTAAGCAAAACATCTAGCTTTTTCTGTGATAAATTTGCTCTTTTTATGATCAGTATCTCAAACTCTAATTTCTCTCTTAAGTGCTAATGGCCGTACTTTCCGTCAGCCAAAAGAGTATGTGTGACTTCCTGGTGATGCCTGCACTGTTTTACTGGGTGTTTATCAGGTACCAGGTGAGAGGAAAATGGGGTAATTGCCAGTTCTCTGGGTAGTAGACGAATATCCCGTACATGATCACTTCTTATTATCAACTGCAACCTGCATAGAAAATAATTACATTTCTGATGGTGTGCTTAGCAGGATGTGTTTTTATTTCATGCCTTTATCTTCAACACTTACAGCACTTCATTTGTTCATTCAGCTAGGAAATCACCATGGTCATCCAGATGAGAGAGGAAAGTGATGTGGCCAAAGCAGGAGCTGGAGGAAGAGGCGAGGAGGGGACAGATCCTGGAGAGAGTTGGGAGAGAGACTCAGGTGAGCTGGATGTGAGCAGAGGCAGAAAGAGGAGTCAAGGCGACATCAGGAATTTTGGTCTGGGGCTATAGGACACCTGTACTTTGACCTGGTCACTCGGTGGTGTCTTTTACTGAGATGGTGAACAATGCAGGGACAGGTATGGAGGGGAAGTCAAAGCTTAGTTTGGGACATGTGGAGCTTCAGATGCCTGTCAGACCTTAGGGAGAGGCTGAGCAGATGGGGAAAGGTTGAGTTCCAAGGCAGGATGGGGCTGGAGGTTGGTCCTGAGACGCATCAGTGCACAGACAGCAGGGGGGGAAGTTGCCATGGAGGAAGGGTAGGAAGCCTGCCCAGGACCCTGGGGACATCCCACAGGTCAGGGCAGGCGGTGGAGCCAGCTGGGTCCAAAAGAAGAGAAGCTACTTCTGTAAAAGAAAAACTCAGAAGACAAGAGCCTAAGTGCTTTGAGGAGGAGGAAGGGATCCAAATCGCTGTGGACAGATGGGAATGATCAGTGACCTTATTCATAGTCTCTCAAAAAGTGTTTAACTGTCTTTGAATGGTTTCCTAATTGTTTTGTAGGAATAAGGGATAAAGTCAAGGGGAGACAGAGAGAGAGAGAGAGAGAGAGGGAGGGAGAGGGAGAGAGGGAGGGAGAGGGAGAGAGGGAGTGAGCCAGAGGTGGGGGGAGACAGGGTATAAACTACTCTGATTTTGCTAAAAAAGGAAGGGCAGAAAATCAGGCAGTGAAAGGAAGGGTTTGCATCATCAAAACAGGTTCTCATTTTCATTTTGATTAGTGGAGCACACAGTTTTACAGTAAACTTTTGTGAGTAGCACACTAAAAATGTAACAAAAGCATAACATAGTAAATTCATAAGGCGATAACATAGGTATCATCACTAGCAAGTATTACATACTGCACGTAACTGCATGTGCCCTACCTTCCTACGGATTCCCCAAACAGGTCTGAGAATACCAAACACGTGAGTGGTGTAGCGCTATCACATTACAGTGGCTGTGATGTCACCTGGCGATGGGAATCACGCAGCTCCACGACCCGATCATCATTATGTGGGGCATGACCGTGTTGTGTTATTTGTTCTGACCACTGCAACAAATTACCATAGGGTTGATGACCTAAATAACAGAATTTATTTTCTCACAATCCCAGAAGGTCAAAGTCCAAGAGCAAGGTGTTTTCTGGTTTTGTTTGCTTTGGTTTTGTTTCTGGTTTTGTTGTTGTGGCTGTTGTTGTTTGGGGTTTTGTTGTTGTTGTTGTTGTTGTTGTTGTTGTTGTTTTCCCCAGCACTGGGAATTGAACCCAAGGCCTTAGCTCTGAGCTACACACTCAGCCCTATGTTAGTTTTTATTTTGAGATAAGGTTTCACTAAATCATCAAATTTCCCAGGCTGGGCTTGAACTCACCTTTCTCCTGCCTCAGCCTCTAGAAGCACTGGGATTATAGGCTTGTGTCACCACACCCAGCTTTAATTACCTCTTTAAAGGCCCTATGTCCAAATACAGTCATGTTAGAGATCAGGGTTGCAACATACAATTTTTGGGGAGACACAGTTCAGCCCACAGTACTTACCTCTTGGAAGTGGATGTATAACCTAGTTTTCCTTCTGTGACTGGCTTACTTCACTTAGCGTATGTCTTCAAGGGCTACCAAGTTGCAGCACGTGTCAGAACTCCATACCTTTTTAAGGGTAAATACCTTCTACTGCATATACACGCCACATTTTGTTTCTCCAGTCATTCATAAATATTATTTCCAGCTTTTAGCTATTGTCAATAGTGCTGCTGTGAATGGACAAATGACTCTTCTAGAGTCTACTTTCAATCATTTGAGGCATGTATCGATAAGTGGAATTACGGGATCTATGGTGATTCTATGCGTTTGTGTGCGTCTTAGTTACTTTTCTTGTTACTGAGACAAAATACCCAACACCCAAAGTTAAAGGAGGAAAGGTTTATTTAGCTCACAGTCTGTAGAGGTTTCGGTCCTTAATCAGCTGGCTCCAAGGCAGGGTGGCACGGCAGACGGGCATTGCAGAGGAGACGTGGGTCATGACAGGCAGAAGGCAGCAAAGCAACAAGGAACAACCACAGGTCTTTCTATCCCTTATCTCTTATCCCGGCTACTTAAACCAGTAGCACTCTCACCCTTAATCCTTCTGTCCTCGATCCTAGCATTGCACTGGGAATCAATTCCAGTGTCACAGACTCTAGATCCAGCCACTTCCGAAAAAGCCCCACCTATGGTTGCCGAGGCTTTGGAGGGGACATCCAGACACAAACGCACCTAGACAGTGCGTTCTTCCCGAGACAGACGGTTTCTTCCTGAGGCACAGCTGTACTGTTTTCCAGAGCAGCGATGCCATTTTACCCTCCCACCAACAGTGGATTCCAGTCTCTCCACAGTCTCAACAAAACCTTTTATTTTCTGGGGCTTTTTCAGATTTGGAATTTTCACAGTAGCCATCCTAATGGGTATGAGTTGATATCTCATTGTTCTTTTGATTTGCATTTCTCTAAGGAGCAGAAGACATTGAGCATCTTTTTTTTTTTCTTTCTTTCTTTTTTTTTTTGTACTGGGGATTGAACTCAGGTCCTGGTGCTTGCTGAGGCAGTGCTTTTTATAGCATCTTTTCGTGTGCTTGTTGGCTCTTTGAGTAACTTTAGAGAAATATATATTCAAATTCTTTACCCATTTTTGAGTCAGATTTGTTCTTGTTGAATGGTAGATTTGCTAGATTACAGGTATCAGTCCCTCTTTGTGTGTATTATTTTCAAATATATTCTCCCTTGCCATAAGTGGCCTTTCCATTCTGTTGACTGTGTCCTTTGATGTACAGAAGTTATTAGTTTTGATGAAGTCCAATCTATCTATTTTTATTTTTAATGCCTGTGATGTCAGTGTTCTAAGAAATCATTGCCAAATTTGTGTCATGGGGCTTTCCCTTATGTTTTCTTCTAAGAGTTTTATAATTTTTGCTCCTATATTTAGAGCTCTTTTTTTTCATTTTTTTTATTAGTACATGTTTGTAGGACATAATGTTTACATTCCTTGTGAGGAATTGGTACGCGACCTATTGTGAATTAATTTCCATATGTGGTGTAATGTTAGGATAGGTTTTTATTGTTATTTGGTTGCTGTTGTTAATGAAAGAAAGTACAATAGACCCTTGAGTTAGGACCGGCCTGACACATGAACAATTTGGGTTATGACCAGAATTTTAGTTTTAACTTATGAACAAAGTCTTGAGTTACAACCTGAATGCTGGCCACTTGTACTTCCAGATGGTCTCAGATACAGATGTAATCTTTAAAGAATTCTGGAAAGAACATTACAACATCCTTTCCTGTGTGGGGTTATAATTGAGAAATCCTGCACCAATGTCTAAGGACACTGAGATCTGCCTGTGTACAGAGGAGAGACTTTGAAGGCTGCGTAGAGGAGCCTGAGCCTTCAATTAAGCTTGACTTACAACCAGCCCTCAGGAATGAATCTAGTTCATAAATCAAGGATCCCCTGTAGCTGAGCATGGTGGCACATACCTATGATTCCAGCACCGTGGAAAGCAGGAGGACACAAGTTCAAGCTTAGTCTGTGCAATTCAGCAGTTTATCAAGACCTCATCTCAAAAGAAAAAATGTGGGGCTCAGGATGTAGCTCAGTGTAAAGGCCCTGGATTCAATCCTGGGGGGAGGGGAGGAGGAGGGGGAAGGAGGCTATTACAGAATGTCGTTGGGCTGATAGGATTAACCTAGTAGAGGTAAATTCTGACATGCAGGAGAGAGGATAACTACAGAAGCAAGTGAGAGTGAGTGACAGCCTCCGGCAAACTTTAGGCAGGCTCCTGTGAGCATTCTTCCCAACGGGTCTCAACCTTGAACCAGTCCTACCTTTGGCCTAGCCAGCCCATTCTTAACAAGGAATCCTACTAAGTCACACCCTCTGCCCTTGATAGCTGATCCAGCTCTTCATCTCCATCCTTCGTGGCTAAACTGTTTGCCTGCTAAAATCTGTGAGAATTTTGTTAGGCCAGTTTGTCAAGAATTCACCTCAAAAACAGCTCTAAACAAATACAGATGAAAACAAAACACAGCAAAACTAATGGGATGCAATGAAAGCAGTGCTGAGAAAAGTCAGAGTTGTAAATATTTACATGAACAAAGATTTCCCGTCACCAGCCCACCATAGCACTTTTAAAAACTAGGAAAAAAAACAGCTGGGTGTGGTGGTATGTGCCCCCAAATCCTAGCACACTGGGGGGCTGAGGCAGGAGGATCACAGATTTGAGCCCTGCCTGCAGGGCAACTTAGTGATTTAGTGAGATTAAATCTAAAAAAAAGAAAGGAAGGGAGGGAGGGAGGGAAGGGAAGGGAAAGAAACTTGAGAAAAGGACAAAATAAACCCAAAGTTGGAGAAAAATGATTATAGCAAACAGAAAACAGAAAAACAATTTTGAAAGCCAACAAAACAAGTACTTGTTTTTTTAAAGGTCACAAAAAGTGGCACACCTTTAGCTAGACTGACTTGGGTGCGCAGTGCCATGGTACAGTGTTTGCCTAGCATATGCACAAAGCCACAGCACCGAAAAAGAGAGACAGAGAGAGAAGTGAGGGAAATGCGAATAAAAGTGAAAAAGTAAGCACTGTGATAAATTTTACAAAAATGAAAAGGACCATCAGAGAATGCGGCGAACAATTGTGCACAGCAAACTGGATAATTTAATAAATGGACAAATTCATAGAAGCGCACAAACTTCCAGGACTAAATCATGAAGAAATAGAAAATTTGAACAGATCTCTAACCAATATGTAAAGAAGAATGAACACCCATCCTCCTCAAACACTTCCTGTTTAAACCCTGAGACCAAAAAAAAAAAAAAAGAAAAGAAAGAAAGAAAGAAAAAAGTGCTCTCAGGGTTTGGGCATGAAATGCGACTCAAAAGCTCATGTTTCAGGCTGGGGATTTATCTCAGTGGTGCTGCTGCCTGCTTTGCAAGCACAAGGACCCAAATTCCATCCCTGGTACCAGGAAAAAAAAAAAAAAGCTCATATGTTGAAGACGTGGTCCTCAGTGCAGCAGTGTTCAGAAGCAGGGTCTTTGGCAGGCAATGGGATCATGAGGGCTCCGTCCTCATCGGTGGATGAAGCCACTGACAACACATATTTTAATGGGCTGTTATAAAATGGTAGAGCTCAGGAGGTGGGCCCTAGCTCGTGGAAGGAGGGTGTACCCTTGAAGGATGCATTTCATCCGTAGCCCCTTCTTCCTCTCTCTTTGATTCAAGACCACACAATTTGTCCTCACCCCCTTCCCCTCTCTCTGTGCTTCCAGATCCCCATGAGATTAGCAGCTTTACTCTACTCTCCGCCACAACGCTCTGCCTCTCCATAGGCCTAGAAGCAATGGAGCCAGGTGACCATGGACTTAAACCTCTGAAACCTGAGCCAAAATGAACCTTCCCTCTTTTTAAACTGACTTTCTCAAGCATTTTGTCACTGTGACAGAAAGCTAACACAAACACAGACTAATACACCTTATGAACATCAATGGAGAATACTTAGCAAAATACAAGCAAATTACTCTTATCTACTATCTGGGTTCAATCTCGAGGTTCAGAACAAAACAAAAGAAAGCTCCTTTAGCCAGGCCGGGTGGTGCATACTTGTAATCCCAGCACTTAAAAGGCTGAGGCAGGAGAATGGCCAAGAGTTTGAGGTCAGCCTAGGCTACAGAGTGAGTTCAATGCCAGCCTGAACTAATATCGAGACTCTGTCTCAAAAAAACAAAAACAAAACAAAAACAAAAAATGGCTCATTTGCTAGACATGGTTGCATAGGCCTGTAATACCAGCTACTCAAGAGTTAAAACAGTATTTACCAACAATGTGTAGTATGAAAAAAAAATTAAGAAATCAACCCATTTGCCATAACATAAAAAAGGACAAAACATTTAGGAATCAACATAACCAGAAATGAAATGCTATACAATGAAAGCTATGATACATTACTAAGGGAAATTAATGAAGTCATAAATAAATGGGAAGAAAGCCCATGTTCAAAGTGATCTACAGATTTAATGTAATCCTTATCAAAATCCCAATGATTTTTTTTGCCAAAATGGAAAAAAAAATCCATTTTCCAATTCATATCTCAAGGGGCCTTGAATAGCAGAAACATTCTTGAAAAATAAGAAGAAATTTAGATGATTCACGTTTGCTAATTTGAAAATTTACAACAAAGCCCTGGTGACCAGGTTGGCAATGGACACTAAGTCTGCTTCATCTTTTGGCTACTGTGAAAAATGCTCACAGACAAAAGAATCAAACAGAGAGCCTATAAGTAAACTTGGACAGAGCCAGGAGCGGTGGTGCACGCCTGTAATCAATCCCAGAACTCGGGAGGCTGAGGCAGGAGGATCGCTGAAAGTTCGAGACCAGCCTGGGCTACACAGTGAGTTCAGGGCCAGCCTGAATTACAAAGAGAGACCCTGCCTCAAAAATGAATGAATGAATGAACTGGGACAGATATAGTATAATCAAATAAATTCTGACAAGGTGCCACAACCATTCAATGGGGGAAAGTACACATTGCCTTCCTAAGAAGGTGTCTGCCCCTGACTCAACCTCCACGATTGCTTTAACTCAGCTATTGGCTAGGGACCTTCCCAGGGTGTATTCAACTTTCTCCTCCCTGTGTCAGTGGTACAATTTATTATGTAGTTTTTAGCATAGAGTTGTGCAGCGGGGCGTGGAGGCTCACACCAATAACCTCAGCATTCTGGGAAGTTGAGGCAGGAGAACTAAATTTGAGCCCAGCTTGGGTGGTTTAGGATTTAAAGAGGCTCTATTTCAAATTTTTAAAAAAAAATTAAGGGGTGGGAGTGGGGCAGGGATGCAGGTCGCTCGGTGAAAAGCCGTGGCTCAATCCCCATGCCGCAATTACTCAGTAAAATAAAAACGAAAAGAGCTCAGCAACGATCGCCATAATCCAGTTCTAGAACATTGCCATCATAGCCTCTCTGAGTCCCTGGTTTCTTGTCTAGAATTGACCATACTCTGAGCCTGGCACCAACAACCTCTACCCAGAATTACAATCCCTGCTGATGCCATCTACGAGACCGTTATCTTTTCCAGGCAGTTACCAAAACCACACACTAAGGAGCCAATCCAGCTGGAGCCAGCGCCGCAAGACTCCGCGGAGGCGTTCCCGCCCCGCCCCCTGCCCCGCCCTCTT
>NW_022900931.1:54434741-54479075 GCF_012274545.1 Fukomys damarensis
GCGCCGCGTGGGTCCGGGCGGGCGCAGGGCACTTACGGAGCCCTGGGTCAGGCGTTCTGCTGCCTGCCTGCCCTACCGGCCGCACCCCTAGGCCACATCTCGGAGCTGGCCGCCCGCGTATAGAGTGGAGCTGCTCTGACTCGAGCAGGCAGCATTCATCTTAGGGTCTTCTGAGTTTCAAGTGCTGTGGACACCGCGCGGACAGCGGAGCCTCCGCCCCGACGGAGTTTACTGTGGGTTGGGGGTCCAGAAGTAAACAGGATCTTCACCGATTACTCGGGTAACGTCTGTACGGCCGAGGGAGGGGAGCAGTCTCGAAGGAAGCACCGTTTGGAAATCGGGCACATTTTATTTTCCGAAAGCCATTCTTCCATGTAAATGCGGTTTCGTGGTACAGGGATTCTCCTTCCACAGGTTTTTTGTTTGCGTGATTGTTTGCAGTGCTGGGAATTGTGCCCAGAGCCTTCCGCGTACTAAACAAGTGCTCCATTAAACTACATCCCTAGTCCCCCAGTGTAGTTTGTAGTCCCAGAGTTTCTGTGAAGTTGTGACTTTTAGAAATTCACCGAAACATTTTTAAGTGTGGGGTAGGGGTGTGGTGGAGCGCTTGTCTAGAGTGCATGAGACCCTGGGTTTAATCACCAGCACTGTCAAGAAAAAGCAGCTGGGCGTGGTGGTGCAGATCTGTAATCCCAGCATTCTAGGAGGCTGAGACAGGAGGATCTCCCAAGTTGAGCCCAGCCTGAGCGACTTAGACCCTGTCTCAGAATAATAAAAAGGGCTGGGAATGTAACAGCACAGTAGGGGGGCATAAACCCATTACTACTTCAGGAATCTATATTAGAAAATATAGTCCTATCCCCCCCCCCGTGAAATTATACTATTTAAAAGGTTTTTTTGGTTTTTGTTTTGTTTTTTTCTCCAGGATCCTAATGATGCAGCACAACAGGAAGCAAAGCACAGGTATGGACTGGGAATCTGAACCTTTTGAAGGGCAGTTTCATCAATTAGATTTTTAATTTTTTTTCCTCTTTAAGAATTTTAACAGATGTGCAAATCTTAAGGGGTTTTTTGGCATAGTGATCTTCCCCTGAGTTATCAGAGTATTTTCGTTTTTTAATTAAATAAATGCGTGGAGCTCCACTTAGCTCCTTGAATTGCAGTTACTGGTTAATGTTTCTCTCTGTGTGATTGCCTTAAAATAAGCAAAATAATGGAACTACTGTAGGGCTTTTGTGAGAGTTACACGGGTGCGGTACTCACAGTAAGTGTTCCACGGATAGTAACATACTTTTCTTGTTATATACATGGCAGAGCACCCCACACCCAGTGGCAGGTTTACTGAATGAGTATCTAATTATTATGTCTTTTAAATTTGTGGTTAAAAAAATAACAAAATTTACTGTCACAACTGTGTTTTAAGTGTGCTGTTCAGTAGTGTTCACTCGGTTCATGTCATTGTTTGCCAGCTCTTAAGTTTTATTTTGCAAAACTGAAGCTACATCTGTTGACCAGCTGCCCATCTCTCCCTCCCCTCATGCTGTCCTTTAAGTCCATTCATTCCATTGAGTACCTGCTTTGTGTCAGGCATTGTTCTGGGTCTACAGAAATATGCTAGGCAGAGCAGGTTCGGGAGGGTGATGTGAGCACCTGGAGCACAGCTACAAAGACAGTAAAACTACCTACCTTTCATTGATTCTACAAGGTGCATTTTCTTAATTTAAAACCAGAAATTGGGATGCATTTATAATCAATTGTTCGTATCCTGGATCCTTCCAGAGAAGGCTTGCTTTAGCCCCTGCCATCTCTTGAGCAGATTTTGAATCTGAAATCTTTTAAAATTAAGTTCTTTGCTTGAGATTTTCCTCTGCCTCCTCCCAGGTAGTGTGATTCAGACAGCAATGCTGCAAAACTAAATTAGCTGCAAGTTCAAATTCTCAGAGAAACTTTTTGTCTTTTTTCTTCCTCCAGATGCATGCAAGCCTCCCAGCTGTTCCTTTCTTGTTTTTTGTTTACCTTGTGCTGTTTCTCTTTTTGATATATATCCCAGCTTTGACTGGGGTCTCTTAATCCCCAGTCTTTGGGTTATTTTCAACCTCAGACATAAAACTATGGGGCATCTTAGATTTGTTCAATACAGCAGCATTTCATTTGTTCGTGGCTGAGCTGAAGTACTCAGATTCTGTAAGGAAATGGACTTTAGTTCCATGTTTTAATTCCATGAGCCCTAATGGCTCCTAAGCTGGGATGGATCTTGGGCACAACCCACTCCAGCACTCCCTCTAATGCAATCCAAGCATCTCCACTATTGTTTGTTTCGTATTACTAAGTTATTACCTAACAGGCTTCATTTGAGAAAGGAAAAAAAATCTACTTTTAAAAAGCTTGAAAACACTACCCTATGAACGTATACTAGTTTCCCACTTGGATAAACAGGGTAGTTATCCAGTTAGAATGTAATTCCCCTTCCACATCCAACAAGTAGAACTGAGAATCTTTAAACATTGGATCTGGTTCTACCAGGGTGACTATCATCTTTGTCTCTAACATTAGCCTCCCCGGACTCAGGTTCACCGCTGAGGAAATTACACGATGAATTCCTTGGTCCTTCTAATTGCCTGAAATCCCACTACAAATGTCTGGGACATAACACACTAGGTACTTAATTAAAGTTGGTAGTGGCAGTTGAACTGAATCTCTAACATAATGACAAAAACACAAGGTTTCCTGCCACAGCGTCTGGTAGGTTTTCACCCGTGTCTTATGAAGCTGGCTCTTTTAACAGCAGAAGCACCTGATGCAGCACAGTCTGTGTACCACAGGCGTCTCTTAAGAAACATCTGAATGAGTTACATTTTTGTGTGTGTGTAGTAGGCATGCTGACAGCTTAGATCTAATTTTGCTTCGCCTATGTTTTTGTTGTAGAGATGCAGAAATGAGAAACAATGTCTTAGCCCAAGTTCTGGATCAATCAGCCCGGGCCAGGTGTAAGCATCTTCAAATTCCTCTAAGTTATTTCCATAAAACTGGCTTGAGTTGGTTGAATGGGAAAAATGTAGTTATTGCCATCTGTAGATTAAATATTTGTTTAACCTAACAGCACTTGAGATATACATTATCTGTAAGAAATTTGGAGTTTATAAACCTGGAGAAGTATGTGTTTAAATCATTAAAATTGCCAGCTTAATTCTCTTCTTACCAAAATATTCTCCTAGGATAAAATTTATAGGGAACCACTCTTAAAGGAGAGTCACTGTGTGCTGGTACTTGACATGTAGATGGGGACTTGGGGATTGATTATATTCTTGAGTTTAGTGTTCAGAGTTTTCCATTTTAAAAAGCAAAAAGCGTAGAAGAAAAATATTAAAATGAGCCAGTCAGCATGAACTAGTAACTTGAAGCCCATTTGAGAAGATGCACTGTGGATAAAGTATTTTTAGAAAGCAATCATGTATTTTAGGAAACAGGGAAGTATGGGGTTTAAAACCTGAGGACCCAAGTTTAATTGGCCACTTCTGTGTGACCACCTGACACTGAGATGGCTGAATTTTCGTTTTCTGTTCGTAAGAAGGGTGGTAGTACCATCCGCCCTACCTGTTACGCTGGTTGAGAGGTGCAAACAAACAAGCTTGGGGGGCCAGGGATTTAGCTCAGTGGTTCTGCCATCTGCTTCGCAATGGCAAGGTCCCGAGTTCGAAAAGAAAAAAAAAAAAAAAAAAACCTCAAGGGCAAGGTCCCGAGTTCGAAAAGAAAAAAAAAAAAAAAAACACCAAGCTTGAGAAGTGCTTTGAAAATGGCAGTGTAAGCACATTTAGTTTTGTTATCTTTTTGCACATGTATTTTTTTCTTTCTTTTTAGTAAGTAACTTAGCACTCGTAAAGCCTGAAAAAACAAAAGCAGTAGAGAATTACCTTATACAGATGGCAAAGTATGGACAGCTAAGTGGGAAGGTAAGCTTGGACTGCCCTGAAGGAACTTTATTGTTACCTACTTTTTACCAGAACATGGCTTCACCTGGTCAAATTCATGTCTGATTACAGAATGGTTGACAGGAGAAAAAGTTACAATGTACCATAAATTCTAAAAGATAATTGCCTTTCCTAAAATACTGTTCTGTCCTGGCAATGCTGTGAGACCTTGTTAGTGTCTCTCTGACCCCATGACTGCAGTATTAGGGTTGGATAGCTTAAATTTGTTTGTGCACTGGAAACAAAGATTTTATCAGTAGTACCAATTAAAATTCTACCAGTGTAGTAGAAATTAGGCTCGCAAATGAGGCGAATCCTTTTGTTACTATGTGTGTAATGCTGTTAGGGGTGTAGTATTCTCACAAGCTCACCCTTTAACATCACACAGGCCCCATCTGTCCTGCAGAAACCCTGCTTCCTACTGAGTCCCTCACACTAAAAACCCTTGCACTGGGAGAGACAACCATTTGACCTTTTGAGGGTGACATCTCTACTGAGGTAGTGTTTAAGCATCTCACAGGCAGAGGTGGTATCTACCCATATCATCTAATATAGTGACAGCTGTGGTTTTCAATGTCTGCTAGTGGTGGTAGAGGTTAGAAGCGATGTAATAGATATTCCCCCCTCCTCAAATGAGAAAGGGCAATGTCAGTTTTATTTGGAACTTACACCAGTAGTTCGAACCTCCTCCCCTACCTCTTTCCCACACCCTAGAAAGACTTAGAAAATGATTCATTTTGCCAAGACATACTGTTTGCTTAAAAACTTTGTTCTTTCTGGTATTCTAGGTCTCAGAACAAGGTTTAATAGAAATCCTTGAAAAAGTAAGCCAACAAACAGAAAAGAAAACAACAGTGAAAGTAAGTTTCCCCAAATGCCTGTGGCAGAAGAAAAGGTTGCTGTTTTGAATGTTAAGTGTTGACTGTATATTTACGGCTGTGTATCAGGACAGCTTCCAGCCCAGTTTCATGCTGTCACATGAAGTTTGGGGAGAAAGGCTGAATGCATTGCGGGGTGTAATAAAGTTTTTGCCCTCCAACTATTCCATTCTGCTCACCAAGTTGTTCTAAAAACATAGTCTTCATTGAATAGGTAGAGTCTGAGTTTGCTGTGTTAAACATGTGGTGACCCTCATTTCATCTCCCCCTAGTTCAACAGAAGAAAAGTAATGGACTCTGACGAAGATGATGATTACTGAACTAAAAATGTTTAGGGACTGACTTAATGGAACAGTTCTAGGACAGAAATTAAAATCTGTTTAAATGTTTACTTTGTTTTATCTATATGTCTTTAAAAAATAAACTTGTTATGCAAAATAAAGTTTGTTTTGGTGTCATCGCCAAGTGACCAAAAGATTTGCATTTAAAATTGTTTTCCCTTTCTACCAATAACTTTTAAACACGTGTAGCAGTCTGAATTTGTATGTCCTTTGCAGGTGTGACATTTTCTTAGGTAACAGGAAACATCATAAAGAAAAACAGAAGCTTTCATATTTAATAGAAGAAAATTCCTAGCTTTGGTTTCTCCCATAACCTGTTTTTGAAAGGCACTGAGATTAAGTCATCTAGTAAGTTATCTCTCCCATCCTAAATATAACTAGTGTGATACTTCCATTGATAAAATAATGAGGGGAAACTGGTAGTAACATTCAGTGGTAAACACATTTGTGAGAGAAATGTCTTCTAATGATTACAATCCAGCTAATGACAGTTCCGCAGTTACACATTCTGGTAGAAAAGTTCTGGGTTCTTCAGTGATGGAAGTGCAGGGGACTTAAGGCAAAAGTTGTCTCATTGGGCTTTCCTTCCACCAGGTTATGAAAAACTCTGCTCACACATTTAAATCATAAACAGCTACCAACTAAGCTGTTTGTTGTTATAAGCTTTTAAATGTTTAGTCCTATGAAACTCAGCTCAGGAGTAATTCCATAACAATAAGATGAATAGGCTCAGTAGCAGAGAAGTGATGGGCATGTGGTTTGTAATTCCAGTCTCTGCTTTGGTCAGCTCAGCTCACATTTGTTTAAAACTCCTGAGTTTTTACTGTATTTCAAATCTGTCAGCATGGTCAGTGAAGGAAGTCAGTGGAGGGACTGGGAGTGCCATGTAGCCCAGTGCAGACAGAGCACTTGCTTCACGTGTGGGAGGCTCTGGGTTCCACCCAGCGCCAGTGTCAACATTCGCGAATAAACCAATGAATGATTATAACCATTAAGAACAGCAGTTTCTTTTTTAAGAAATAAGACTCAAAAGAACAAAATTTGTTCAGGGATTTTGATAAAAAAAAATCCCAATTACAGGTAAATTTTGCTTTTGGCTTTATTTACATAAAAATGCTAGGACATTAGGGCCAGGGATTTAGCTCAGTTAGTTCTTCACCTGCCTTGCAAGCACAAGGTCCAGACGTTCAATCATCAGTACCAAAAAATAATTTTTTAAAAATGCTAGGCCATTAGACAATTCTCAGCAGGTTTTCTTGCATGGTTTCTCTTGGCAACTTAGCAAGATCCTGCCTCAAAAGTTTTTAGAAAGGGCTGGGGATATAGCTTAGTTGTAGAAAGCTTGCCTAGCATGTGTGAGGACCCTAAGCTCAAACAACATATGGCAAAAAGGAAAAACCAAAAAGTATTCTGATGCCAGCTACTAACATGTTTCAGAATTAGACTTCTTTCAAAGGTACTTGAGAATGAAAAGGACAGAGGATTCTGAAGGCAACAAAAGGTAGGGAATCTCCAGGGATGGTAATTCTACAAAGTTCCTAATGCAGTGGCTGCCAATACTTTGAATTCAAACCTGTTTTTATACAAAAATAGAAATTTGAGCATTATCAATTTTTGAACTATCAAATCTAGTTTTTCAAGTAGGGAAAGCAACTGAAAAAACAAGAAGTTTAAAAATAATCAAAACAGTCCCTTGAGATGCCTCTCACTACTGTAAGCAGAGTAGCTCAAGAGGAAGCGTTCCCCAAAGATGGGCAGTCCTGTTCGGGACCCTTGTGTATCTAGACGAGGGGCACTCAAGCTTGAAAAGAGCCAGTTCAGTGCCGCTGCCTAGCAGGCCTTGACCTTTGCTGAGATCTCAAGAAAATGAGTCCTTTAATTTTCAGACCCTGTTTCCTCGTGAGGAGTTCTCTCCAGTGCGATGGGCACACATTGACAGTATTTTCAAAATTATATTGAGCCAACCAAACAATCAGGTAATATCAGATGTCTGTATTTCCACCCTCAGAATATCCTGAAAAAGTGTATAGGACGTAGTTCCTTAGTTAAGATGATACAGAACTACAACAACTTAAGTCAGTAAGTTCATTTTGTTTAAAAGCAGGAAAACAGCTCAGTGTGGTGGTGCACACCTGTAACCCCATCACTCTGGAAGGCTGAGGCAGGAGGATTGAAAGTTCAAGCCCAGCCTGGCAACTTAGTGACTTAACAGGACCTTGTGTTGAAGTATTTAAAACAGGCTGGGGATGTAGCTCAGTATGAAGGCCCTGGATTCAATCCCCAGTACTGCAAATTAATAAAACGAGAAAAAGAAATTAGAACAAAGAAAAAGAAATAAAGCAACAGTGCTTACTTTGTATTAAGAAGCTGTATTACAGTTACCCTTATAGTTTTAAAAGAAAGTAAACCCCTCAAATTATTTTGTGCCCTCAGCACTATAAAGCCAATGGCAAGATTTACCCATAATTGGGATTTTTTTCAAAATCCATGAACAAAACTTTATAACAATCTTGTTTCTTTAAAAGATCTTCACACATCATCCCCATCCACCTACTAGGGACCGTTTTTTCACACACAGCAGTTCACAGCAGACAGAAGCCGTTCTCCATGAGAAAACATTAAAGCATACCATGACACACTCAAGAATCATAAAGTTTACTGTGTCTTTTCCATCGTTTGGCACATACCCAAGGCACATTAGAAAATTAGAAATCATAAATTATTTTGTAGAAAAATAACGAATCCCTCCCTTCTATACGTACACAAGTATTTCCAAGAACGTGCACAAAACCATTTCCCTATTACAAAGTTATTTGAAAATGTACCAAGGATTGTAGCTCTAGGCCAGTAACATAAAAAAATAACAGTATAATCTATAGAAATTTATAAAACGTAATACACGGCAAAAAATTCTAACTTAAATATTGACCTGGTTTGTGCTGTAAGTTTTGAATTTGAATCAAAAGACTAAGGAAAGATGTGCCAAACCTACTCTCTAGTAACCATCCAGTCATCAGGCATGACCTTTAAGAGGTTCTTTTTTAATTTTATTTTATTGTTTTGGTGGTGCAGGGGATCAAACCCAGGGCCTTACTTGTCCTAGGCAAGTACTCTGCTGCTGACCACTGTCCTCTGCCCTTGAGGGAGGAGGTGCTTACCGGAAAGGTACATTTCTGGGAACACTGCTCTAGGTGCATACATGCAGTGGCCACATGTCTGTCGGAAGAAAAACTATACCCAGCTTTCTCCATACGCACAGCGTAGGGCAGCTCTTCCATGTACTCACTAAGATGAACATCAGAATGGCACTTAGGCATCTTTTTGTTCAAGTGCTACTTTGCAAAGGAACATTTTCTGGGTTCCACTTGTCTTCGTTTCAATGTGACATTTTCTGCCTGGCCTCCATAGTACCATGAAACCTAAGTTGCTTCTCTTCAACTTATCCCAGATGAAAGGATTCTCTTGGCCTATGGTTTGCTAATTTATCACAGAGATGAGCACCTCGCAGAAGATCAGAATCTGACAGTGAACCCTCTGCCTGTAGCCAGGAAATTCTAATACTTAGAAACACACACCTCAGATGAAGGAGCTGGACACTTACCAAATTTCTGTCCATTCCTTTTCAAGTGTATTCATTAGCTTTGAAGAAGAGATGGTGAAAAGTTTTTGTTGCATTCACTTTTAGCCACAGAAAAGCTTCTGGGAACCTTCTGAAGACAGAGTCACTAAACCAGTTATTTAAAGTATACTTAGGTGCAAGCTGTATTCATGCTGAGTGTCACCTGGCATGCTCACCTGCTGGCAGCAAACTTAACCCCATTACTGTTGAGGCTGGGAGATAGTAGCCTCCTGGAAGGGGGTTAGGCTGCCAGCAGTCTCTGGGTCCTTGGCCATGAGCACGTTGCCAACCGTGTGCCTGCGGAGCATTTGCCGGTTCCCAGGGGCCAACTGCTGCCCTCTGGGCCTCTCCTTGGGCAGGTCATTGCTTCCCTCATCAGCTGTCCGCAGTCTGCTCTGCTCTGGCAGGTGACTGGTTCTGTCTGCCTCTTTGCCTCTCTGGCTGAAGAGAAGGTACAATTCAGTTTGTCTGCACAATGCTGTAAACACCACCATGTCCACAGCAGCCACCTTCGAGGCTATTCTACAGGCCAATTCCAGCATCCATGTGCTGTGGTGTGACGGGTGTATTACACGTGTCACACACACAGTGCCTTGTTTTCATAGCTCTTCAGAAACCAAACCAAAACATGATTTCTATGAAAGTGACTAATTTTGATATCATATTTAACGTCTGATGGCTTTGGTTGGAGACCTATTCCTTAGCAAGAAACCCTACTAATGAAGAAAACTACCAAGACAAAAATGTGCTTACCAGGAATTACTTTTGAAAAAGGCAAGCTTTTAAAAATATGCTTATAAGCCAGGGTTTAATAACTCACCTCATGCAAACAACCTTGTGTAAAATTAGGGACACTTCTACCTCTTGCTATAATCTCCCTTGAAGTCCTTCCCCTGAAACCCAAAATAAACGAAATATTAACCTCAAATAAGTATTTGGGATTTGGGTTGAAACACTGGTTGGTCACAAGGTGGCAGCACTGGGTGACGCTCATACGGTAGATTAAAAGCTGCACAATGCAGCTTCCGTTTCAAGTAAACTGCATGGTCAAAAGCACAAAACCAACTTGAATTTATACTCACTTAAATGGGCCAACTGAGTGAACAAAGTAAAACTGTCTTGTAAAAGGCTCATCTGGTAGATCATACATTTTTGAGTTCCCTGTAAATGAAAGGATAAATATTTGAAATCTTAAAATGGATTAAAGATTGTTTTAAAATTGAAGCCTAGAAACAAACTTCCCATTTTCTTTAGTTTAACAAATACAGAAAATTAAGCATTAAATTTGCTTAAAGGAACAGCAGATACCTCTTATGTGACTCCCTGAAAGACAAAACAATAAATCCTTAATACTCAGCCATTTATGGTATGGCAGCCTCAGGGTCATCCAGATAGGTGAGTGGGTTATGGACATTACTGCACTGCAGTTACGCACTGCATAAGGTGATTTTAAAAGAGTAGAACAAGGACCTTTTTTAATTTTCAGAAAAGAAAATACTGGGACTGGGATTTAACTCAGTGATTCTGCCACCTGCCTCGCAAGTGCAAGGTCTTGAGTTTGATCCCCAGTGCCAAAAAAAGAAAAAAGACTTAAGTCCCTCAGCTATTTGGCTACTGCTGTTCTAATTACCATCAACCTGACTGCACCTGCCCAACAGCAGAGTGAGCACTTGCCTGGCTTATGACATGGCCCTGGGTTCAATCCCCAGCACTACCAAAAACAAACTGAAAAATCAGAATGTCACATACATTTCTGTGGTTCCTGTATCCCTCCCAGATGTAACTACTATTACATTTCACATTCACAAAACCAGTAGCTACTCAATAATTTCCAAATAAACCCAAGTGAAGAACTGAAGACTGTACATGCTTACACTTTTTCCTGATCTTGACAGTCACATACTCCTTGTGGTCTGTTTCAGCAGCATCATCTAATGAGGCAACACAACTTGGTACCACTTCAAGCAACTCCATTATTTTTGAATTCTACAATTTAAAAGGGAAAATACAACACAAATTTTTGTATTTTCTTAGCAAATAATTACTTGTTTGTGTCAGTACTAGTGTGGCTGGACCAAAACAAAAGCTCAGAAGTAATTACAAACAAAATTGTGTGGCCATAAAGCCCTCTGGTAGAAACATCCTTGTATTTACAGCCTGGTGATGCCCTCTCGGGGCTGTGGATGTAATTGCTCCATGTAGTTGGGATGGCAATGGTAGGACCGCCAAAACTAAGTACTCAATAAAACAGTCATCATTTGACAAAGTCTTCAGACTAAAATATTTCAATTCTGTTGAAAGGTCACTGAAAATTAAAAATCAGTAGGCCTATGATTAAGCTGGATTTATGGTGACCTCAACATCCCACGTGGGTCATTTAATACCCTTACTAGCTGTCCATTCTGAATAGAAAATTAGATAAAGGTTCACCATGAAGACAAGAAAAGAGCTACTTCTCCCAAAAGACAAGGATGTCTCACCTTGTCCACAACAAACATCCACTGCACTAGAGAGAGTGAAACTACAATCACGCCTCTCCTCCCAGAACTTGAGGAGTTTGAAATCCACAAATGCTTCGAGCTACAGGGACCGGCAGAACCAGAGTGGAGTCGTAACTCCCTACTCCCCTCGAGCACCATGTGTGAGGTGAGGGTGCCACACAAGGGGGCACCTACGCCCAGGCCTTGGAATGTCAGTCCTGAAAGGATGGTTCCTGGCTCCCTGAGTGACAGGAGAAAGTGTCGGCTACACCAGCAGGGCCCTGCACTAACGGGCTCTTGAGCGGAGCTCCAAAGGTCGCTGTGGCTGTGGCTGTGGCTGTGGGGAATCTTGTTCCCCAGCTGTCTGGCTCTCCCTGCTCACCTGTTCTGCACAGTCGATAGCTGTGCGCTGCTGCTTGTTCAGGATGTGCACCGATGCCCCGTGAAGCAAAAGCAGCTCCACTACGAAGACGTGCTTTTCTGTCACGGCCTCATGCAGGGCTGTGTTTCCCTTATTGTTAGAAGCATTAATGGAGGCCCCGTGCTAGAAAGAGAAACCACACACAAAAGGGACGTGGAAAAATGCTAATCAGAATCTAGGTGGTGGGTATATGGATATTTACGATGAAATTCTCTCAACATTTCCATTATCTCTGAAATTTCTCTGAAAATCTTGGTGAAAGTAACACTGAGAAAACAGATCAATGTGACAAGGATGTTTACTGCAGCATTTATCATTATAGCAGAAAAACCAGAAATCACTTAAATGTACAGATCAGTAACAGTTCAGAAAAAGTGGCAATGCCTCTAATCCCAGATACGGGGAGGCTGAAGCAGGAGAATCATATGGTCAAGTGTAGTCCAGACAACTTAGCAATACCATGTCTCAGAAAAATTTAAAAAGGGTATGGGATATGGCTCAGTGATAGAATGCCCCAGATTCAATCCCCAGTATCGCCAAAACCTTTTTATTTTTGGTACCGGGGATCGAACTCAGGACCTTTAACTTGCAAGGCAAGGCAGTGGAACCACTGAGCTAAATCCCCGGCCCCCAGAAACTTTTTAAGAGCCACTATGGTACATCCAGACTTACTTGACCATTAAAAATCAAGACTGGGGTCTGGGAATTTAGCTCAGTGGTAGTAGCGCCTGGCAAGCACAAGATCCTGAGTTCAATCCCCGGTACCAAACAAAACCAAA
Organism: Fukomys damarensis; assembly: GCF_012274545.1. Classification (NCBI taxonomy): domain Eukaryota; kingdom Metazoa; phylum Chordata; class Mammalia; order Rodentia; family Bathyergidae; genus Fukomys; species Fukomys damarensis. The sequence continues at coordinate 54,447,228 of NW_022900931.1, forward strand.
CAAAAAAATCAAGACTTTAATAAACAGTTTTCTACACGAAAATGGAAAAGAAAGCATTTAGTGATCTAAACCACACACATTTTTTTGTTTTTTGGGTTTTTGTTTTTTTTTTTTTGTTTTTTTTTTTGAGACAGGGTCACACTATGTAGTTCAAGCTGGCCTTGAAACACACACATTTTTTAAAATCCACCAAAATGAGTTCCTCTGAGCAGGAAAGTTATGGACAAGCCAGGTTTTCCTGCTGCTCTAGACGCTGCTCTGCCTCAGCAGCATGTAACCACCTGCAAGAGGGGAGAGGAATGCAGAGAACCAAGGCCACCTGACTCACGCCGCGTTAGCACCTCAGCTCAGCAGTGGGAAGTCAGGCCAGGCCCAGACCTTCAGAAAAACAGCTGAAGTCCGCAGTGCTGCGGTCCTGACACAGCACGGACGCGGAGGCCTTGTCCGCCCACCCAGCAGAATGGCAACTGAGGAGGGGCCCTGACCTGCAACAGCAGCGCTGCGACCTCGTGATGGCCCCCAGAGCAGGCGTATATGAGAGGTGTGTTCCCACGTACGTCCTTTTTATTGGGTTTTGTGTTAGAACCCAGCAGGTACTTCACCACCTAGGCCGAGAAGAGAAATTTTCAACCTTAATCAAAATTTACAAGAAGAAATCCCCTAACTTGGAATTCTGACTCTTCTCTAAGCTTATGGAGGCTTTTCGGACACGGCTGACTCTCCGGAGGAAGGACAACCACGGAAGCGGGAGGGACATTTGCTCCGAGGGTCTCTGTGCCAGGCAGCCTGCTAGGCACTAGTGTTTCCACCTGATCTTTAGCTCTTCCCTGTGGACTGGGGTTACAACTCCAATCGGACAGATTACGGAGCCCGTGCTGGAAGCACTCTATGAGGAATTCAGGGGAGAGGTGGACCATGTCTTTAAAAAGCTTACAGTGGAACTGAGAAAGGAAAATGAAAAAATACACTCAGATAATGTTCCCCAAAACCACAGGATTAATCCTTCCCAAATTCTCTCTTTACCCACCCCGAGAAGGCCACGCCTTTATGAAGTCCTGAACTGCTTGGCTCAGGTGAGGTAAACCAACACCTGCGCACAGGAGTCAGCTCAGAATGACGCTGCTGGGTCCCCCACATGTAAATGGCAATGGAGCGGGGCTGGCTGTGCCCAAGGGAGGACCAGCATCCTGCGCTCTGCTACAGAGTGGTCCACAGGCAGAAGAAAGGAACCTTCCCGCGACCCTGAGCCCTGGGCCTCTGTGCAATTCCACCCAGTGAGTTCAGTCAAAATCAGGCACCTGCTATGCCACCTAAGAGACAGAGCCCATACCTGGAAGTGGCCCTTCTGGCAGGCCAGGTGGAGGGGCATGGCTTGGTTTGTGTTCCTGGCACTCGGGTTGGCACCGTGCTTCAATAGGAGGGGGACGAGATCCTCACGACCATGCAGAGCAGCGATGTGCAATGGGGAGGAGCCGTCCTGGTTGGTCACGTTCACCCCCAGCCCACTGGCAGGAATCTTTGCCAGCTTCTGGTGCACGCGAAGATAAAAGAGAAATGCTCCTGACGTTCAAGAAATCAGGCCGAAGAAACAGAAACCATCTATCTGCCCCCTGTCCCCACTTCTATGCAAAATCTGGGATGACAGTGGGATCCAGAATCACATAGCCCTAGGTGAATCCCTGTTATGACATTTAACGCAATTGCAATAAAAAGCTCTTGCTCTTAAGTTTTCTAGGCTATATCTGACTTTTCTCATGTAAATGAGCAAAAAAGTTTTTTTTTTTTTTTTTTTTTTTTTTTTTTTTTTTTTTTTTTTTTTGCACCAGGGATCAAACTTGGGTCCTTGTGCTTGTGAGGCAGGTGGCAGAACCACGGAGCTAAATTCCCAGTCCTCAACTTCTATTTTTAATAAAGCAAGCCTTCTAAAAGGATGCCCTATTACAACAGGCAAATCAACAAGGAAAGTCTGGTGGGATGGGGCAACTGGCTGGCCACACAGGACACATCAGACCTTTCTCGTGCCAAACACACAAATCAAAAGCCACCACAGACAGATAGAAGTTACAACTGGAAAGCTTGCTTTATTTATTTAAACAGAGTATTACAACGTAGTTTAGACTGGTCTTGAATTCATTATGTAGCCTAGGTTGGCCTCAAACTCATGGTGATCCTCCTGCCTCAGCTTCCTGAGTGCTGAGATAAGAGGCAAGTGCCACCATGCCAAGCTATACAACTATAAAGCCTCTTAACCAGGTGTGGGTGCACATCTGTAATCCCAGCACTCGGGAGGCTGAGGCAGAAGAATCACAAATTCAAGGCCAGCCTAAGATACACAACAAATTCAAGTCTAATCTAGACTACATATTGAGACCTTATGTTAAAAAAAAGAAAAAAAAAAAAAAGAAAGAAAGAAAAAGATCTTTCCTGGGGTAAAGATTCCTTAGAGAAGATGCAAAAACTAAAAGTTCAAGGGCCGGGGATTTGGCTCAATGGTTCCGCTGCCTGCTTTGCAAGTGCAAGGGCCTGAGTTTGATCCTCTGTACCAAAAAAAAAAAAAAAATTCATAATCTGGACTTGATACAAACTTTAAATGTTTGCTCTCTGAAAAACATGGTAAGATGATGAGAGCTGCACAATGGGAAAAAATGTTTGCAAGAAAAGTTTTTTAAATCTAAAATCTCATACAGATCAAGAAAATAATCTATCTTAAAAAATAGGCACAAATGTGAAGAGACCCTTCCACACAAAAGACACGTGAATGAATGGTCACTGAGAACCTAGGTTCTCAGTGAAAGGCAGAGTCAGAAACAACAGCACTGAAGGGTAAGGGAACAGAGCAGCAGCCTACAGGGACAGGCGGGCGGGAAAGCAGTCTTACGAGACAGAGAGAGGACACGGGGCTTACAAGGCTGTGCACACCTTTGTCTGACCTCATGAAACTTCTCCTTATTTATCTCCATTCTTCTCCTTCATTTGTATCGTGAAACCACCTTATCATTCACAGTGGTTTCTCAATTAGCCATACTGAAAAGGATGATAAGCAATGAAAACTAACTGGTTTACTGGCCTATCACTAAATAACAAACATTAAATTGTATGCTCAATTTAAAGCTGAATTTTGGGGTGTGGATTTAGCTCAGTGGTTCCACCACCTACCTCACAAGCACAAGGTCCTGAGTTTGATCCCCGCCACCCCTCCCAAAAGCTGAATTTTACTATAAGTAAATCATACCTCAAAAATCAAATGAAGAAAATCTGTACATAATTTTAGGTCACAAAATGAAAGACCCCCTAATATTTTTAAAGAGGACATAAGTGGAAGTGCACCCCTCATTTCCACCAGTTCCTGGCCATCATGAGCCACCAGCCAGGCAGACTGACACACCTGTACAGTCAGCACCTGCACCTGCACCAGAATGGCTCCAATTAAAAAGGCAAGAGCTGCCAGGGCCTTAGCCCAGTGCTCCCACCACCTGCCATGCAAGCACAAGGTCCTGAGTTCGATCCCAGGTACCAAACAAACAAACCTTAAAAAAAAAGGTGCTGAACCAGATGTGGAACAACTAGAACTCTCACACTCTGCTGGTGGAAATGAAAAGAGCTTCAATCATTTTGGAAAAAGTTATTAGTGGTTTCTTTTCGGGATGCTCAAAATCTATGCAAATATTTCAAAATCTAAAACATGGAGGCACTTCTGGTCCCAAGCACTTTAGGTAAGTGATATCAACTTGCTCTTTATGATTCCACTTCTACATAAAATTCTAGAAAATGCAAACTAATCTACAGAGATGGGTGCCTGGGATAGGGAAACAGGGAGGAACGGACTGCAAAGCATCAGGTGGAAACTTCAGGAGAGACACGGGACTCCACCCGGACTGTGTGACAATCTGCACATCTCTAACAGTTCAATGTCTATAAACACTACATGGGTATATTTTATTGCATTTAAGTCACACCTCAAGAAAGAGCTTTTGGTTTCTTTTTCGTTTTCTGAGATAGGGTCTCATTGTGATACCCAGGCTGGCTTTGAACTCAATCCTCCTGCCTCAGCCGCCCAAGTGCTGGATTACAGGGGTAAACCACCATACTACCTTCAATAAACAACGTTTTAAAAAATAAATTCGAAACACACCACTGGGCTAGAAGAGGATGAGGGCTCGGGTGCGGATTTTAACAATTTCAGACATGAAGCAATTTAGTGTTATGTCTTTGTCTTTGAGAAATTACAAAATAGGAAAGGATAGGAGGTTTTAAAAGAACAGGGAGTGTAAGACTTTATCCAATCTACCAATATTTTTACGTGGAATTCCATTTCTTGCTACAACTCGTGAGCTGTGAGGTGGGGAAGCACAGCAGGTAGGTAAACAACAAAAAGTAGCAGGGACACAGTGCGTGCTTCTGGCCACCCACAGGCACAGGCACTGACTTGCTGGCCCTCAGGCTCCCCTGGAACAGCATCTACCTGTCAATCCCTGTTTCTCACAGCAGCTGCCTGAGGAAATCAGTCTTTGAACCACATACACCCAGCAACCTGGGGACAGATTGAAAGTTGCACATCCTCAGTGGCCAGCTTAGCCTCAAATGAAAAGCTGTAGGTGGATGAAACCTGTAGTTTTCAGCATTCTTAGCGTAGCCCCAGAGCTCTTTTGTTTTGTTTCTATTTTTTTGAAACTGTCTTAATAAGAAAGTGTAACCTCACAACACAAAGGATAACACCACTATTTTGTGAAGGCAAGTTAATTTTCTTAGAAGGCGATGTATGTATCTCTAGTTTGTACACATGAGTACATACAATGCACACACCACCATTCACAAGTGTTCAAAAGGTAGGGCATCTGTGCTGTAGATCACAGAATGCTGAAAAAAATCCGAGACCAAGGTACTTGGAGAGATGGGCCATGTTCACTGATAACTCCACATCACAGAGATGTTACAGTGGACCCTTAATTTACAAACTCAATTTGTTCACAAGGGCTGGTTGTCACTCAAGAGGCTCAGGCTCTCTACACAGCCTGCAAAGTCTCTCTCCTGCATAATTTTAGGCCATACTTTCTTCTGAGAAGATCTCGGTGTCCTTAGAGAGACAATGGCCCAGGATTTCTCAATTAACCCCACACAGGAAAGGATGCTGTAAGGTTTCTTCCAGAACTCTTGAAGGGTTAAATCTGTGTCTAAGACCATCTGGAAGCACAGGCAGCTGGCATTCGGGTTGTGACTCAAGACTTTGGTCATAAGTTAAAACTAAACTCCTGGTCATAACCCAAGTTGTTCTGTGCCAGGCCAGTTGTAACTAAGGGTTCACTGTATTTCTCCCCAAACTGATCTACAGATTTAATGTAATTCCTATCAAAATTCCAAGTTGTTTTTGTTTTTTTATAAGTATATGTATATGCAAGCTTATAAAATGTAGATGGAAAGGCTCAGGCCCTAGAAAAAGTATAACAATCCTTGCAGAGAAGAACAGGTCAGGGGTATGGGGATTTAGCTCAGTGGTTCCATCGCCTGCCTTGCAAGCCCAAGGACCCAAGTTTGATCCCCGGTACCAAAAAAAAAAAAAAAAAGAACAAACAACAGCTTAGAAGGACTCACTCTGCCCAGTATTAAGACTTACTATAGGGGAGGGGAGGAGGGGGTGAAGGGAGGGCATGGACAAGGGGAAAAAAATGAGAACCAAGACCTGTCATGTAAAGGTACAAGATCCCAATAATGAATGTAACTGTACTGTACACCTAAAATGTATCAATAAACTCAATGAGAGGAAAAAAAAAAGACTTACTATAGAGCCTCGGTAATGGAGACAGTGTGGTAGTAGTGAGAGACACAGATCGACGGAACAGAGAAGAGAACCCAGAAACAGACACACACAACTGAGTTGCAAAAGCCACACTATGGAGGTGTGGACATCCACAGGCAAGTACAACACTTCAACATAAATCTCACACCTTGTATAAAGTTAACGTGAAGCCAGGCACGGTGGTGCCCATCTGTATCTCCAGCACTCTGAGCTGAGTAGCTGTGAGGACAGGCACATTGGAATTAGTGGTTCCCAGGGGTCAGGCCGAGTGGGTGGGGGTGACAGGGAGAGGGAGAGGTGCGGTTAGAAAAGGACACGATGGTTCTTCATGTGCTGAGAAAACTGTTCCTGAATGTTACTGTGGATACGCAAACTAGTGCATGTACACAAGTATGACAAAACTATATGGAACTAAACACACAAATGAGCACAAGTCAAACAGAAAATCTCAATTAAGATCAGTGGATTACATTCACATCCTGGTTGTGATTTTCATACTGTAGTTTTGCAAGATGCTCACCTTGGGGGACACTGGGTTAAAGGTCCAAGGGATCTCTCTGTATTTGCACAGGGATCCCCAAGAAGGGCAAAACCGCAGAGCAAAGGCAGCAAAGGGAACCCCAACACGGACACCCTCAGGCACCTCGGCTCAAACTCCCGCTATGCTACTGGGGCCCAGAGTGCAGCAGGGAGCCTAAGTGGTGGGCACGTGCCGGCCCCTCACCTGCCAGAGCAGCAAACTTTCCTATGGGGAGAAAGAAGAAATTGCCTCCCCAAGCCCAACGGCAGAGGCAAAGCCAAACCTTTTGAGCTGGAGCGCATTTGGGGCACTGGCACAGGGGATGACAGAATTCAAGATCCACTGCGTTGACAGCATCCTCCACTTCATCCAGGTCCTCCTCTGTCCACTCCAAAAGGTAGCGCACCTAGTGTTGGAGAGCAAGGAGACACAGGAGCTGGAAGTTACCCTCAGCACCTTTATGGGCTACGGTGCCACACACACACCCGGAACTACACCCAGTGCGGGGCCTATTCTTCCTCCCTCGGCCACCAAAGCAATTTATAAATGGCTCCTGCTCCCACCACAGACTCACCTGTGCCCAGACCTTCCTAAATTCCTCTGTAAACAGTAACTGAAAGCCGGGCACTGTGGTGCACATCTGTAGAGGATGGAGAGGGATTTACCTCCCACATTTGTGGCTATCAGTTTCTCCTCTGTCTTACAAAGGGGCATGCGGGTGTTGCCTCAGGAAGGCTTTCCGGCCTGTCCTGGCACTGGCTGAGTGTGTCCCCTCACATTCATTCCCCAGCGGTATGCATCCCACACCAGAGGCAGCTCCAGAGCCTTTCCTCCTTACCTGCCAGACCATACGTACTAAGTGGCCACCAGCCCTTCCCAGAGCACACAACCAGCTGGGCAGTGAGAGCCGCTGCAGGCGCCTGGACTGCACACCAGTGTTCTGACGCCATCGCACTTTAGCCCACAGGGGAGCCCTGAAAACAACCCCAACTGGGGCAAATTTATGTTCCAGTAAAGACTGGTTTCTAGGATGTCGGATATCAGAGGATAAAGCATATAAATGCCTTTTAGGCCTGGTTCCAAGTGCTCTAAACCAGCACATTCCTGCAAGGAAGGACAGTTTCAGGAGCACCCCTACTGACTCCAACCTTCAGCACTCCGAGTCCCTTCCACATCCCTGATAATGAATGCTCCCCAAGGGGACACACACCTATGAAGGCATCTACCGGCCTAGGTGACACAGACCGTGGGCAGTTCCTCTTGGACAGAGGAGGGGAATGGGCAGGTGACCTGTGTATGGGGGTGGACAGCAATCAAAAATAAGGTCAGCCTGAGAACGACTCAGGGCACTGGCAGCTGCCCCCGTCCATCATCTGCCACAGTGCTGAGCACACACCCCTGGACATGGGACAGTCACCAGTACTTCTCCATTTAGGCTGTGTCCAGCTCACACCCCGGCACCCTCCTGTTTCCACAAAGAACGCTGGTGCTCCTGGGGCTGGTCTCAGCCTTAGCCAGGTGCTGACAGTTGTGTCCCCCCAGAGATTGTGTGTCACTTTCATAGATCCACAGGGGCCTCTGGGTGAAGACCAATAACTATGTTCAGATTCTGCATCCTAGAAGCAGTAAGAACAGTGGAAAATGATTTACTCTTAAGAGAGGAAACCATCCCTCTGTATGGAATTGGGCAACAATGAATTAACTGTGTTGTTAGGCAACTATGGGTTAACTGGGTAACTATGCTATTTGAGGAAGGCACTGAGTGACCATGAAAACTTCTGTAATTTGTCACCAAAGGAGCATAACAAGACTCAAAAAGTCCTGTCAGAACTCTGCCCCCAACGCATATACCTGTTGCTCTGCTTTGTGTAAATCCTGCTTGCTATATCCCTAGGGAAATGCCAATGAAATCAAGCCTCGTAAATATAAAAAGAGGCATACAAAGAACAAACTTCTATTCGGGGCTCTCAAGGCTGACAGGAGTCACTCGCTGAACCGCCAGCATTAAAGCCGATTCGCTCCTTCTATATGTGTCAGAGTGGTCTGTCTGGGAATCTCATGCAGTTTCCTGCTACACACAGAGCTTCTAAATGGGTAAGCACCTAATTTTACTACTCCATTAAAAGTGGCAGACTTTGGGCTGGGGATTTAGCTTAATGGTACCACTGCCTGCCTCACCAGTGCAAGGTCCTGAGTTTGATCCCAGGAACCAAAAGAAGAAAGTGGTACACACAGGCTGGCCACTGTGGGGCACACCTGTGATCCTAGATGTTTTTGAGGCTGAAGCAGGAGGACCACAAGTTCCACCCCAGCCTGGGCAACTTAAGTGACTTAGTGAGACCCTGCCTCAAAATAAAACATAAAAGTCTGGGGATGTAGGTTAGTGTAGAGGCCCTCGGCTTGCTCCCCAGTGAAACACACATGTCCTGTTCCTTGCAGGAAGCCAAAGGGAAGCCAGGGGAAACTGCCCTTAGGAATCTCCCAAAAGCTATCTCTGCTTTCCACCAAGTTCATCAAATGGAACCTGTCGCATGGCAGTGATGGTAGGACAGATGCCTTCCTGAAAGTCACAATGTCATCTTCAGCTGCCAGTCCAGAGCAGTCAGACCCCTGCTGTGACTCTCAAGAGCCCCAAGCCTCAGACCTCAACGTCTGCCCCAAGTCAGAACCACCTACAACTGCAGCTCCACTCAGGGCTCAGGGCTTGGCCTTGGTCTCTACCACCTCCTCCTCTCCCTGAGACTCTGCACTCTCTAGGCTGCTGGGCATGGTCTGGTCTTGCCCACATCTCTCCATCCCTAGAGCAGGAATGTTTTCATTCTGTGCCTCCATATTCGTTTGGAAAATACAACACTGCTGCCACCAAATGCCTACTACATGCACCGCCTCATCCAATGCAGAATGAGCAAAGAACCCAGAACCTGAGTCTGCAGACAGGAACACAAGTGTAGCTGTTTCAGATCGAGCGCTAGCTTAAAATACTCATCTAAACGCTCACCATCTCCAGGTCTCCATCGGCAACTGCTCTTAAGAGTTTTTCTACCTTAATAAAAGGAAAACAAGTGTCATCAAAGTGATTTTAATAATACAATAACAAGAAATAATATAAACATTCTGAGAACTTAGTAAGTAGCCTTTGTCTCCTGATGTGTTTTTTTTTTTAATTCATTAAGTTTATTGGCACATTTTAGGTATACAGTACAGTTACATTCATCACTGGGATCTTGTACCTTTACACGATGTATCTTGGCTCTTATTTTTTTCCCCACTCCCTTGCCCTCCCTTCAACCCCACTCCACCCCTCCCTATTTACAAAGACTTTATTTCCATTTTTTTCCTTTTCTCATATTATTTTCCTTTCCTTCCTATCCTTTCTCCTATCCTTCCTACCCTTCCCCATACCCTTTGGACTTTTTCTTCCTGTTCCACATTATCTATTACACATTTTAATTCTCATTTATACTTTGTTTCTTACACCAGAGAAACTATTTGGTATTTACATGTGTGTCCTAATTATTTCTTTTAAGAGTGTAGCCTCAACGTGTATCCATTCAGCTATAAATGTCTCTAGTTTTATCATTCCTTATGGCTGAGTAGTACTCCATTTTATTTAAAAAACACATCATAAACACACACACACGCGTGCGCGCGCACACACACACACACACACACACACACACACCTTCTTTATCCAGTCACCAGTGGGTATTTGCCAAGACTGAACTATTACAAACTGTGTCACTATAAACATGGGTGTGCATGTGTTTAATGGCTTAACACCTTTCAAACACATCCCTAAAACTGCTCCCTAAGAGAATTCTGGGAAAAATCCATTGCCATTGTAAGTACATAAAACATAACTTAGCTGTGCATGGTAACATACACCTGTAGTCCCAGCTCTCAAGTTTGAGGCCAGCCTGGACTTCATAGTGACACCTGTCTCAAAAAAGAAACAAGACTGGGCTGGGGATTTAGCTCAGTGGTTCTGCCACTTGCTTCGCAAGTGCAAGGTCCCAAGTTCAATCCCCAGTACCAGAAAAAAAGAAACAAGACAAAAGAAAACTATCATAGCTCTTAATTGCTAGTGTGTAAAAGGAGAGATGATGATACCTTGGAGTACACTGCTTTCTAAGAAGCCAGGCACCCTAGGATTCAGAACTACAGAAGGGCCAGGGATTTAGCTCAGCAGCACAGCACCTGCCTGGCAAGTGCAAGGTCCTAAATTCGATCCCTGGTACCAAGAGAAAAAAAAAAGAACTACTAGCCAAGGTGACCAGAAGGGTGGATAACTCCTCACCAGAAAGACCTAAGTTCTCTGTTAGCCTGTGGACCAGACCTCCTGGCTTTCTTTGTGGTTGCATTGCATTGTTGGGTCTCCAAGAACAGGTCACAGCTTGGGTCTTAAGGACACTAGATCTGAGTAACTTCTTACCTAAATTCTCTAAGAAGACAGGGATGACCTGTATCAGATTATTAGCAGAGTGCTAATATGAGTTTAGGATGGAGAACAGAGTATGTACTTTGCAAAAGGTCTGAAATCAGTGGACTGGCAGGCAGCTTTGCTTGTATTTTTCTTCAAATACATTTTCTTTGCCTCTGTCTTTTTCTCCTTCTCTCATACACAAAGTTCATCAAGCTGCTGAGGGAGGAGTCTCAAAGGGCCCAGAAGTAAAGAGCAACGTGAAGAACAGTTGGGCCCAATGCAAAGGTGCTGCTGTGGCCTCTGCAAAAGTGGCTCTTCCGGTAATGGGCAAGCAGCCTGAACAGCAACTCATGTCAGGTTATGGCTTTTTGTTTCTGCAGTACTAGGGACTGAACCCAGGGCCTCTGCACCAAGATACAACCTCAGTGCCCCCCACACACAGTTTTTTTGACAGAATCTCACTAAGTCACTAAGTTGCCCAAGATGGACTCAAAACTTGTGATTTAACTTACCAGAATGCCAGGATTACAGGCACCACCACACCCAGCTCAGGCTACGGCACTTTAACTGGCCACCCTAACACCACAGCCACCAAGACCTCTTCACCCTCCTCCCATAGGAAGGCTCACCTCTCTGTAGTCCTTCTTGGGGTCCTCTTGTTTAGAGCTCGCCAACACGGAGGAGAAGCTGGAGGTGGAGGAACCGCGGCTGATAGAATCCTCAGAGTGTTGAGGGGACAGTGCAGGGACCTGCAGGAGGTGCACCCAGGCAAGAGCAGGGACACGGGCACACAAGACATGTGAGGACCATGGAGAGGCCTGGAGCTCCCATCTCACCAGCTAGCGCAGCCCGGCTGACTCACCTCAGAAGGCTTTGGCCTTTGAAAGGACAGACGATGGGCTTCCAGTATGGACAGGATCTAGGAGGACATGCGGACATGAGAAGCAGTGAATGAGATGCACTGTAACTAACAGTCATCACCCGCAGTTCCTCTGCCCGCCTGCCCCATGGAATGTCAGTGTAGCAAGAATCAGGTCCTGCAGCCCAGCCGCCCTTGGACAGACGGCAAACCGAGGCCTGGTGCAGAGGGAACGCATTCAGTATCACACCAGACAGAGTCGGGCTTTCTGCCCTTGTACTGCACTCCTCCAGCAGCGAGGCAGAGCTTCCTAGGCAGGGTCTCAAAGCTGTCTGGCCCCAGCCTGCTCTCCACAGCACTGAGTGGGACTTTCCTACTGGTACTCACAAGGCTCAAGCAGGAACAGCCCACAGTCAGGCCAAGAAGGCAGCCTGCTCTCTCTGCAGCTCTCCCTGCTGTCGGGCCTCTGGTAGTGACCAAGAACAGCAGCTCTCCTGCTGCGACATCTCATTGCTGGCCCAGGAACGCACAAGCTCAGTCCTCTCAACTGCTGCAGCCTGGGACCTTGTGGGTGTTCAGGGCAGCACAGCCAGGACCCCTGGAGCCAGGAGCAGGGATGCAACCCCTTGCAACCCTTCCAAACCAGGGCAGCTGTACACCTAATCATAAGGGTTCTTAGCACACACAAGAAAACAGCAAGGATAAGACGGGCAGGGGCTCGCTGCTGACGGCAAAGTTCACAGCACAGACTGTGGTGACAGCTTCACGGGTGTGTACTTAGCTCCAAATCCATCCAGTTGTCTGTGTCATATGCACAGCTTTGTCTAAGTCAACCTCAATAAAGTGGTTTAAAAATGGATGAAACTGTGCTGCTCTCAGAATAAGATGTGAATAAGACAAAAGAACTCCCTGAATTGGAAATAATCAGAGAGCCAATAAAACATCAAAAGGCAGAAAGTTGGACCTGTGTGAAGGGGACAATCAGAACCTTGTTCTAAAATGGAGACTTACTTGAGCTGAGAATCACTGCTGTTCTGGGCCCACAGAGGGCTCATCTCACAGTGACCCTTGCTTCCCCTGGCAAACCACCAACTTGCTTCTCCTAGAGTACCCCTTCCACCAGAGTGGTGCTGAGTACTGGACATAAGGAATCGGTCCCCATGAGCTGCCTTCTTCCCTAACCACTCATGAACAGTGGGCACTTCCACACAGGGTGCCAAAAATCATACTTTCAGAAATCACTACCGGGAAAAGGTGTGCAAGCTTGTTACACATCAATGATGAAAGAAACTCTACCTAGTGAGGTTCAGCATTGGCCATATGAAAATAAAGCTTGTAGCTGGACATGGTGGCGCACGCCTGTAATCCCAGCACTTGGGAGGTTGAGGCAGAAGAACCACTACAAGTTTGAGACCAGCCTGGGCTACATAGTGAGTTCAAGGCCAGCCTGAACTGCACAGTGAGACCCTGTCTCCAAAGCCAAAAATAAAGAAAGAAAAAAAGCAAGCAAGAAAGCTAGCTTCTAGAAGCTGCAGTGATGGCAAACAGAACTAGGACACATATTGCTTCCATTCCCCCAGCCCCTGTGTCTGCTCCTCTTATCCTGGGCCCCACTGTCACCCAGTCCACCACTAGAAGAAGTCCACAGCGCTCAGAGGCCAAGCCAACTCAGCCAGGAGCAGCTCTTCGCACAACACTGAGAAAAACCACTCGTAACACTGAAAATAATCTAAATAAGTAAAACCTATTAACAATGCTGTTCCAAATGTAGCAGAGAGGGTGCAGGCCAAGTTCCACCACTAATAATAAGTCCAGACACTAATGCACATTCATCCGGCAATGCCAAGCTATGGACACTGATTTTTTACACTCATCTGCTGCGCAGAGACAAAAAGAACTACCTTTGAGTTTAATGCACACTTGAGCGCTGTCTCTTTCAGCCTGTTCTGGATCTCAGTGGGTGCCCCGTTCTGCAGCAGTGTCTCTATGATGCCTTGGTAACCCCAGCGCGCAGCTATGTGAAGGGGTGTATCTCCTTTCTCGTTGCCGATATCTAGTCTGCAGGACTGCACATCATAGTAGACCAAAGCCTTCACACACTGCAAGGAAATGGGAAGGTGGCACTTTGTAGTAACATGCTAAGCCTCAGGCAACATCTGTGGCCCCATGGCCTCAGTCCACATCCTGCTTCAATTGAGGCCCCACGCACCAAGCCGAAGTACAGACGCAGACAGTACAGCTCTGGGATCCGTGTTACCCAAGCAAGACACCATGCTGTTTTCAAAAGAACACAACACAATCAGTAAGAAATAGCTTGCCACCTGCCTCGCAAATGCAAGGTCCAGAGTTCGATCCCTGGTACCTAAAGAAAAGAAATAGCTGACAGAAACTGTGAGGCCCCCAGAGGCCTGAGGCTGCTTACCTTTAAAGGTCTGCAATGTCCCTCAGGCCCTGGATGTAGGGAGTGATCCATAGTCCCTGAGTTGATAAGGCAGTTCACATGGCCTGCTCTGTGTTGTACAACAATGTGATTTATGCTGAACTTATGCTTTCCCCCAAGAGTGTGGAATTCTGGGCCAAAGGACACTCAGATGACCAATGACACCAGTCCCTAACAAGTTTCCCTGGAAGATGACACTTGTTGTGTGCTGTCAGTCACTGCTGCAGGAATAAAACATATCTTGTGTGATTCCAGAGAGAGGACTGTCTGAAGCTCTGCTGACTTCCTCCAGACTTCATTCCTGTGTCTTTTCTCTTTGAGGATCTTGCTATATCCTTTCGCTGTAATAAACACAGCTGTGAGTCATGAAACTATATTGTGTGTGTCCCTACAATCGGTGAACCTATGCAGTCCTCAAGTCCCTTGACAGAGTACACGTGGATCGCTGTGTTACCAAAAGCTATTGAGATCTATGCTGATCGACCCAGGGGATTTTGCTGACATGATGTTAAGGTGGGAAAGCATGTTGCATAAAAATGTACAGGGTGGGCCCGGAATTTCACTCAACAGTTTCACCACCTGCCTTGCAAGTGCAAGGGCCCAAGTTTGATCCCTGGTACCAAAAAAAAATGTACAGGATATGATTTCATTTTTGTACATTAACCCCAAACTCAGACTCAACTTTACACATGCATATGTCTATTTTTGTATAGGGGGGAGTAGATAGCAAAAAATAACACAAGCATAGTAAAATAGAAAGCAGAAATGGAAATTATAAAATTCCTAGATGTTACTTATAAAATGGAAAATTTCAGTATGCACAAAGAGCCAGATGGTCCTGGAAATGAGTGAAAATGATTTAATTTCAGGATAAGATAATGGGCAATTAAATTTTAGTTTCTGTTACTTCAATAAAACATCTGTAATACATTAAATTTTTAAAATTAAAAATATTACTCATCCCATGTTCCAATAATTATCAACACAACACTCAACATTAAACTAGCTAGAAGTTCACATTTGTCTAGGAGTAATGAAGAGTGAAAACAGCCGCTCCCGGAATGGCAGGTGCCACTTACATCTTCGTGCCCATAGGTGCAGGCCAGGTGCAGTGGGGTGTTGCCGTTGTTGTCCTGTGCCTCGGGGCTGGCTTTGTAGTGCAGCAGCAGCAGCTGGCAGAGAGAAGACAGCAGGTGAGCCTAGCAGGGTGGCAGGAAATAGGAAATGTGTCTTTGCAACTGTCTCATGGGCAAGGTCATTGTTCCTATCTTGAATCATACTTATTTATATGGATTGAGCATTCCTAATCCAAACTGTCAAATCCAAGATGCTTCACAATTTAAACTTTCGGGGCGGGGGGCAGTGCTGGGGTGATGGAACTCAGGTCTTGTGCATGCTAGGCGAGTGCTCTACCACTAAGCTACAGCCCCAATTCCCCAAATCTGCAACTTTCTGAGTGCCAGCACACCACCACCAAGTGGAAAACCCCATGCCTGACCACATGTGGTAGATGGAAGTCAAAACACAGATGCACTTCAATACTGTATGTGTACAAGGTATGCACGAAACCTAAATGAAGTCTGGAGTGGCGGTAAACGCCTGTAGTCCCAGTACTCTGAGAGGCCAAGGGAGGAGGATCACAAGTCTGAGCCCAGCTGGATATCCTAGTAACTTAGGGAGATCCTATCTCAAAATTAAAAAATTAAAAAGGGCTGGTGAAACAGCGCGGTGTGAAAGCCTTGGGTTCAATCCCCAGGACTATGAGCAAGCAAGCAAACACAAATGAGGGAGGAGGAGAAGAGGGGAAAGGTAGGTCAAAATAATCAAGATATGTTATATATGTA
Organism: Fukomys damarensis; assembly: GCF_012274545.1. NCBI lineage: Eukaryota > Metazoa > Chordata > Mammalia > Rodentia > Bathyergidae > Fukomys > Fukomys damarensis. Next base: position 54,463,108 of record NW_022900931.1, read on the forward strand.
CCAATTCCCCAAAACAAATGTAAAGTATCATGCACTATGAACATATACCAACGTGAATAATTTTTTTTAAAAAAACACAAATGAACTTTGTGTTTGTACTTGGGTTCCATTCCCAAACTATCTCATCATATACGTGCCAATATTCCAAAGCCTAAAATAAACATAAACCCAACACCCTCCCAAGCATTTAGGATCAGGGATACTCGACCTGTGCTACTATTAAAACTATGCCACTGCTTTCAACCTTCCCGTCAGAAAGTTTGGAGATTAAAGGGAAACATCTGAGTCCCACCCTCTCTTTTCTCAGATGATCATAAGTTTCACATCTCAACCTGCGGATCTGTTCAGCGGACCCAGGCAGGCGCCTTGGGCTCCCACTCCCACTGCACCGCCCACATGACCAGAGGAGGCACAGTTCTGGACACTGCAGCCAGCGCAGTGCGAGCTCCCGAGCTCCTGAAGTCCCCGCTCACCGTCACACTCTGGTAGCCCCTCTGACACGCCAGGTGGAGCGGAGTGGAGCCGTGATAGTCCATGGCATTCACCACAGCACCCTTGGAAACCAGGAGGTCGATGAGGGATGCCTGCCCTGCAGAGTGGAGGAGAAAGGAGAGGAACTTCCCACATCTGTGAAGCCACGGTGTCTCTTACCTCCCTCTTACGTCCTGGCAGCAGACATCCCGGGATGTCTGTTTTCTGCTGGGGAGAAGAGCCAGAACAAACGTCAAATCGGGCTCTGCAGACTCAGAAAACACTTAAGGGTCAGACCCAACCCAAGCCCACCTCGGGGCAGTCGAAAGTAATGGAGAAGAGCCTTCCACAGCCATGGAACACGCCATAGTTTATCAGCTTACCGGGTGGAATACTATGCAGCTATTAAAATGCGAACAAGGAGAAATGCTCTGATACATTGCCGAGTGAAAAGCAATGCAGTCGAGCAATATGAGCCTTTCAACATATGTAGATTTCATGCATACATACACAAAAGCATGCAGGAATTCCAGATACTCAGAAATTAAATTTATCTCTAGGAGATTAGAGTATGGCCAGTGACACAGAAGGAGTTTGGATATTCTGCCTTCACTGTACACTGTAAAAACATTTTTAAGCCAGACATGATGGCACGTGCCTATAACCCCGGCACTCACAAGGCTGAGGCAGGAGGAGCACCATGAGTTGGGGCCAGTCTGGGCTACAGAGTGTATTCAAAGCCTGTCTGAAATAGTGAGACCAGTCTTTACCAAAAAAAAAACAAAAACCAACCCACACTTATGAGAGGAGTGGGAGATGGCACCTCATTATATTGCCTAGGTTGGCCTTGAACTCAGGATCTTCCCACCTGAGCCCCGTGAGTAACTGGCATTACAGGTGCATAGCGCCCAAAATTATTTTTTAAAGTCAAACTCAGAAGAACCCTAAACTGATAATTCTGAGACCATTCGGCCCCAGCCCCAGCGCAGTGTCAGGCAGTGTCTACCAGGCAAGAATCACACAGACAAGCTCTTCTGGCCCAAGAGGCAGCACAACGGTCACAAAGGTCACAGGACAGCTATCCAGCCCCGCGGGACACTCACGACTCTCCCCACCAGGCATGCTCTGCACCACCCCATCAGCCAGGCTGCACCAGGACACCTCGCTCGGTAATGCCCCTTTGCCACAGGAGCCAGGCCAGGGCCACGTACCACAGAGAGCAGCCACATGAAGAGGCGTATGCCCCCTGTCATCTCTGGAGAATGGAGTGACAACAGACGGATCATTCAGCCTCCTAGGACAGAGAAGACACAGAAAAGCACATGGCTGAAACAGCATGGTGAAGCCTCTTTCCAGCCAGGTTGACAAGCCGGCGTCTTGAAACTGCAGGATGTGTCTTGGGCACTGGCCAGGGACCATGCAGCTCCTGCTCAGACTCCTGCAGGGAGAGGAACTGAGGCCTGTAGCTCCAGTGTTCCTCCCCCTCCCGCCCTTTAGGTCTTAGCACCTGGCAAAATAACCTGTTGTGTTTTTTGTATGTTTTCCCAGTACCGGGGATCAAACTTAGGACCTTGCGCTTACCAGGCAGGCATGCGCCACTGAGCTACATCCCTGGCCCCCCAATAGCCTGTTGAAAACAAAAATGTTACTTGGAAAAATTGACATTGCCCTATTCTTAAGCCACCTTTAAAGCTGAGGCTGAGGTAGCACCTACACCAGTCCAGTGTTGTGCAGATATTTTTACAACCTCTACCCCACATGGTTCTCCCAAGAAGCAAATGTCACACGTGGCAGCAGAGGCAGCTGAGGTGCAGTGAGAATATGACCCTTCTCATCAGTGCATGGAAAATAAGTGGAAAGTTTCACCCAGGACCCACGTCTCCTACCCCTGGCACACACAGCTCCCTCTTACCCAGAGACCAGTTTCTCACAGTCATCACAGAAGCATAGCGGGTGACACATCTTTTGGACAGCATCATTGTCGTTGTCTTCGTGGCTCAGAAGTCTTTCCACTTCCTTCTGGTTACCTGAGGCAATGTGCTAAAAAGCAAGATCCCAAAGTCTATCAGTGTTAAAGAATCATTTGTTCCTGGAGGTGTGAGTATTTTGAAAGCCTTGATTTGCTCTCTGAGATTTCCTTCAAGATTATCTGGGCGGATGGGGAGACTGGGAAGCGGTGGAGATTAAATAAGACTGGGTGATGGTTACACGGCAGCTTGCTTTTTATACTACTCCCTTTATTTCTATAAATGTCAGAAATTTTCCATCATTAAAAAAAATAGTAAATGAGGACAGGCATGGTGGCACACGCCTGTAATCCCAGCACTTGGGAGGCTGAGGCAGGAGGATCGCTGTGAGTTGGAGATCAGCCTGAGCTACATAGTGAGTTCCAGGTCAGTCTCACTACATAGTGAGACCCTGTCTCAAAAAACAAAACAAAATAATAATAATAATTTTAAAAATCCCAAAGCAACAGGAAGGGGGGCACACAATATATCTCTGAACCTTAGTATGGTTTTTAATTCCTTGATAGAATTTCTCTTATATTCAAATTCAGCCTCAGCTTAGGGGAAAGAGAACAGGTACAATGAGCAAGAGGCCCCACTGATACACAAACCAGGGGCTTAGCCCCTGTGACTGATGGACGAACTCTCTGGGAGCATCAGCAGGCTCCCCAGAAGGCCAGCCTCCCCCAGCCCTCCATGACTCCCTGTGGGTACCGCCCCAGCCTCCCAAGGTCAGTCAGTAAGTATCTGAGCAGGGAGCTGCCTCATGTGCCCACAATCAAACTACCAGGGAATCAGACACTGCACCCGGCCCGGGAACGACCGAATGACCGACCGACCAACCGACCAACTGACCTACCTAACTGCACGCATGCACGCACGCACGCACACCCGCACACAACAGCAGCTCCCACAGCCCAGCAGAGGTAGTGACTCCACAGCAGCTACCAGAGGAGGCACTGCTGAGCTGACCATGACAGAGATGGAAGACTTAGGCATCTGTGCCTACAAGGGCATCCCACTATCTTACCTTAAAGAGGCAGTCAATAGGAGTTGAGGTCATCTGAGACAGTAAGCTCATCCTCTGTTTAAGAAACAGTCTGTCATCAAAACCCTCCGACTCCTGCAAGAAAAAGCAAACAACCAGTCTTATCACACATACCCTGCCACGTGGCGACCCAGCTGTGATCCCTGCCATTCATCACAGAACAGGTCAGGCCCACTTCTCCCACACCTGGGTCTGCTCACCGAGGCAGAGAGCAGGCTCAACTTGAAGTGGAGACTCACTACGGCTGTTGGGACTAGAGGCAGTGGCTATGCGGTGTGGAATGTGCCATCCCTGCATGTGGAATGTCACACACACACACCCCATCATCCTGCAGATGGAAGGCTGGATGGTCCTGGCCCCTTGCCCTCTTCCCCATCCCATCACATTAACCGGCAGTACAGACAGAAAGCAATCAGACAGGTTGGTCTCTACTATTTCCCAGTGGCAGCCAACAGAAGGAGGGGTCCTGCTTTAGGAGCATACTTATAAAAAAAGATGCCACACTCCTGGGGCCAAAGTCCGGGAAGACCCTAGGGAAGAATTCCTGACACAGACAGGTCCTCTCATCTCCGATCACTTTTGAGGTTTCCAGGACCTGCCCCAAGTAACACATCCAGGTCTTCATATTGCAGGTAATGTTTACATGGATACAAAAATCTAGAAATGTGTCTCTCCTTTATGAAATCATTTCTAGCAGGCTAATTCAGTGGTCACTTGAACATCTGCAACTAAACTGTCTCATGACGAACTGACTTCCTGAAAAGGGGTCTTGGTGGGAGGTAAAGGGAAAATCTTTCCTCAGCCAGGTTCTATAGAAATAGCCTTCCAAACCCTCACAAAACAGTGGGGTGAGGTGCTCTCTTTACAGTCCTGTAAGCTCTGAGTTGGCCGAAGATGGAGCCAACAGCACATCAGGGGACAGACTTTCTGGGTTCCTTTGTTAAATAGGATCCTCGAACAGGGTTAACTTAACAGACAAACACCAGCGCCTCTGAATGAGCCACTTCAGCCCCCAGCTGCTAGATGCTATATAAAGCTCACACAATCTGCTTTCCACAGTGACTTATAGCTGAGCAGCTTAGGGCCGGAGAAACATCAAAGGCTTTTTGCTCAGGTCAATCCGGGACTTCTTCCTCAACGCAGGGTAGCTGTCTGAAGGTGGTGATGAAGAAAGTAAGCCCTCCAGGACTGAATCTTCAGAGGGGAGTGAGCAGTCAGAAGGGACAGTACATCAACAGAGACTTATTTGGGAAATGGGTAAATACTATTTATTAGAAACTCAGGACAGTGAAAAGACCGGAAGTATGCAAACCTGGAGCAGGAGCTGGGGGCGACAGTGCAAACTTGAAACCTCAGAACGTGGGAGTCTGAGACAGGAGGATCATGAGGTTGAGGCCAGCCTGGACTACATAGTTTAAGACAAGAGCTGGGGATTTAGCTCAGTGGCACTGCACCTGCCTCGCAAGCGCAAGGTCTTGAGTTCAATCCCTGGTACCAAAAAAAAGAATAAAAAGAAAACTAAAGTCTTCATTTATGAACATACTTAAAGAATATGTGTGGTCAGGCTGGGAATAGTAGTATGTGCCATAATCACAGCCCTCAGGAAGCTGAGACAGGAAGATTGTGAATTCAAGGCCAGCCTGGGCTATATAGAAACATAGCAAGCAAGATCTTCTCTCAAAAAAAAAAGACTGCTTCTGTCATCTCAAGTATGGTCATACTTTTGAGAGAGAATTTCTGAGGAACCCTATTACATGAAGAGCTGAAAGTAAAATCTTATTTAATTTACTAATATTTCATCCTTACTACTTTTCAGAAGCCTTATGGCACTGACTTCACACATTCCCTGAATAGCACTTCATTACCTAAAAGAAGCCAGTCGGCAGCAACGGCAGAGACAACTGGTACAGACAGGATCCCAACGATGGTGTCACTAAAGACAAGGAGGTCACAGTACCTGCTCTGTCAACAGCAGGCCAGGCTCAGGATGGGTGGAGAGCAGCTCTCAGGGATGACTCTCTCAACACCCAGGGGACAGGCCCCAGACAGGCCAGGAGGATGATGCACTCATGGCCCCAACATCCACCAGAATCAACACCCGGCATCCAGGAAGGAGGATCGGGGCAGACACCCCAGATAAGACAGGTGCTCCGAGCTGTGACCCTCCCTTGCCCATCTTTGGGGATAACCTTTCAAAATACACAGGGGAACCCAGAAGCAGGGGTATCAGGGGAGCCAGCAAGGGCACCAGAATACCTTGATGCTTCAAAAGTTACCCTTTGCTAGCATGTCTGATTCTTCCAACGATCTATCAATGGGTAAAACATGCAGCACTGTCCGCAGTGTAAATGGGAAAATGGACAGTCTTAAGAGTGACAAGCTTACTTGCCAAAGGTCAAATAAAAGGGCAGGATTCAAACTACCACCAACATAAGATGGACCACTTGCTACATTTTCTGGAATAAAAGCAGGTAAGAGAAGCTCCCTGGTTTTCTCAAGTCAGCTACCTCCTTCTGACCTGGCCATGGCCTTCAGGTATGGACTTTCCTAAGTGCCACAGACAGGAAGAGGCAGGATGGCCACATTGTGGGGCAGCACAGGGACAGGACACCTCCCTCCAGAAGAAAAGGGATGGTCCAAGCCCCATCACAGAGCATCGGACTGATTCCCCTGCATGATGGAAGAGCCAGGAGAGAAAGAAGAAAGAACCACAAGGCAAAGTGATCATGGGAAACCACTCCAGCACAATGAGAACAGCACATGCTCCTGGACCCTCACGGAACCAATGCAGGAAGAAGCCGTACAACTATGGGAATGAACAGCAATTCTGATTCTGCACATATGCATTCTACAATGTTAGTGATTTCCCCCTAAACACGGAGCCGCAGCCAGCCACACCTGAGATGAGAGGGACGGTCCCTCATCTCACCAGCACCGAGTGGGGGATCCTATCACACCCCAGACAAGGGCAGACACTAACTCTTCATTGCTAACCATAACACCATCAGATTACACACAAATAAGTGAGCAAAATACAATTATATCTGCACAGAGAAAAGGCGTAAAATGTGAATAAGTCACCCCTGGCTGCTAAGTTTATGAAATTTTTTTATGTCTTCACTGTACTGTTATGTATTGCAAATATTATCTATAAGCAAATATCAGACTTCTGATCAGATCAGAAAAAAATAAAGTTCTTCTCTGAGGGGGAAAACAGTACACAATTAGGTAACATGCATGGATAGGGAAAAGTCTGGAAAATGCTCCAACATGATAGTGAGGAGTGGATTCAGTGGAACTGCTATACCCTGAGGGCACCTGACTGGTCAGGCGAATGGGCTTCCCAGGTGTTTTAACTTGACATTAACATCCGTGGAGAATCTGTGTCACATGACATTCAATTCTCACCATTCTTGGTTTTTAATGCAGAAATCTCTTCTCTTTATTGACCTCACCTTGGAGGGCTCTCTCAGGACTGTTAATTTTCAGTGGTAGGCATGTAGCAGAATACACCAGTGTTGGGGTTTCTATCTAGATGCCCCCCAAGGGCCTCATGTACACACAGGCTGGGCTTCCAGAAGGTGATCAGATTAGGGGGGCATTAGCTGATTGCTGTCTGGCAGCTGGCTGGAAAGGGCCGGTCACTGGGGCGTGAATCTCTTTCCCTAGTTCCGCGCTTCTTTCTCTGTCCTGGATGCCAAGAGGTGAGCAGCTCTGCTCAGCCCAGACCCTTCCACCGTGCCTTCCGGCCTCAGAGCCAGCCAACCACAGACTAGCAATGTGAGCCAAAATCAGCCTCTCCTTTGTCAGCACCTGCAGGTATCAGGTACTTCGTCCCCGTGATGGGGAGAGTGACTAAGCCAGCAGTGCAAATGTGGCCCAAGAAATACAAGCATCTCCTTTAGCCGAAGTTCACCGATCAGCCAAGGAAACAATGATAAGGCCACTTGTCATTAAGACTGCAGGCCCTAAAACTGCACACAGTAATAATCATTTCTTGCCTCTCATTGTCAAGAATCCCAAATTCACCGTTTCTGGCTTCCTTTTCCATGCATGTGCTTCTGAAGATGACAGGGGTTAATGAAGCAGGACATTCACAGCGTGAATCGCAATGATAACCCCTCAACTTTCACAAGCAATGAAGGTCTTAATGTTTAGTTTCCTGGGTGGCCATTAAGCATCACAACCCTCAAACGTGAGACCCTATTCTTTGGATACACTGTAAGAATTCCCCCTCCACGACCAACCCAGAGCAATGTCAGAGGAGCCACAGTGCGCACGAAGAGCAGGGAAGGAGTGTGATCTTACGGGTGGTTTAATGGAAAGGCTTCCTTGCCGAATATATTCGATCGCAGCCTCAATTGAGGTCAGGCAGTATCCCAGTTCATCTTTTGTTGAGCTGCTAAATCTGAAGTTTTTGATGTAACTCAAATTTGCCATCCTACCACAAAGAAGAGAAGAGTTTTATCGCTGAATTATTAGTTAACATTTCTGCAAAAGGTGATGCTATTGGTGTGGGTGACTGATCAAATACCTACAGTAAGTCAGGTAAGGGACTGCAACCACCTCCCTCCCCAATCTCTCTGCACAGTGTGTGCAAGTAGGACAAGTAAAACTCCCTGTTGCTCCCTGAATAGGCTAGCTTTTAGAAAGCTGATTATCGAAAAGTGAACTACGGGTTCCTTTGGGAAGAAAGAACTGAAGTCAGCTTCCTGTTCAGCCACAGCCTCACCGCATGGTCCAGAACAAGAAACATAAACTCCCTGAGCCTTGGTCTCCCCCACATCTGTAAATGGGAGGAGCCCCTGGAGGAAAGAGGAGAGGATAAGCTCCTGCTCAGCAGCTGAACAGTTAGAAGTGGCTATTCCTGGGTTGCACTGAATCTGTATAGTACATGGTGCTGCCACTTTTAAAAAGATTTGAACAAAAAATATTACCAATTAGGGATCTCCGTTTTCACCAGCAAATATAACAGGACTGAGAGAAGATCATCCGTACACATGGTCTCCAAGTTCACTGCAAGAGGAAAACGCACGTGCAAAGCCATCATGAGGCTCTAAGGGAAGGATATGTGTACAAATTCCCTTTTGCCATCCAACCCACAAAACCACGATCCAGCAAGATTGCAGGTCACTGAGAAACAAAATTGCATAAGTGCCCTTACAATCTCCTGAACAGATGTCAGACTCAAGGGGATAAAAGAATGCACAGCTCTTCAGAACATGTGCAAAAGGCAGTAGCTCCATGTGGACCAGGTCGTACCACCCTCTCAATGGTTAAGGATCCCAGGGAGGCAGTGACAGTAGACACAAGAGACATGCCCCAAGCCTCTCTTCCTGAGGTCACTTTTGGTTTTTGCTCACGTAGTCTTATGTCCCTGTGTACTTTCACTTTTTTTTATTTTGTACTTTTAAGTATCCCATGCATGATTTAAAATTCCAACAGTACAGGAGTCAGGGGGTGACTCAGGGGTAGAACACTTGCCTAGCATGGACGAGGCCCTGCATGTGACTCCCGGCACCACAATAAACATGCAAACAGAAATTCAAATAGTACTAGAGAGCAAGGGGGGAACACCCCTCCTATCCTTGCCACCCAGCCTTCTTCCCCCATCTCTGCTGCCACTGCCCGAGTATCTCTGCAGAGCAGAGCCAGCCTGTGACCTTGCCTTCGTAGGTACAGACTCAGCCGCCCACAATTTCCTGGATGCTGCAGCGGGTGCACCATATCCACTCCATGTGCTCCACCCAGTGTGCTGAGAGGCCTTTTTATATTTGGAAATTTCAAACATATAACAATATAAAAGAAGGAACAGCCTAACAAGCAGTGAATGCTCCCTGCACCTTTCAGCAGCTTGGCTCATTTTTGAGGCCACCACTACCGTCACTGGTTTCTCATCGTGCCTGACTCGGCTCTCCCCAAAGTGCTCTCACAGGAACACAATGCTGAACCTCAGCCCCATCGGAAGGACCCTCAAAACAGGGCCACTTCTGAGCAGGCACCCTCGTCCGGATGTGTGCGTCTAGCCCTTGCCAGGCCCTTCCCCAGGCACCAACCTCTCTGGCTGGGAGACTGTGTAATGAGCTGTACCACTTTTCGCAAGCAGAGGAGCTTCTGCTGGGGCGAGGTGCATTTGTTCAGCTGAGCCAGCTCTCTCTTTGCACGAGGGATGTTGAAGCTGTAAAATAATTGGGAAATGTGACGACTTCACATCAAGATGGAGGCACCCTTCTTCCTCATTCTAATAATATACCTCAGGTTATACTTTTCTTACATCAAACAGCAAGCAATAAAAACAGAAACAGACAAGAAAATTGACTCAAGCCAGCGGCAAAACAGAATGGATTTACATCCCATTCAGGCTGCCAGGTGATAGAGCTGCATTAGAAACTGGGAACTAAATAAAAATCCTGAGCCCCAGAGAAAAGAGGAAAATAGCCCTAGGGTTGGAGGCTTAACATCAACACTGCAGATTTCTGCAGCCCGAGGTGCTTCTAAGGCAGGGTTCTCTCAGACAGGCAGGTGAAGAGAGGCTTCGACTCTGCAGGCCCCACCTGGAGACCAGGGGTACAAAACCCTGTCCCCAACCAGCTCCCAACCATCTGGCTGCCCTGCTGGCTGCAGAAGGGGACAGCTACAAGGCAGTCTAGTCAACTTCAGCTCTTTATCTCTGGTCAAAAGTAATTGCAAAGCTCCTCAGTAGTAACTGCATCAAGTCGGTGGCCACTGATGCACTGAGAGAGGCCAGCTCTGAGGAGAAGATGGCACCTCTGAGGCAATGTCTCTGAGAACACTGAGCTGCTGCAGCCGCGATAACTCTTACCTGAACTCAGGTTTCACCCCAATATCTTTCTGCTGGAGATCTTGAAGGCTTCTTGTGATTTTGTTAAAGGCAGCATCCTAACAACAGATTTTAATGAGGCGTCAAATTTCTTAAAAAGCACAGAATAAGGTTTCCATCCTGGATGATGGTGGTGGCTGTGAACCTACCTCACTTGCCTCCATGGTCCCCACATACTTAAAGATGAGATCATAAATATGGTGATGGACATACATCTGTGAAGTAAAGGAATCTCTCTTCAGGCCATGTGCCCAGCAATGAGGAGAACCATGGGCTGCGGTCACCCTCTCTGTCCTTACCTCCACTGCCTGCTTCATCAGGGTCATCTGGGCCTCCTGCTTAGCAAGCACTTTCTAGAGGATAAGAGGGAGATGGTTAAAGGAGCCTGGACTCACAGGCCGACAAACTGCAATTCTTTCTTTTGGACGTCCTGCTGCTTACCAGGTGAGAATCCCTCAGAAGCTGCTGGAGGCATCTGGTGTACAGGGCATTCACCGAGTCCTGTGCGGCACAGAGGAGACCAAGGTCACTCTCACAATCCGAGGCCAGAAACACAAAAACCTGAATGCGCAACCCATCCAGAGCAAGAAAAACACACCACCAAATGTGTTTCCTGGACGACAAGCTTTAGGAGGTAATGTAACCTTTATCAAATCATTTTCATGTTTGATTCAACTTTTTTTTAAGGTGATTATCATTAAAAGTGGGGGATTTAGCTCAGTGGTTCTACCACCTGCCTCGCAAATACAAGGGCCAGAGTTGGATCCCTGGTACCAAAAAACAAAAAAAAAAGTAGGAAAAAATTCCCCTTGGGATTAACATAAGTAACAAGGGTGCTTATTTTTTAGATGTCTCCAGGATATTCAAGTTTTCTATAATGGCTTACGTTACTTTTATACTTAGAGAGAAACACTTAAACAAAACTTCCTAAGGTGGACACAGCAGCTAGGAAAGTCGGAGAACACACGGGGTGCTGAAGGCTCTGAACCGGCACACCAGGCACAGCAAGACACAGTACTGACTATGTGGTGACGGAGGCTCTTCCTTTCACATTCTCGGAACATTCGGTGGAAAGCGGCGATGTTCCTGTCAAATTTCTCAGAGTGTCTTCCCAAAAATTCTCTCACATCTTCTATGGTTTTCAGTGTAAAAGGATCTGAGGGGGCTGAAGGCTCTTCTAAAAAAAGAGACAGAGGGTCTTGGCTGAAGCCTTCGCGTTCTCCTGAGAGGGGAAATGCTGCACCCTTTGCCCTGCTCCCACAGGATCTAGGGCCCCATCTTGTGAGGGAGGATGGTAAGGCGTGTCTAAGGGAGGCAAGGTCTTTTATTTCAAGACACTTCCCAAGAACACCTCAGTTATAGCACAGTCTGGGATCCAAAGAGCATGCTCTGCTCAAGGCCTTTCCTTGGGACAAAATCCGTAATATCTGGAGTTCCGCAAGTCATGGGGCACAGGTGAAAAACCTCTGTTTCCTGACAGTAAGAGCTTCAGAGTTCATTTGGCATGTTGTTTTTTCAATTTCCAGGGGCAACAAAGGAATTATTCTTTACAAATAGTGAGATTTCAAAGAGACACAATGGTCAGGCTGGGTCAGGAATAAAGTTGATCCCCACAGATAAAGCCAGGGCTGCTCCTCTGCACACCTTAGGAGTGACGTTCACATCACATGTTTGTCACAGGTACAGCAGGGTCTGTGTGAACGGTGACTCCTGAAGTTACATAACACCCAACCTGCACGACCACACACAGCAGCACCAATCCATGCCTCCAAGAGCTGGAGATAAGTACAATTAAGACCTGGGGAATTCTAACAAATAGTTACACAGGTTTCTAGTGGGCTCTTAACTCTTCTCCATGACCTTTAACTTTTTAACAGAAGGAAGAAGCTACACCAAGGAGAAGTTCAACATACACACATTTCTCCAAATCAGGAGAAAAGGGTTTTCTCCCAAAATACCTGAACTCTCTCTCTTTTCCAAAGGATGAGCTATACACAGGATGCTGAAGCTTTCTTCTTTTTCATTGTAGAAAGTTTCTTCAAAGAGGATGGGCACTGAGAGAAGACAGGCAAAACCAGCTCCTAATTTAACCCTGTTTCCTTGTATAGACACATCCTGGAATGAGAAAGTCGTCACTGTTCCAGCTACTGGTGGCAGCCACCCTCCCCCAAGGACAGTACTTAACCAGACCCTGCTGCTTCACCCAGCGTGGTTTTGCAAGGGCTTTTAAACTAACAGGTGAGCGCAGCTACGGTGAGCAGCTCCCCTGCAGGAAAACAGTTATCATGCCTTGTGAGCCACGGGGCTGCTGACCCCAGAGCAGGCTCCCTGGTAACTCCATCGTTGCTCTCCCCGCCACAGGGCCCACAAGCCTGGGCAGCCAAGTGCAAGGCTACACTGCAGCCCAGCCCCAGAGAGAAGGGCAGTGTGGCTTGGCTTCCCTGACCATGTTAGGTTGGGCAACGAAGCCAACCCTGACTGGGAGTGGAACTTCCCCCTCTCAGAACCTACCTACTTCCATTAAAGAAAGTTTTTAAAAAAACCAAAACATATGCTCCAAATTACCATTAACAGCGAGACAAACAGGTATCATGTGCCTCCTGACAGGATACACTCAGAAAGATAAAACACCCTTGCCACGCCATTCCTACCAAGAACGCCTGACCGTAATCCTATCATGTGGAAACATCAGACAAACCCACACTGAGGGAGAGTTCGCAAAACACAACAAAAATGTCAGTGTCATGAGTGACAAAGACATGCTGAGGAATTGTTTCAAATGAAAGTAAAAAAGACGTTAACAGCCAAATGCATTATTTGATCCTGGGTCTTAAAAGAAGAAATTTCTCTCTTTTCATATAAAGGATATTGTAATTAGCACAGTGAGGACACTGAGTTGGAGGACATTCACTCAACGTGCAGGCCTCCAAGTATATTGCTACACGGCCGTCAGGCAAGAGAACAGCTGGTTGTTCTTTGGGTGGGCACATGTCTGCAGTTGACTCTCACAAGATTCAGAAAAATTAACCATAGGTGTAGAGAGTCAGAGACATAAGTCAAGTGTGGCAAAATGCAAACAGTCGGCCTGGAGAAAGGGTACATTAGAGTTATCTGCACTTTATGCAACCTTGTGTTGATTCAAAATTATTTCAAAACAAAATGGTTTGAAAAGAAAATTCATCCCTGATGTCCAATTTTTGGTTGAGAAACCAAGGGGGTTTAAGGGGCTGAGAAGAGCAAGCACACTCAAGACACACACCTCAATGAGGAGGGTGCTGAGGACAGAGCCCAGCCCTCCCCGCCCTCCAAGGTGACCCGGGCCCAGGCATCATTCCCCTCCTTCCTCCAGCCCTCCCTGGGCTGCTGAGCGTGTGTCAACACTGTCATTTAACTCAGCAGAGGTGAAAGGCCAAGAAACAAAGCTCTCTCTCCCCTCACTCCACCTCCCAACACTGACCTAGCCATCCAAGAAATTACCTTTCCATTTAAGGTCTGAAAATGTCCTTCCACAGGTATCAAAATGTAGGACTCGAACTGACAGGTGGACTGAACACTGCTGGACAGGCTTCCTCTGCAGGGCACTAAGACCTGGAAAAAACAATGAGGGGGAGCTCTGGAGAGAGGTGGCACGTATGGCTTCAGCAACAAGGATGTCTCCAAGCCACTTGGCTGGACCCACGGCAGAACCTGCAGGCTCTGTAATTGCTGGCCCAAATGGCCACTGTAGCTTTAGCTGGGATCCTCTGTTGTGGTAATGACAGAAGCAGACACCCTCTCCCAGGAGAGGGAGGACACAGAGGCACAGGTCAGCCTCCATCTTCAGATTCAGAGACAGTAGGCTCCTTCTAACCCTCGCTGCATCCCTCCCACAACTGACCCCAGGGACCCTCCGCTTCCACCAGTCCAGCTCCCAGATGCAGCAGGCTTGGGCAGAGACAGGGAGTGGAGAGGACAGAAAGGAAACTGAGAAGACTCACACTGATCCCACCACCTGAAAGATAAATGCCTCAGGCTGAAGACGGCTGCCAAAACAGCTTGTAGGGATGCATCAAGGGCCAGAGAGTTTCTTATCACAGGCTGCCTCCAGAACCAGGTGTCTCGGGGTGCCAGCCTCTCCCTCTGGAGCAGGATCAATTGGAAACAGCAAAAGAGACCATGGCCACCACAATGACAAGGAGTCACCTCAGCAGCATGGTGCAGCAATGGGCCGGGGCTCTCTTCCCTGGCCAGACTTGAACTCAGCTCGGGAACTTATGTTTGAACAGAAATCTCTGACTCAAGCGTTCTGAAAAGGAAGATGGCCAAGGCAGAGAAGCCCCACAGCGCCTGACTCCCACAGTAGCCCAGCACAGAGACCAACAGGCAGACAGCCTGGGCGCCACTCCTGGTTCTATGCCTCCCAGCCAGGGCCGCCAGCACATGACCAGTCCTCGTTTCTCAGTCTCCGTGTGGAGAGCAGAACTGGTTGGAGTGTGCTAGGAGTGCGAAGCAGGGCCGCGGGGTGCCTCCACCAAAGCAATTATCAAACTTGGTAAAAAAACTCAAAACCAATCATCTTGGAACTCTAGGTCCCGACTTTACACTTAGAGCAGGCCAATGAGCGCCAGGTGAAGCAAGGTTGCTGATAACCGCCTGCGCCTCCGCCCCTGCGCTGGCCTTGGGGACAGCAGCCACATTCCAGGAGGGGCAGGCTAGATCCAGAGCGGCCAGTTAAGGACCTTGCCCTTCAAAACATTCCTAAAGGTGGAAATGATACAGCACATACAACATCCACAGACCTACACCTGCGCTTTAACGACTGTAAATGGTTCGCCACAGTCTTACACTCTTTAAAGGTAAGAAGAGAGGTTTGCTTAGCCACGTCATCTAAACAGGCTTGGGAAATTCTGGGCCAAAGCTCCTATTTCTTTTTTTCTTTTCTTTTCTTTTTAATTGAGTTTATTGCTACATTTTAGGTATACAGTACAGTTACATTGATCATTGGGATCTTGTACCTTTACACAACAGGTCTTGGTTCTCATTTTTCTCCCTTACCTCTGCCCTCCCTTCACCCCTCCTCCCTTCCCTATTTACAAAGACTTTGTTTCCACTGTTTTCTTTTTCTCATTTTTTCTTTTTCTCATATTTTTTCTGTTCCCTTATTTCCTTTCCCCTACCCCTCCCCACTTCCCCTACACCTTTGGCCCTTTTCTTCCCATTTCATATGATCAGCTATACAATCTGGATCTTATCTACACTTTTAGTTTTTCACATCAGAGAAACTATTCGGTATTTACACGTGTGTCATATCAAGGCTCCCATTTCTGGAGTGTCACTACATGCTGGGCACCATACTGAGTAGTCTAACACGATGACCTCAATAACTACCTGAGTAGTTTCTGTGTCATCCTCATTTTACAGACAAGAAAACTGAGGCTCAAGAGTTAAGGCCTGTCCAGGGTCACACAGCCAAGAAGCTGCACAGCATGATTCAAATTCCATCTGCCTCCTTGACCACTGCCCTATCTGCTGCCCCGGCAGGTGACTGGAAGCAAAACTCATCAGGGCCTTCAGGAATGGTGTCCTCAGGTAGTGACACTTTTTTTTTTTTTTTTTTTTTTTT
>NW_022900931.1:54479532-54486773 GCF_012274545.1 Fukomys damarensis
CTTTTTTTTTTTTTTTTTTTTTTTTTGAGACACGGTCTTGCTAAGTTGCCCAGGCTGTGGTCCTCCTGCCTGGCTTTTTGAGTACTGGGATTACAGGCAGGCACCATCACACCTGGCTAGATAGGTAAAAGGAAAGCAAAAAAAAGGAAGCACTCGCTGATGGGGAACACAACTCTGTCCATCTCGCCCCCTCCTCAAAAATAAAATTCAAAACTGAGTCAGATCAAGAACTGGATTTAACAACCAATTTTGGGAACATAAGGCCACGTCAAACACCATCCCAGAACTACAACTGGCAAAAGGTGAACGCCAGGAATGCAACAGAATAAACGACCTAGTTTCTCCTACAAATGAACTGCAAGGAAAGAAAGAAAAAAGCAGAAAGGGAAAGCTGTAATTTAAAAAAAACATTCCTACCTAGGCATAGTGGCTCACACCTGTATCCCAGCACTCCAGGAGGCTGAGGCAGGAGGATCAAAAGTTCCTCCTAGCTGCAAGTTTTTCCTGGGCAAGTTAGCAACTCATTAAGACCCTGTCTCAAAACAAAAAATAAAAGGGGCTGAGGGTGTAGCTCAGGGGCAAAGACCCTGGATTTAATCCTTGGTACTACCAATAAATATATAAATAAACAAATAAACCTTAAGACTACAGTGAGACTACACTGACAGTTTGACAAGTCTATAAAGCATGTCAAAATTGATCAAATTTTAGTGTGTTTAGTGAACTTCATTAAACACAAGGAAATGGTGGTAAGAGAGTCTTAAAAGTCCTTTATAGGTCTTTAATTGTGAATATCCTCTGGGTCTTGATTTGAACAAACCAACTGTACAACAAAAATGAGCTAGGAGAAAATTTGGGAAATTTGAAATGACTAGATATTTGACAATATTGAAGAATTTTTGAGAAATTATTTTAGCTATGGCTATGGTATTCAGTTATATTTTTATAAGAGGCTTTATCATTTAAAAAGTACAACCTGGCCAGGCGGGGTGGCGTAAGCCTGTAAGCCCAGCACTCAGGAGGCTGAGGCAGGAGGATCACTGTGTTGTGTTCCAGGCCCACGTGGGCTACAAAGCAAGTTCAAGGCCAGTCCAAACTACATAGTTATGATGTTTCAAAAACACCAAAAAAAAAAAGTCCAACCCTAAAAATACAGAGAACTCATATATCTACCTTATATAATTTCCTGGGATTTTCTTCAAAATAATCCAGGAGCTGATGCTGGATAGAGGTAAAATATGATTGGCCACTACATTCCTTCTGTCGAAGCTGAATGAAGACTGTGTGGGGCTCACTGCATTATTTTTCTTACTTTATTTTATTCTATTGTTTGCTTGGTTTTTTTTGGTACCAGGGATCAAACTTGGGATCTTGTGCTTGTAAGGCAGGCGGCACAACCCCTGAGCTAAATCCCCGGTCCTTTTCTATTTTAATATATTTAAAGTTAAATATGATAATCTGAAATTTTAGTAGAAAAATAAAATTAAAATAAAGGGAGCCCCTCAAGTATCTGCTTAGAAATGAGAAACAACATCAAGGCTCCAAGGTAGCTCAGAGTTACACAAAAAAGGCAGCTCACATTGAACACAAAACAAAGATCCTGGAGACAGCACAGAGGAACCCAGCCAGAAGAGGCACCTAACGCCCCACCCCAAAGGCTGAGAGACGGCTCCACCCACGTGCCAGCTGTCAGGATGAAAGGCCCACAGAGACCCGGAAGGGCCATGCTGGAGGGACCAGAACTTCCCAGGCACTCAGCAACTCCGCCCCAATTACAATCACATCCTGTTTACTAACTGCCACAACCTCTGCCTTCCCAGTGTGACCAAAGCTTGTCCAGCCCCAGTGGCATTGTAGCCGGTGGTCAAGTACACTGCATGTCCTGCGGCAGATGCCCAATCCATGTTTGCTGAGTGAACAGGGACCGTCCAATTTCAGGGGCATCCCTCCCACCCCTACCCACCACTACCCCGCCCCCGCAGTTTTCTAGCCTTGTGAAGAGAAGCTCAGTTCCTCCCTTTCCGAGGGAAAGAGACCCCTGCTGCCAAGAGC
Organism: Fukomys damarensis; assembly: GCF_012274545.1. Lineage (NCBI taxonomy): Eukaryota > Metazoa > Chordata > Mammalia > Rodentia > Bathyergidae > Fukomys > Fukomys damarensis. The sequence goes on from NW_022900931.1 coordinate 54,481,585, forward strand.
ATCTCACTGAAGGTGTGGCCAATCCCTTTCCATCACATCCTGCCGACACAGGGGTGAAGGAGCCAGAGCAGCTATGGCGGTCCCCAGGGAGCTCAGGGGCTCTCCCCTGAGGAAGATGCAGAGCTCTCCTGGAAGTCACAGTCACCAGGCAGACTTGAGTTGGGGACTGTTCACTTCAAAGCTTAACGTAAAATGTACTCTAGCTGCTTTACAGGGAACTGTTTAAATTACAGTAGTTAAATAAAGGAAAGGAAAATAAAAAGCAAGGATTTGTGTTAGTGGCACCTACTCCAGCATACTCTCCCAACCCCATTCAGGCTGGACTGAGCACTCTAGAGCCACCTATGACTTGTGTCCTACATTCATCCTTCCAGCCACGTGGCTTGTTTCTACAGTTCCTTGAAGGCCTCCCATGTTTTCCACACATGCATGTAATCCTGAAACATGGCAGAGGCTAAGTTTTTTGGGTAACTGTATACTAAATGAATCCTGAGACTTGGAACATGGACCCCAGCACCGTTGGCTGGGCTGCAGCTTAAAAATCATTTCCTGGGAACATGGATATGTGGCTAGGTTCCTAGGCCAGCCCCCAAGCCCAATTAACCTAAAATCAAAGGATGTCAATAAAAAGATCAAACTGAAACTCTTTTTGTAACTGTATTTTTCCTATGGGTAACTGGGCCCACTCCCAGTACACCCAGGAAATCCGAGGGCCTTTCCCTTAGCAGCCCATGGACAAGAGCCTCAGGGATGCAAGCCTGCCTAACCACCTGTGAGGAAGTCACAGGTGCATAATTAGCCAGGTGGTTAAAGAGCAGGGGTGCCTATTAGAACAGCGTGGGCTGACAGAGGCCCCTGTGATTGGAACCTGGGAAGCACAGGAGAAGGGGTTTTACTGTGCAGTCGGTGATGGCAGGCAGGGGATGCTGTTCTCCAGAAAGGAGTCCTGGGAGGAAGCCAACTAGAGGAGCAGCTAGGGAAGGGTGGGGGACAACAGGCTGTGCCCTCAGCTGCCACATACACACAGGTCCAGATGAACAGAAAATGAGGCAGGTCACCAGCTCTGGGACAGGGAGAAGTCGACTGATCTCATCGATGCACTGCTGGAGGGCTGAGTAAGGACTCGGAGCCCCAGGGAAGATTCTAAGGTGGGCACACTTGTCCCATGGAAAGAAATTCCGCACTCACCTGCTGAGACTTTGCAGAGCTTTCAGAAGACAGAGGGGATGAGTGCCTTCTACAGATAATGAAAACGTTCACTTTGCCATTCAACCAACAAACGTGACTGGAACACAACTAAGAACTGGACAGGGAGGCACCAGTGTCCCCACCGCAGAGACGACAGGGTGAGGGGGCAAGCTGTGGTCATCTGACCACCCTCCCTGTGCAACGCTGCTTGGCATCTGGTAATCTTTTTCTGTGTCCCCACTGTCGCAGTTAGTATGTGTGTGCCCAGGATGTGACTGTCTCTTGAACTAGGATTTAAGCTCAGGGAGGGCAAAGAGGAGGAAGTATGCTCCTACTTTCCTGATGAACTCCCAGTAACAAACATAGTGCTGCACATACAGAGGCATCTAATAACCACGGTGAGATGAACAGATGACAATGAATGTCTCTGATGAGCTACATGAGATTTTATTTTCTTCTCAGGACACAGATAGATTTTTAAAATTTTTTTGTTGTTTATTTGTTGAGACAGGGTCTTACTATATAATTCAGGCTGGCCTTGAACTCACTATGTAGCCACAGCTGGCCTAGAACTCATAGGAATCCTCCTGCCTCAGCCTCTCCAGTGCTGGGATTATAGGGATGTACCAACATACCTGGATATATTCTCTTATTTTTATGAGCTTTTTGAAACTTCCAAAATCCAAGTAAAAAACTAATCATAAAAATGAGAAGTGACCTCAAGAAACCAGGCTTCTAAGGGTAGAAGTGAGGGGAAAGTTCCAGTTTTCTAGGGAAACAGCCAAGAACCTGAGGCCAACCAGAGTCAACCCAAATTCTCCCCTGACAGATGACATGTCTGAGCAGAGTCACACCATGGGGTAGGAGAAGTAGACCCACACTATGAGACGACAAAGGAACAACACAGAGAGAGGACAGACCACATCTCAAGCAGGGGTCATAATGAGAAACACCCAGCACACGGTGTCCTGAAATGCCACCTACAGACGCCCACCAGGGTCACCGACCTGAGCACTAGACAGACCCATAACACAGGCCTGCCCTCACTCCACACAGCACAGGCCCTGCCAACAACGAGTTTGTTCCACCTGTTTCTCCCACTCCTGCTGTCTCGTTGCCCCAGAGGCATTTAAATTGCAGCCAATGTTAAAGAAGCTCTTGCCCTTTACGAAACACCCTTCAAAGCTACGCACAAAACGACAAGTTCCCTTCTTCTGCAGGAGTGAACGCCCAGCTCAGGTGAGGATGTTTGAGGCTCTGAAAGGAACTCAATTCCTGCCCTGGAATAGCCCTCCTGTTCAAGGGGAAATAAGAGACAGAAATGAGCAGGGGAGAACACAGCGGCATCTGGAGCACACCACAAGAGGGCATGGACTCATCTCAGAGGCTGAGGGAAAGGAACACACTCTGGGCTGCAGTCTTAGGAAGCTTCCTAGAGGAAGCGGGTCAGGCAGTCTCTCGGTGCTTGTTCATGCACCGGGCATGGGGGTTGGCAAACTAAGAAGGTCTGCAAGTGACTTCCTCTAAATGTCCCCTCGTCTCCCACATTTCTGGCATTAGCCGCACTGATCAACAATCCTCAGGATCAATGTACTCACAATGCCGTGCATTTGGGCCACCTTGCTGCACAAGTCTGGACGCCACTTCTGCAGGGCCAGATAGAAAGGATTTTTCAGGAGATCTTCATCATACAGAGCCATATGGACTTCAAAGGGAGCAAAGGGAGTTTCCTGGAACAAGGGAGGAAAAAGCAATGAATGACCACCTTCAGGTTTATGTAACGAATAAAAAATCTTCTGGTCATTATCTAAAAAGCATCCTTGACACGTACTATTCTGTGTTACACGGTTAATACTATCAGGAAATATCATATATAATCTATAAATTTCCAGGTGGCCTATTTATTGTTTAAATGTATAAACTGTGGTCAGGTGTGGTGGTTCACATCTGTGATCCCAGCACCCTGGGAGGCTGATGCAGGAAGATCACAAGTTCCAGCCCAGCTGGGCACCTCACTGACTTAAGGGGACCCCCTTGTGGTTTATAGGTAGATGTCCCCCTAAAGCTTTGTAAGCTCATAGGTGGGACATTTGGAAATTTAACTGGATTATGGGGGCTACAGCAAATTTGCTGCTGGGGGTGGGGCCCGGTCAGAAGAAGTGGGTCACTGTGGGCGTGACCAGAAAGGTTATACAGCTCTCTCCCCAGTCCCACCCTTGACTCTCTGCTTGCTGGATGCCAAGAGGTGGGCAGCAATCTTTGCCCAGGCCCTTCCACAATGCCTTCCTGCCTTGGAGCCAGCCAAACCATGGATTAAAAACGAAAGCCAAAATAAACATCTCCTCCTCTATGTTGTAGGTATCTGGTATTGTGTCCCAGTGCCAAGGAAAAGGAACTAAAGCACCTGCTCTCAAAATTTAAAAATGTTCAGTACTATGTTCAATCCCACCAAAACGTATAAATTTGTATATGTATAAAAATGGAAAAATGTATAAAAATGGAAAAATGTATAAATTGTGTCCAAACAATCTTGCTAAACTCCAACTGCGGCAAAGTACAAGTGGCAACTCTTTGCACGTCCTACGTGACCATAGCTGTGACTTTATAAAGATTCACCTGTACAGTTTTTTTTGTGTGATGGGTTCTTGCTATTTTGTCCTGGCTGGTCTCCAACTCCTGGGCTCAAGAGAACCTCTGGCCTAAGTACAGAATACCAGAGGAGACATGCACCCCCTCCACATTCTCTCCTCCCCTTTCAGAGGCAACCACTACCCTAAAGTGGGAGTGTATCTTCTTTCCCATGTTTCTATGCCTCTGACACTTACATATCCCAAAACAGTAAAAACGATTTTTGTGTGTTTCAACATTTACATAAATGGATCACACTATTGCTATTCAGAAGTCTACCCTTTTCAATCACAGTTAAGTTTTCAAATTCTACTCATGCTGAGCCATGAAGCTCCCATTTATTCAATGACTTCTGCTATACAATATTCTTGTAAGTGAATGTGTCACAATATATTTCACACCCCGTATTTAATTTCTTCTACCTCTTCAGCACTACACACAGTGGTGCAGTGAACACTGCCATGCCCGTGTGTGTGTTCCCCGAACACATGGGAGAGACACTGAGGGGGGATTCGCCTGTGAATGCAGCAGAGGCTGACAATGCTGGACGGCCTTCTACCTCCATGGGACTGTGTGAGCGTTCTGCCTCCTCACGTTGAGGTCACATCATGACCAACAACGCCCGCTGTCATAAAATCTGGCTTGGTTTGTTTGTCTGTCTGTTTCTCCTGCTGGGGAGGGAGCCCAAGGCTTCACACATGCTAGGCAAATGCTGTACCACCGAGCTACAGCGACACCCTCAGCCCTTCGTCAGATTGTTTCATTTGTCAGTCTGTGCTGTGGTCTGCACGTTCGTGCTTCCCCAAGTTTCACATATTGAAATCCGAAAACGTTCCATCTTTCCAAAGGTGATGACAGTGAAAAGTGGAACCTAGAGGTAGTAATGGGGATACTAAAGCAGAGCCCTCGTGAATGGGATTAGCGCCCTTATAAAGAAGGCCCAAGAGAGCTCCTTGGCTCTTCGTGCCAGAGGAGTTACGGAAAGGAAGGGAACACAGAAAGAATTAAGATGTGTTATGTATATGTATGTAGAAATTCCCAAGGTGAATGTAATCTCTATGTACTGCAAACGTGTACTCAAAAATAAAAATTTTTTAAATATTTAAATTTAAAATTTTTAAATTTTCTGTAACTATACAGAGAAGACAGCCATCTAGGAACTAAGCAGCAGCCCTCACCAAAGAATCAGCTATACCTTGACCTTGTATTTCCCAGCCTCCACAATTGTGACAAAGAAATTTACAAACAACAAAATGGTATTTTGTTACAGCAGCCTGTGACTATAAAGTAGCCCTCACTGTTCTTCTCTAAAATAATCAGAGAAATAAAATTAAATGAAGTTAAACATTATTTCTTTTTTTTTTTTTTTTTTT
>NW_022900931.1:54487117-54494944 GCF_012274545.1 Fukomys damarensis
TTTTTTTTTTTTTTTTTTTTTTTTTTTAATACATCTTTGTTCTTTTCTTTTCTCTGGTACTGGGGATTGAACTCAGGGCCTTGTACCTGCCAGGCAGGCGCCGCACCACTGAGCTAAATCCCAAATCCTAAATTGCTTTATGTCTTTTGCCCACTTTTCCCTTGGTTGTTCCTTTTTTTCTCGTGATTTACAGTTTTCTAGGTTTTTGTTTTTTGTGGTACTAGGGATCCAACTATAAAAGGAGCTACATTTCAAGTCCTTCTTTAAAAATTGTTTTATGTTGAGACTGAGGCCTGAACAGGACTTGACGGTGCAATCCTCCTGCATCAGCTTCGTTCATTGCTGGGATTACAGACATGTACCATACGGTTATGAATCTGGATACTCAAATATGTTACAAATAGCTTCTCCTGGTCTGTGACTTGTCTTGACATTTTCCAAACGAGTGTTTTCAGAAATAATTGTTTTAAGAAATTTTAATGTAGCTGTATTTGTCAAACTTTACCTGTATGGCCAGTGCTCTGGGAATCTTAGGAAATCTGTGCCTATCCTCTAGGCTGCTTCTTGCAGAGTGACTGCACCATTTTCCTTAACAGAAGGTGGAGTTTATTTCCCTGCCTTTTGAATCTGAGCCAGCACTGTGACCTCCTTCGGCCCACAGATAGAAAAGACACTCTAGGATTTCTGAGTGTCGGCCTCACAGATCTACTCTCATTCTCTCCACACCCCATGAGCAGTATGCTGGGAAGAAGACCATGTGATGAAAGATCAGCAAGAAGAGAGAGGCTCAGATGGTCCGGGAGCACAGTGAACCTGCCAGCAGATTCACCCACGAGAGTGAGCCCAATGGCACCAGCAGAAGAGCCACCCAGCCAACGCCTCCAACGGTGGGAAATAATGAACCTGGGGTAGGTTTAAGCTTCTAGTTCTGAGTTGGCTACGCAGCAAAGGCTACCTGAAACTACATCCAACTTCAAAGCCATAAATATATTTTATAAAAACAAAACTCTATAATGTACAGGGATCTTAAAAAAGGTTTTCACGTTTCAGCCTTCAATCCATCTGGATTTTAATTTTTCATATGCTTAATCTAGCCAAAACACATTTTCAACAGGCAACCATTATTTTTACATAACAGATGACATATTTTACATTGTTTTATTCCTGCTAAGTCTTCAAACTCTGGCGTATACAGTATTATGGCTTTATAGCACTTCTCAATTCCTGCTAGTCGTGTTTCAAGTGCTCAGTAGCCTCACATGACTAGTGGCTACTGCACTAGACAGAGCAAGGCCAGCACACTTTTTATAGGACTACAGCTTTGAGGTACCACAGAGACTACTACCACCTGACTACAGGATTCTCCCGTGGGAGGGACATTTGCATGCCACCATCATTATGTTCGACAGACTGCAAACCAATGTTTCCTAGTTACTGTCGTCTCACCTGGGGGTTCTTGTGAGAATTAGAAAAAGGCACCTCGTCTTCCCAGTGCATGCAGTCCCATGACAGGGCACATGGTGTGGCAAGGGGCTCTTAGGCTGTGCGTCGGCCCCCGAGAGATGAATAACCTGCACAATTATGTGTAATAGTTCTGTTGTTAGCATTTGACATTTTTCCTTAAACATCCACTCTCTTTTTAGAAACAGAAACCTTCGTACTTTAAATAGAAAAACAGTATCATTTCCCATAAAGAGAAGATCATCTTAAAATTACAAAAACAATTGATGTTATGCTATTGCCTGCCAAAGGTTCTGGGCTTCAGCCTAAGCCATGTCTCTATTAAACACAGAAAATCAGCAACTATTAAACAGCATAGTGCAAATTTACCCTAGGTACAATCGGTTGAATGAGAAAACTGAATAACTTTCTTACTATGTGACAATGTTCCCAGAACACCTCCTTTGGAAAACACTAGAAAGTATGTAGAAGTGCATAAAGAATTCTACCTTGTACAGCTAATGACAAAAACAGCCACCACTGAGGAAGATCCTGTTCCATGCACCACGGTAACATGTAGACATCCTCATCCCGTTTTAATACTTATAATAATGTCAAGTGGGAATCACCAGCCACAGTTGAAGAAACTGAGGCTCAGCTGGCTGAATCAAGGTTATAGGACATCAAAATGTACTCTAAAATTCATCCTTTAACCACTAGGCTCATCTTGTAAAATCAATATTCCTGGGAAAGGGCTTTTTATGGGCCACTGATGGACAGGATCCTTTATGTCCCTGGATGGAAAAAGTTCACAGGACACAGTCCCCATATGTGTCCCCATACCAAATTCCCTTTGTGCAGCCAGAGCAGTCTCGACTGCAGACCCTCCTGGATCTCCCTGAAGGAGGCCACTGAACTCCCTGCAAATCCTCTTAGGAATAAGAGTCTAGCACAAAAATAGCTGCAAGTAATCCTTTCCTGGACCCAGGGAGTGGTAGCTCTGCAATAATTCAGGTATTTGAATTGCAGTATTCAGCTGTTACTAGAGCCCAGATAATCCTTTTATGAGTCCCCAAAAGAACTATAAGGTAAATGCATTTTTGCCAGGATAGAATCATAAGAAAACATTTTTCTAAATTCTACATGGCAGAGTACAACAGTCAAGATGTTTTGGACTAAAACCACATGAGAAACAAGATGCACAATATGGTCAGATGAAAGCTGGGAAAGAACACTCCTGCTCCTCAGACATGATGCTGGCAGAACTCCAAACCTTCACTCCCGAGACAGGTAACAAGGGCAGGTTTCCCAGATAGGAGGCGAGGACCCAAGAGAGAAGGAGATGGCAAAGAAGGGAAGGGGTGGCATGATGGGAGACACGCCAGGCAGGGACAAGAGCAGGACCAAAGGTTCAGGAGGCAGGCTCCCTGCAGGCACAGAAGACCCAAGTGGATTTTATTTTAAACTAGAATCCAAGCAGAGCCAAACATGATGACACACATCTATAATGCCAGCACGCTTGGAGACTAAGTCGGGAAGATCACAAGTTGAAGACCAGCCTAGACAACAATACCCTGTCAAATTTTAATAAAAACAGCTAGGGTTCTGCTGCCTGCCTCACAAGCACAAGGTCCTGAGTTCAATCCCCAATACCAAAGAAAGAAAGAAAGAAAAACAGCTAGGGATAGATCAGTGCAAAGGCCCTAGGTTCAATTCCCAGTAGCACACACACAGACACACAGACACACAGACACACACACACCCAAGCAGAGGACTATAGGTATACCTGAGACAGAACATACACACTGCACTCAAGAGGCCCATGGTTCTTTCCCCAGAACTAAAATTAAAAAAAAGTATCCAAGTGCAGCAAGTCAGAGAGGGGTACAGTAGCAGTAGCAAGGGAAAGAAAGGCGAGAATACCACAATGAAACATTCAAATCACAAGCACAAAGTGTATAAACACACAAGGTTCTCAGTAAGCACTGCCACTGCTGCTGAGTCTCATGTGATCTGCTTTCTCTTGGACATCAGTCCTCTTGGTTGGCAATGACTGAATCTGAGATTAGGAGCACAGCCCAGCACTATTCTCAATTCTTCTGTCCTAGAGTGAACAATATGTAATAATATCCTACAATCTGGTGCTTAATGCCACAGAATAATTCATATGTGTGAATAAATGTTTAAAAATAATTTAATATGGGGCTAGGGGTTTAGCTCAGTGGTGCCATGTATGACTCAAAGGTGCAAGGTCCTAAGTTCGATCCCTGGTACCGAAAAAAAAAAGTTAATATCCTGACAGGTTTACTTGAACAAATTAGTCTTCCATTTTAAAACAATATGCAAATAAGCTGGCTGTGGTGGTACAAACCTAAAACCCCAGCACTTGGGAGGCTGAGGCAGGAGGAGCTTGAGTTTGAGGCCAGCCTGGGCTGCCTGGTAAGTTCAAGGCTGGCTTGGACTGCACAATAAAAGCCCATCTCAAAACAAAACAAAACAAAAACAAAAACAAATCGACCTTTCCTTATAAAACTAGAAAGTGGGCCAGGGATTTAGCTCAGTTGCACTGTGCCTGCCTTGCAAGTGCAGGGTCCTGAGTTTGATCCCTGGTACAAAAAAACAAAAAAACTAGATAATGAATTATCTTATAAAATTCCTTTAGGGGTTGGGGGCTCAGTTGTAGAATGCTTGCCTAGCATGCAAGAGCTAAGTTTGATCTCCAGTACTACCATCAGTCAATCACCTATAAGGGGAAAAAAAAAATCCATCCCTGCCTGGGCTTAAATGATGGGATAATTTACAGGAAGTCCAGTGAGTTAGTCAAAGATACCCAATACCCCTCTCCATGAGTCATCTGAGGTCACTCTATGAGCAGGGGAGCCATGCGATGCCTTCAATTAGGATGGTACTTTATGAGGCAACGTGCACACTCATGGTTTGTGGTCCCTAACCGTCCTGCCAGACCGGATAACTCTAAGTAGTCAGGAACCATCTGGTGACAACATGCAGCCCAGCTCAGCAGAAAGTAGCACAAGGAAGTCTGTGCCTCCCAGAGATATACTCCTTGCCAAAATACCTCCATTGTGGTTGCTTCTACCCTTCCAGAGCCCTCACCAAAGCCACTACAACTGATAAGCAGTTGGTTTGTGATTCAAGAAAAAGGAAAATGTTCTATTCATCTATCTGTAATGCCAATGGGAGCAACTTGGCGACATAATGTATGTTGTCATAGTCACTTGTGTCCTTCTGGTCTGTAACAACCTGTCCACATTAATCTTAAAGCCTCTCAGTAAAGCTTCAAGCCCTGTATCTTGCTCACTGTGGACATGCACTGTCATCCAGCTGCACAAAGTAACAGTGGGGTTTTAAGAGGAAGCTCAACCTTCCAGGGAGAGATTATCTCTCACAGGATCTGGAAATCCACGTCTGGTCAGGCACAAAGGCAAACAGCCCAAAACAAAAAGGGCACTCAGAGCTGGCCAAATACAACAACAGCTGGAATGTGCAAGGTTACAAAGGGAGAAAAGGTCCCAGGCCTGGAAGCAAGGTGAAACCACAGAGGGAGCAGGCCAATTTGGAGGAGCAAAAGCACTCCTCAGAATGCCAACCCACCACCTTGTTCCTGAAGTTGTAGGTAGAACCTCCGTGCACCCATCTCTCTGCCAGTAAGTATCTTAGGCAGAAAGGCAGGAACTCCGAGAGCCACTTGTTAGTGCTTCTCAGGTGTATACTCAACAAGACAAATCAAGTCCAGATTCTTCTGAACTGAATTCTTTCAGGTCTGAGGTCTATCATCTATCACACATAGTCACATTCCTCGGTGTCTCTATGAGAGGATAAAGTTATTGGATACCAGCCTAATGCTGGCAAGTAATAAATAGGGAGACTCAACAGAGCAGGTACTGCAGAAACACTGAACAGCACACAGACACATCAGTTACACAGACCTAACGGCCCCTGTATGAGGACAACACAATCCAAAAGGCACCTGAAAGCAGTCAAGCCTTGATCCCCAGCCCGAGGCAGACATTACTGCCTGGCAGAATGATTTCAGGTGATAAGTCAAGATTGGGAGAACTCACCCAAGGTATAAGTTAGGAATATAAATCTGTCCAACCGCAGGGCCCCAACTGCTTTGTCACTAGGATTGGTGAGGAGATGCATCTGTTGTCACATCCTCTTCCTCCTCCAAGGCCTAAGCACTCAGCCTCCTGGATCTTACTCCCATCTGTCCTCCTGGATCAAAGTGATCCTTCCAAAAGCGGCGGCCCCCCTCCAGTCCTTATCAACTTAATTCTCAATCTCTATTTGGTTTGAGGGTTTCTCGCCTGTGGCTTCCGTCCACTTTTGTAGCCTCATCATCCTCAGCTGTCTCCAAAAAGATGAGTTCTGCTTCCTTTCACCTGTTTTTGTCCTGAAAAACCACTACTTCCCGTGAAGACTATGGTCTGTAGATGGCTGAGACTCTCTGGAGAACGGCCAAGGCCCAGAGCAACCAAGCTCTGCCTACAAACGGTCAGTTCAAAAAGGTTAAAGGACAGACCCCTGAATGACAGTGATTCCGGGGGCCAGCGCTCCAACCTCCTCGGCTGCTTCAATGCCAGGCCTCGCATGGAGGATCTCAAAATGCTGATAAGGCCAGTCAAGAGCTGCATTGTTTAATTATAACAGGACCTTCTCTCACTGAAACCCATAAACTTGAAAATTCCAGCTCACGTACACCCTGATATTCCCTCTAGTCTTTCCGCCTCTCGTTCCCAGAATGTCCTAAAGCCTTAGTGAAAAATGCCCCACTTGCTCCCACCACCTAGTACAGTCCGAGGGTGCCTGAGTCCCCTGCACTGCAAGGGGCAGCCAGAAGGGTAGGGCCTGGCTCCCACACCGCTGGACAGTCCCATTTTAACGAAGAAACTAACAGGCTCCGAGTCTAGAGGATCCCTTGGTGCCGAGAATTTTCAAGAAGTAACCTTTACACTGGAGAAGAGGAGACACCGCCCCAGAGAAGGCAGGCAAGCAGGTAGGCAGGGATTCCCCGACTACCCGCATCCTCCCCGGGGACCCCCGATCTGCAAGCACAGCCAGGACCTCAACCCCACCCCCGCCACAGCACGCACCAGTAAACCGCGCCGGGGACTCCGGGCGAGGAGCGACGGCCCCGCCCACTGCCCCCAAAGAAGAGCTCCCTGACCCACGACCCGCGGGCCGGTCGTGGAGTCGCCAGGGTCAAAGGGAGCATTCTTCGCGCGGCCCTCCGCTTCCCTCTGGAAACTAGGGCTCAGAAGTCAGAGCGCGCCCGACCGAGGACAGGGCAACCCGGCCGGCTAGGGGCCGGGGCCCAGCAGCACAGCCCGGGGCTCTGGTTCCAAGAGAAAGGGACTCCTCCCCGCCCGCTCCCGGGCTCCGCCTGGCCTGCGGGCCAACACGTCCGGAGAAATGGGCGGCGCGAGAGACAGGCCAGAGCACACTTACTTAAGAGCTACATACTTCCACTCCCCATGTCTGGGCTGCGGAGGAACCTCGCGAACCCTTAGTTGGGACCTCAGCGCCCACCACTCCAGCGCGGCAGCTCAGTGTTGCAACCCACCCCCTTTACTCTACCGTTGGGCGGAGCCGAGCTCGGGCCAGCCCAATGACCGGCCGTTCTTATTCCGAGTGACGTGCATGCAGAGCAATCATAGAGTCGGCCCAAGCGAGGGTGGGACTCAGGCGACTCCCTTGGCTTCCTACTCAGGCTGGCCCCGCCCCAAACCACCGACTGCGCGTGCTCAAAACCGGAGGGGCGGGGCCGAGGGTTGCTCAGACACGAGGGGTGGGGTCCGAGCTCCGAGGCTACTGGTATGCGGGAAGGAGGACCCACCCGGAAACTGCTGGACTCGCGGGTCGCTCTGACCCGCACGCTTTGCAAGACATAGGTGGTCGGCTCTGACAGGCGCGCGCTCTGTTGCTGCCATTGTTCTTGGATTCTAGTCCTCTCACTTCCATGAACTCCGCACGAACTAAACTCTCTTTTTAGTAGTACCAGCGTCTCAGTTTCCTCATCCGCAAAACAGTGAAAGGTTGCCGGCTGTTTTGGCGCACACTTGTGATCCCAGCACTAAGGGAGGCTGAGGCAGGAGGATCACAAATTCCAGTTCCCTCCTGGGCAATTTAATGACACCCTGTCTCAAAAAAGAAGGCTGGGTGTGTAAAGGCCCCGGTACCGCCCCCAACCCCAGGAAATCTTGAATCTGCCGAGGGCTAACGTCCCAGACCTGGGGGGCAAGGGAGGGCGTGATAGGAGACTCGCACGTGACCTCGCAAGCTGGCCACGCCCACCCCGGTCGCTGCTCGGGGTGGGGGGACCCCGCTAGGACAGGCGAGGGCGGGCGGGTCCTCGGAAATTGGCCG
>NW_022900931.1:54495341-54495649 GCF_012274545.1 Fukomys damarensis
GCGTCCCGCCGCGCTGAGGGCGGAGAGGGGATCGGGAGCGCACCGCCATGGCCAGGGAGGAGAGCAAGGCGCTGCTGGACGCGCTCAACAAGACGACCGCGTGCTACCACCACTTGGTGCTCACCGTCGGCGGCTCGGCGGACTCGCAAAATCTGCGGCAGGAGCTGCGGAAGACGCGCCAAAGGGCGCTGGAGCTAGCTGTGGCCAACGGCGCGCTACTGACGGTCGCGCTGCGCGACAAGGGTCTGGCCGCCGAGGAGCGCGCAGAGTTCGAGCGCCTCTGGGTGGTCTTTTCCGGCTGCCTGGAA
>NW_022900931.1:54495824-54574638 GCF_012274545.1 Fukomys damarensis
TGGCAGCTCGTGCCCTGAGCGCCCGCAGCCTGCGGCACGAGGCCGGGCGCGACTTCGACACCGCTGACCTGCTGGAGTTGGAGCGAGAGGTCCTTAAGGTGGGCGAGATGATAAACGACATGGAAACGAAGGTCAACGTGCCCCGCTGGACAGTGCAGACCCGGCACACGGCGGGCGCCGAACTCCTGTCCAGTGCCAGCGTCGGCGCCTCCTCGACCGTGTCGGTGCAGGAGCGCTCGGGGCGCTGCGACCCCAGCAAGGCCCTGGCTGCCACGATTTTCAGCGCGGTGCTGCTGGCGGCTGTGGCTTTAGCCTTGTGCGTGGCAAAGCTGAGCTGACCAACACCTGCTGGGCACCTGCCGCCGCAGCTCCCTCCGCAGAAACAAGACACGGGATGGGCTTGAGGTCTGGGCTGTTAAGGGGAGCGGCACTAAAACACTGTGTATGCCATGGGTACCCGCTCGTTTCATGCATACCTCTGCCTGAGTGAGACACCGTTTTCTCTTGCTGGCCTCGGAGGAGTTAACTTTTCGCGGCCATCAGAGCATTATAGCTAATGTCTGCAGGAGCTTTATTCTCTACTAATAGAAAATGGTCCACAGTGACCCCAGATCCCGTGGTGTTACTAGGACATCCTTACACAGAGTCCAGATTTGGTGCCCCTTACCCTGTCAATGTTTGTCCCCCATTATCTGCGTGTGACAGTTTGGAAAAGTGGGTGGGAGGAAGCCTAAAGAGCAGGGTAGTTTTGTCCTGTGTGGCTGATTGTTTCGTTTCCTGGACAAGAAAAAAATTGCAGTAAGATATGAGCAGTTTTATTACCTTAATCTCGTGGGGCCTGTGCATAGAAGAATGCAGTTAGAAGTTCATATACAGTGCTTTCAGGATGGTGCACTATTGTGCTTCTTGGCAGTTTATCCATTAGTCACCAGTAGCAGCTATAGAGAGGTTTGGAGTTGTGACCGCCCCTACTGTGCAGGAGCTGACCCTATTAGGAAACCAAAGAAGATCCTTGAACCGCTGTGGCAGGATTGTATCCACTGCACACTCTTGGCCCACAGAAAAGGACCCTCCTTAGCCAGCCCAGGATGGGGGAAAGATAGGTCCAGGAGGCTTTGGAGAGAGCCACAGATTACGTGAATGAGGCACTTTCTCCTTCACAGGGGCTTGTTTTCATTTCAGAATTAGACCAGAGTGTTTGATCCTCCTTTGAGGGAGAGCTGGGGAATCCTCTTTAGAGTACTTAATCCTGTCTATCCCCAGAATTTGCTTGCTGGCCAATAAGAGAGCTGGGAAGCTCCCTGACGCACACCCTGCCCAAAGAGGGTAATGTGGCATTACTGGCCTGCAGAGATTTTTAACCAATCAGCTCTGAGACTGGGTTAGAGTTTGTAAAAGCTTTAGCTTGGAATTTAGGAAGCTTTTTAAAAAATGATAATCATCTGGGAGAAAAAAATCACATCAGTACTATCAAAGTCTTTTTTTTTTTTAAATAAAGGACATTGGCCTACAAATTCAAATGTGCCAGTGAGCCAAACAGAATTCTACAGGTACACTTAGGTTACTGAATGTACATCTACATCTATTTTTAAAATCTATATTCTTAAATATAGACTGCATTTTGAGGCTGTAGCATAAACTACTGGCATGAGTAACAGAAATAAGTGGCCCTGGCTTCTTTTGATCAATGAATAAGGAAATATGGAAAACACTCTTGGTCCCATTTGCCTGAGCAAGGCTGCCACCTTCCACGTGGGGCCCAGAGAGGGCTCTGCCACATTCCTGGGAAAGTGAGGCTGAGGAAACTGATGTACAGAACTTTCTAAAGGTAATTATTTTGCTTTGAGACAGGCTCTCGCTATGTAGTCCAGGGCTGGCCTTGAACTCAGTATGTAGGCTGGGCTGGCCTCAGACTTAGGGCCACCCTCCTACCTCAGCCTCAGCCTCAGCCTTGGGAGTGCTGGGGTTACAGGCACGCACCACCATGCCAGGGTAAAGGTAATTTGGAACCAAAGAGACCTTGGTTTGGTTGAAAATTGATGAGAGTTTCGTTTTTTTCATAACCCCAGAAGTGGGAAAGGGGACCAGGTGGAGGGAATTGGCACTTTTTCACCAGGGCACCTTGAGAGCCAAAGGGACAGAAGTAAATGCTATAGTGTTGCTGTCTTGGCACTGTCCTCACCCATTCCCACTCTTCAGCACACAGACTCCAGAGCTTCAGATAGGGAAAACATGGACTCTAAAAGCCCACAAATAGGGCTTGGGTGTGGCTCAGTGGTAAGGTTCTTGCCTACCACACCCCAGGCCCTAGGTTCAATCCCCCTGCTTTGTAAAAAGCTAAATCAGATCCACAAGATGGTACACTGATCAAACTTGAGTTTGTCTCAAAGAATACCAAAGGGGTGGCATGTACCTCAGTGTGAAGGCCCTGACAGTTCAATCCCCAGTGCCATGAAGTTAAAAAAAAAAAAAAAAAAAAAACTTGTACAACAGTTAAACACAAGCTTCTTTGGCCTCACCTGGTCTGAGTGAGTCTAAATTAGAGACCATGCTCAATTTTCTTGCACTTGCCTGCTCAGGATGACTTTGGAGATGATACAGAAAGACTTTAAACTTCACCTCCCACACACAACACAGAGTCTCTGATACCTCTCCAAAGTGTGCTCCCTCTCAGGCAAGAGAAGAATAGGGCATTTTATGACCCTGTGTTGGAAACTATCCCTAAAATTCAAGCCCCAACTGTACTTCTAAGATTATTGTTTCTAAGAGTCCAACCTTCTGTGTTTTTTTCAGGGTATTTTGATTCATGAAAAAAAGTATTCAGCACAACCTATTAAAAAAAATATCTCAGATGAATAATGCACTGAGAGCTAACAGGACAAATTGTCTTGTTGCTTTTTTTCAGCCATTTGGAGGTTCCTAGGGTTTTTAATTCTATGTGCAATCAGATGCATATCTGATTCAGAGGCTCCCCTGCCCATTGAAATTAGTAATAAAATGTTGCGAAAAGAAATGGTTAATTAAAGTAAACATATTCACCTTTTGGACCTATTTATTTACACAACTCTGAGTCTGAAAATTTTAAGCATTAGGAATACTTGGCATTCTTTGGCATTATAACATCTAAGAAAACTTCTACATGACACAAGCAAAATCACCCTCTGCCTTGGTGCCGTAGGCTGCTCTCTAGCTAGTATCCCTGCTTTGATTTCCATCTATAATGCAAGAGACTGCTTTCGATAGAAGCCTAATTCAAGTTTAGATGTCTGCTAGGGACATGATTGATTTTCTATAAATATTTTATATGATCTTATACTGTGATACAAGTGATAGTAAAATATTTTAAATGCATCAGTTGACATTAAAAAGAAAATTGGAATGGCAAGGCACTTATAATAGTTGTAGGAGAAAAATGCCTGGCCATTTTTTCATATGTTCTAAAAACCTAAGCTTTTAAATGACACAAGGGAAAAGTACTAGTGCTATGTAAAAAAAGAAATGGAGCATAATTTCATGATTGACCTACAGTTTACAGTAAGCTACATGAAAGATGTGTGATCCTTAATGACTAAAAAGAGATGGGTGACGCTGATTGAAGAGAGTTCGGTTTGCATGAGAACCCTGTAAATGCTGCCTCTCTTCTCCAGTGTGCACATTGATCCATTTTTAGGTACTTGGTCCATTCTGAGGCCATGCTTCTCCACTCTGCAATGAATACTTTGTAAGGGTGCGAGCCCCAGAGTGTGAGCCTGCATGTTAGCCTGAGAAATGAAATGTAGAACTCACCTCTGTATTCCTCTGGGGTGTACCTCCTTCCTTGGGCTCAGCCAACTGTGATGGGCAGGGACTCTGCCTCTCTCCTGGTACCTCAAGAAGACATTGACCTCCCTGTGCCTCAAATCCTTCATTTGCGAATTGGGATTTCACAAATGACTGATTCATTCTACCATCCCTCTAGAGCTTAAAATATTTAACAGGATGCAGTTAAGCAAAAAGGGTTATATTTTTTTATTGGTTAAGTTTGGGGTTTGTTGTCTGTTGGTTTGGGTGCATACCAGAATGAAATCTTACAGCTTAGTGGTTACTGTCTAAACTTAGTTTTTAAAATATTATGGTAGATTCTATATTAGTTTTAAGAATCAGAACTAATGAGGCCATTTTTACTGCCATTTTTTTTTTCTGCACATCAGAATTAGTAAATGGACTTTAAAAAGCAAATGTGGGCCAGGTATGGTGGCACATGCCTGTAATCCCAGAACTCAGGAGGCTGAGGCAGGAAGATCCTGAGTTCAAGGCTATCCTGGTCTACACAACAAAGCCATATCTCAAAAAACAACCACAATAGCAAAAGCAAATAAGGGTCTGGGGTTATAGCTTATTGATAGAGAGCTGGCCTCGCATGCTCAAGGGGTTGACACCACAAAAGAGAAAAATAATAAATGTGTATATATGTTGTTGGTTTATAGTATTTAAATTATATGAGAAATTTAAATTCAGACTCTATGTCTGAGTCCAAGAAAACCCAGTTATTTATTTAAATGGTCTGTGTTGCCTGGCAATCAGGCCTCCTGAACAAGTTCAGGGAAATTCTAGATACACACCCCTGTCACTTGTCACAGCGGCTGGACGAAAACTATTCTACAAATTTGTGACCTCAGAACTATGACTGCATTAGCAGCGGTAGGGGTTGCTTCTGTATATGACATCAGATACGCAGTGGGATTAAAGGCTTCGTGTCTGCTCTTTGACATTTTATGTCGACAGGTTCTAGACTCTTTATTAATAAGTGAAAATTTAAAGATAATATGCAACATGTATAACTTACCGGGAAAAGACACCTTCAAATGATTCAGTTATCATCTTGTGATGGTATTTTCATTTTGGGTTTTTTTGTTTGAGCCAGGGATCAAAATCAGGACCTCGCACTTGCAAGGCAAGTGGTGGCACCACTGAGCTAAATCCCCAGGCCTCAACTTGTAATTTTAAAATAATATCCTTAATTTTCCTCACATATGTTTGAATAAAAGTGAACATCCTGATCAACATATTTACCCTTTACAAATTATATAAGATGAAGAGAGGTTCACAAATATTCCCCAGATCATAAAGATCAGGTGCTTTTCTACAATATGATTATACTCAGCTTTTAATATAGAAAGCAATCAGGGAGAAGTAGATCTTTGGCTCAGGTCACGACAGGTCAAAGTTATACTTCAAATGCTTTTTCTTCTGGCTCTCTGGAATTGGCAAGATGTAGATGTTGGGGTCCTGTGTCCATGAGGACAAGATAGATTTCTCATTTATTTATTTTTCATCTCGTTCCATAGAGCATTCCAGAGTTCAGTGGCAAACCGAAGGCACACGTGCCGCAGCAAGCATACAGAACCTGATCGATGATGATGCCACAAGTTGTATGAGTTGTTTTTCTAAACTAAACTCTCAGTATTCAGGTTCAATTGCAGTGTTGGCACTTTGTGATAAATAAATGGGTTTTGGGTTGGTTTGGACACTTAGTCTCTGTAAGGTTTGTGATCACTGTCATGGAGGATCCTGGTTGTTTTCACTGCAAATGTTGAACATACTCGTTCTTTGGTGTTTAGGTTGAGAATTTACAACCTTAAGGCTGGGACATCCTCAGTGGTAGAACTGTGACTGAGTGGCAGAGCTCTTGACTAGCGTGCATGAGGCCCTGGGTTCAATCCCCAGCACCACAAAACAAAATCCTTAAGGGTTATATGACCTATGTAAATAAATTAAGAAAGCTCCTGTTGTCAATTATTTTAAAGAGCCCTTTGAATATCCTGGTGCCAGAAAACAAAGTTGAATGTCCCCTGTTTGTATGTATGTATTGGGTATATGGAGATAATTCATAAGGAAATAAAGAGAAATGAAAATATTTGTCAAAGTGATGCAATTGTGATCGGTGTTTTTCAGTATTTTTATTTCATGTTATGTTGTTTTTACAATAAAATTTTAAATGCTCTTATCTAGAAAATGTTATTTAGTTACTAAAATTTTAGCAGGGGATGATGAAACACAGCTTTAATCCCAGCATTCTGGAAAGCTGAGGCAGAAGGATCACAATTCCAAGCTCAGCCTGGGCAACTTAGGAACTTAGTGAGGCCCCGTCTCACACTAAAAAATAAAATAAAAGGCTGGAGATGTAACTCAGTGTGAAGGACCGGGTTCAAGCTCCAGTAGCACAAAAAAAGTATATTTTAGCAGTTTAGGTATCAAATACAGTTTCAGAACTTTCTCCCAAAAAGCAAAGCAAAATCCTTTAAAATATTACCCAAGAAATCAGAAGCATATTTTACAATGTGCTGCCACTTAGGACTATGTTTAAAGTCCTAAAAATTGAATAGTAATGATGCAGTCATGACATCATCAGGGACCACCATAGGGATAGGGAAATAGGCAGACTCCTGGACCCTGGTATGCTGATCATTAAAATATGATCTCTGTTTTCTTTTTGGACTTTAAAGGCCATTTCTACTATGAGCTGAGACAAGAGCTAAGAGTCTATTAGTAAAGACAACAGCTCAAAAATTGAGTCAGAAGATCCAAAATGAAGTCTGCCAGGTCACCACTCTGCACAGATCTTACAAAAATATCTGCCAGTTATCCTGAACGGTCACAGGACTCCCCAGAATATGATCAGACAGGCCATTGGCTGAGGGGCACACGGGCCAAGCATGAGCATTACATAAACAGATTAGACCCGGAAAAGTATGTAGTCTGCTATAAGGCAGACTTACACAATGGCCCAGCCTCCGCTTGAAACTGAAAAACTCCAAGACAAAGAAACTGCAAGGGTATTCTATTCAGGACTCCCTCCCAGCTAGCTTTACTTCCTTGCCTTTATATCTTTTAAAATAAATTTGCTTACATTGCGCTTCCTCCATCCATAATTTCATTCTTCATCACCATGGGACATGACTCTAACATTCTGATATCATGTTTGAAGGGGTTATCCAGGATCCCAAGAGGAAGTAAATGAAGTCTACCCTCTCTTACACTCTTTACTTGCACTTTGTGGCTTTCTGCTGAAGACAATATCAGGACCCCATTGGCCAATTAAAAATCATTTATCACAACCACCAATCTTGGGAGACAGGTTTCATTGATGCAGGCTGTATCAGTCAGTGCTTACTAGAGAAACATTTAATGCAATATATACAAATATATAAGAATTTACAAGGCTGGATTACAGTGGTCACCCACAGAGTCAGAATTAGAAGAGTGCTAACAGTCGGCATGCTGGAGATCCGAAGAATCCAATCAAATGTCTGGAGTTTAGGGTGCTGTCCCATGCAAGTCCCTATCAGGAAGCTGAAGGGTCCCTATCAGAAGGCCGAAGATGACATCTAAGCTGAAGGCAAAGACTGCATCTCTTCTGAAGAAACAAACAATCCTTTCTTCATTTCTCCTTTACACCATGCAAGTGACAAGTCACCCGAGGGTGGGTCTTCAGTCTTCAGTAAATCCTCTCAGCTGCTCTCAGAATTATGTTGATCCAATTTACTTGGGTGTTTCTTACTCAAACTGACACAATCGGGCTGAGCTGATCCCTACCCAACAGGTAAAAAAAAAAAGTGTCAACCCAGTCTCACCTCAGTTTTCCTTTCCAATTTGATCCTTCTGCTGGTGAGGGAACAATCACTGCCCTTGGTGCTCTTGGCTTTCCACAGCCAGCAGTCCTTAGATTTATTATGTCTTTAACTTGCTACAGGTGTCAGAGGAAACAAACCCTTTCTCCATTATTACTGCCTTTCTTGATGAGCTGAGCCAGGGCATAAGAAAGAATCTACAACTTGTATCATCCTAATTGTCTGGTGATACTCTTGTGAGCACGGGTCAGATAGTTAAAAGCCATCATGGCATCAACTGCTTTAAAGACTCCTGTAAAAGGACAACTGATATGTAAAATGAACATTTTAGACTCTTCCAGGGATGAAAAGAACTTCCACACATCTGCTAGGTTTATGTCTTATATTTATGTAACAAAAGGATAAAATGTCTTTGTCACATCATAATCTCCTACAACCTAAATGTTTTGCTCTGGTTGTTTTTGAGTTCTGGGGGTCTTGCTCATAACCCTTTGTCTCCTTTCTGAGTCATATTCTTCCTGTTGCTCAAACACTTCTACCACCCCCACCCACCAAATTACATCTTGGCTAACTGATAAATTTATGTTTAGATTCCAATTTCAATTGGTATTTTTATCTAATTGGTGTGCTTAAAACATTTTTTGCATCTTGGGTCATTAAGCTACAATCACAAAATTAAATTGCTCTTCTGATCCTTTGCTCAGGCTAAGGTAAAGGTGCTACTCAGGGCCACTTGGAAGTCTATCGAACAGCCAGTCCTAAATAAAATACAAACATCGATAAATTCAATGAAACCAAAGAAAAAAATATACTAAGGACAGTTTAAAATCCAGGCAGCTATGAGCCTTGTTACCAAAACAAAGCAAAAAAACCTACACATACAAAGTAAAATAAAAATATAAAAAGTTACAAATATAAAGATATATTTTTGGTATAAAAGATTTTATATGATAAGGTTTTACCCTGCCAAGCTAAAGATGGCAATAAAACTAAGAAGTCCAAGTCTGTTAAAAGTTTGTACAGGATGCTAGAGT
This sequence comes from Fukomys damarensis, assembly GCF_012274545.1. Classification (NCBI taxonomy): domain Eukaryota; kingdom Metazoa; phylum Chordata; class Mammalia; order Rodentia; family Bathyergidae; genus Fukomys; species Fukomys damarensis. The sequence goes on from NW_022900931.1 coordinate 54,504,469, forward strand.
GGTGAACAGCAAAGAAACAGCTTCTCCAAGATTTGATGTCCAGCATTAGAATACAGCAGTGTGAGGAGGAAGAGAAGGAGGGAAGTGGATCCCTGAGACCCAGCAGCAAGTATCTAAAGGAAGAAAGGAAGCCCACAGGGGAATGAAGAGAGAGATCTTAAAGCAGAAGGAGGTAGCAAGGCCTAGCATTGCAACATAATCTGATCACACATTCTAGATTCAGCCACCTATGAAAAAAGCCCCATCTAAAACTTCACGAGTCTTTGGGGGGACATCTGGACACCAACCATAATAAGGATTTAGAAAAAAAATCAAATCAGAAATACTCTCTCAGATAACACTCTCAGATAATTGATAGAGATGGTGACATGTGCAGTGACTCTAGAGCAGATACATATAAAATAACAGAGGAGCAGCCAGGCATGGTGGCTGTTATCCCAGCATTTGGGAGGCTGAGGCAGGGGAATCACTGCAAGTTTGAGACCAGCCTAGGCTACATAGTGAATAGTAAGTTTGAACTATGCAGTGAGGCCCTGTCTCAAAAATAAATTAATAAAATAAAAATAATAGAGGATCATTTCTCAGCCTTTTGGCTAAGATCAAGTGCAAAAATAATAAAGGAACTTACTAAAATTATGAAAAACCACGAATGCACAACATAGGATAGAAATGGAATCCATGAAACAGATTCAAACAGATATCATGGAGCAAAAGAATCCACAAAAATTCACAAACATTGGAAATTAAATAACACCCTCCCAGACAATCAATGGGTTACAAATGAAATTAAAGAAGAAATTAGACAGTGTCTATAATTAAATGATAATTCCCATACAACATACCAGAATTTATGGGACACAAGGAAAGCAGTCCCACAAGGGAAAGTTATAGCAGTGAATTCTCATTTCAGAAAAACAGAGCAAGCTCAAATAAACAACTTAATGTTGAACATCAAGCTTCTAGAAAGCCTGTTTGTTGCTCAAAGGTAGCTAAACACTAGCTCTTAAATCATCAATCATTTCTCCCCAGGTCTCAACTCCCTTGTCTAGTCTGGAGGTCACCAGTGGTCCTTCTTTATTGTCTCCTGTGCTAGGGATACAAAGATGAGGAACACCACAGTCAGTAGGATTTTCTGTCTTCTTAAGTGGGGTTGATCTATGGAGAGACAGGCTGGTGACAGCCTAAAAAACAGACCCCCTGGGTCTAGTTGAGATCTCCACTTTTAGTTCAGGTATAATGGCAAATACGGCCTTAAAAATGCCTAAATGACTATTTTGCCTGGATTTGTGGCTGCTAGAACCCTTCTACACTTTATCCTCAATTGCCCTTCAGCGTATAACAAAGGGTCTAGCAGTCCATTGTACTTACAGAGGTGTTTCAATTTCTTTTTGGTAAAGAACCTCCAACGTCTGGTCATAACCAACTTCAAAGACAATTCAGGGCACAGAGTGTACTGGTCATAGCACCTACTCCAGTAACCTCATCCCCTTTCTATCCTAGCCTGTGGTCACTAGCAACTAGGATTTCACTAGTGGTCAAGGGACACTCTGGCCAGGAAATGTATCAATAAAAAAAAATATGTCTTCTCTTCCTTTGACGTTTTTTAAAAATAGAAGGCTTAGTCTCAGTTTCCATCACTCCTTTGATATACATCCTCAAAAACTGAGACTCCTTTGATGCACAAACCTTCTTTAAAAAATGCTATCTGACCTTCTTTTAAGCCTATGCCTGGCTCAGTTCCCTCTGGAAAATGGCAAGAAAGTGTTACCTAAAAACCAAGCAAGGAGACGACCACACCCAGTGATCCTCTCCACCTCAACAGCCATTGAAGTGAAAAAAAAATCAAGTCCTAGATAGAACCTTCTGGATTCAGACCTTGGACAAGGCTACCACCTAAAGAGTAAACAAAAGAAAAAAAAAGGACCATTATGTCGGTGAGCCACTAGAGGACACCAAACTCTTAAAAAAAGCCAAAAAAAAAAAAAGAAAGAAAGAAAAAGAAAATAGACTAGTAGCAAGAGCATCAATGGTATGAAGAGCCTCATAAGGATTCAAGCCCAGCTCCATAAGGATTTAAGCAGGAACCCCAACAAAGACTTTGGGTGAAGGTTGATAATACTTGTCACCATTATAGGCTGCTATTACTGGATGTCATTGGAAGCCTTCCGCAGTAGCTTCAGTGAGAAAAAGGGAAAAAGATGAAAGTAGGGCTTCACCCATATTACTCAGACCAGAACAAATAATTGAATTATTCCCAGAGCGAGCGTGGAACTGGGATGTGGTGTGTGTGTGGCCACTTATTTACCATGATAGCTTCTGAAGTGATTTCATCAATTTCATCCCCTGGGAAGCAGGCGTATCAAACTGAAAGGTTAAAGTGAGAATACATACGACTACAACTATCTAAAATGGGGTGAGTTGGAGCCTCTTTGTTTTCTCCTGACTCATCTTGTAAGGAATCAGACTGTTTGGTTTGGTTTGGTTTTTGCTTTTTGCTTTTTGCAATCTGCTTGTTCACTTTGTTTCCTGTAGCCCACAGTATGTTAAACTCCACATGGTCTTGCAGCTAGAGCCTGCCATGGAGATCTCACCGGACTCTCCTATCACAGACCATTAGACAGGCCGTAGGGAAGGTGCCCTGACTGCTGACTCCTTCTCACCACCCCTGTACAACACAAAGCAGCTAGAGTGGGCGTCACCCCTTTTCCCCAGTGGTAGTTAGGGTAACCTCTTCAGAGGAGGAAATCAGACGGGAGTTAAGATTCTATTGGGTGGTAAAGACATTAGCCCTAAAATGGAGTCGGAAAACTCAAAGTGAATTCTAAATGAGACAGATGAGAAGCAACTCTCATTTTTCCCCTGCTGGACGGAGGAGGTATGGCTTAGCCACCAGTGGTCAGTCCCTCCCGCTCTCTTCCCTTTGCTCCCTCTTGCACACAAATGGACTGGGGCGGTTTGCGCCAGTGTCCTCTTGGCTCTCTAGTGGTGTCCTTCCTGGCTATCAAACTGCCATTCTCCACTCCAACATGAGTGTAGCCAGTCAGGCAGTGGGGTCCCCCCTCTCTCTCTCCGTTCCAGCCACTTCAAAGATACTGATGTATTTTGAGAACAGAAAGGATAGCCTGGAGTGGCTAAGATCAGGAATGGATAATTCGGGGCCCCTTATTTGTATATCTAACATTCACAGCAAGTGTTTCAGAAAAGTCCTTGGTTTCAGCCCTCACCCTCACCCTCACCCTCACCGAAAGTCCTGCCAGATGCTACATAAATTACATTTCCCAGGTTTTATTCTAGGAAGGCTCCATCCTGTATCCTCCATCCTGTATGCTGCCCCACGCCGCAACACAGGCCCTGTTAAAATAAATGCATGCTTTGGTGTTCTTGTAATTCTACTTATGATTTATTTCTCAAGTAATATAGACGGAACAGTGGGTTTCCTAAGAAAGACAAATCCTCAGAGCTGTTAATACGAAAGAGGTCCAGAGAGCAGCAGCCAAAGAAGAAGCACAGACCAGTGCCTGAATGAATTGACCTATAGTGTTCATACAAGCTGGCACTGGAAGGTCATGACCAGCAGCAGGACCCAGCATCCAGTAGAGTCCACATAAGGTATTCAGCACAAGCTGGCAACAAATGGTGATGGCTGGCAGCAGCAGAGACCTAGCACCCAGTAGAATGGACCTACAGTGTCCAGCAGTGACTAGCAGCTGGTTGTGCCAACTATTGGCGTTCAGCATTATCTGGTGTCATCTGGTGACATTAGGACTGCTAGCAGAGCTGCACTTTGCCAATTCACAATTTCCACCTGAATTGAGCAAAAGAACCCTGGGATGATTGGCAATGTGCTGAGGCATCTTTCTCTAGGGATCTCACAAAAGCATCTTCTAGGTGTCCTGCATTGTTGGGAATCTTCCCAGAATACAATCAGAGAGACCATTGGCTTAAAGTCACATGTGCCCTGCAGGGCACTGCTGAATACTGCATAGATTGGTCCCTGAAAGTATGTAGTTCCTATAGGGGAGAGATCAGATCAATTACACAATGACTCAAGCTCCTTTCTGAACCCCTTGAAAGATCCTAGACAAAGTGCCTTCATGGGTATCCTGCTCACGGCCACCCCTTGGCTACCAGAAGCTCTACTTCCTTGCCTTCATAACTTTTAAATAAATTTGCTTACACTCTGCCTCCCTCCATCCATGATTTCATTGTTTGTCACTGTGGGGCACAACCCCAGTGTTCTGGTATCAGAACATAACTCCTAGCCAGGCATGATGACGCACACCTGTAATCCTGAGCAGTACTCAGGAGGCTGAGGCAGGAGGATCATCAGGCGTTCAAGGTCGACCTGGGCTACATAGTGAGTTCAAGAACAGCCTGAGACCCTGTCTCAAAACACAAAATGAGAGAGGGAGAGAGAGAGAGAGAGAGAGAGAGAGAGAGAGAGAGAGAACCATGACTTGTGACTTGGACCTACCGATAGCCAACAGGTAACTAAAAGCAGGATAAAATTTGTCTTTTGTTTTGTATCATTCTAACTGTAAACCTTGGCTCAAATCTTTTCGCATCTCTGCATAGGGGTATGTTGATCATTTAGGGAGAGCACTACAAGCAGGATTAGAACTGATTAGCCCTGAATTTATAGGATCTCATCCACTTTAAAGACTGAGAACACTTCTAAAATATCTCCAAAGCAGTTTTGTCATCAGTTGAAAAGTCCTTCAAAAAGAACTATTGGGAAACCATGATTTGTGAAGGTAGAAAGGAAAAGCTCCTTCAGTTTTTGGAGGAAATAACTTTAAAAATACTTAAATGGTTAAGTTTACCTGGTGCAGTTAAAAATTAAACTTTTCAATTTGAACATTGCTGTTACATGTAAAATAAACTTATATGATGTTCAAAAAGAAAAGAAAAGAGAGAACACCCAGATAAGAGGTTTACGGGAATGTTTGGCTATTACCAGAAGCCTCCAGAAAGTGTTCTAACCCTGTAATCACCTGGATTCCAGGAAAGGTGGAGGCCTACATGACTGAGAGCACCACAAAAGGTGACAGTCGTTCCCTGGGGATGAAATCATCCCAAAGGTTCCAGAACTGTGGTGAGACTGTGATCAATCCGGCCTCAGCTGGCTAGCTATTCCTTAAAAGCTGGGCTCCTGCCTTTGTGGGTGGGCCAGCCTGAACCCCGGTATCAGAGTGTGCCCCCTCCAGACACCTAAGGTAGAGTCCTTACCTATCTTCCCTCTAACTTTCCGATCAAACCTTTCTCTGTAAATTTGTGCTTTTTAAAACTTCCATTTGTTTTGTTTTGTTTTGTACCAGGGATCAAACTCTGGAACTTGAAGTTGCAAGGCAGGGGTGGTGCCACTGAGCTAAATCGCTGGCTTTTAATTTCCATTTCTGTTAAAGCAAGGATCCATGGTGGTTGGTGACAGTTGGACAACAGCAACAATATCTACATGAAACTTTCTTTAACTCAGAGTCAGTTTGAAAGAGCCAAGTGTGGTGGCACATGTGTATAATTCCAGCACTCAAGAGGCTGAGGCAGGAGAATTGCTACATAGTAAGCCCAAGAATAGCCTGAACTACAGAGAACAAGATTCTATCTCAAAAAAAAAAAAATCAATTTGAAGGTTAAAACTAGATATACTGGTCAAAAAAGAAATGTGCTGGGTTTCTCTTCTACTGACACAGGGGATTAGGGCACGGCAAGGCCAGCTGGAGACATAGGTGTGACTGTCAATTACAAAAATCCCAGGACACAAGTGCAGAACAATTCCTAAAGCCCTGCATGTGGACTTCTTGCAGGCATTTGAGCAGGTCTTCAACAGGATGGCCTAGACCTGACATCATCCTGAGGAATGGGTGATACAAAAAGGACAGTCACCATTGAGTTTTGTTTTGTTTTGTTTGTTTTTTGGTACCAGGGATCGAACTCAGGACCTTATGCTTGGGAGGCACCACTGATCTAAATCCCTGGCCCACTACTGAGTTTTGCTCCTCTGTTCCCTCTTGTGTGGTGACCCACCCTGACACGTACAGTATACTTCTTGTCCTATTTTACTTGGCCCAAACTACTTTGTAGAACATCTTTCTTTTCCTATCTCTAATAAAACTTTGGTGCCATGTGTGCTTGTCTTGACGGATTCTTTGCTCAGAACAGAAAGAACCTAAAAACCACCTCCAGAAGGAGACTCCAGCTCCCCAAAATGTGGTAACACTAATTACCAAGAAATTCAGCAGAAACTAACTTGGGTTTCCTAAAATTCAATTCTGACTCTACCTCCATACAGATACTTTCACATCCCACAGACAGCAAGCTCTTTCTCCAAGATCACCAACCTCCTACTTCAGACATTAGTCAGGAGTATGCCCTGTACTCATAGAGCAGACTTGAGAGGAAAAGTTTTTTTCCTTCTGCCCTAGCCTTGAGCAATTCTGCCTCAGACTTTCTCTCCCTGTAACCACTGACCCCAGCCCTGTTACAGATAAAATTAACAACTATGGTCCTATAAACAGAGTCCTATGACATCCACTTTCACAGGATTCTGTTTTCTTTTGAGGCTAAGTTATAAAGCTGTCACTGGGTGAGTAACTGCCTTTGTGCCCTGCAACTTCATTTGCCTACCCACCAGTTTCATGCCAGCACCCTTCAACTCAATGTAAAAAAGTGGAGCTATTCCTTTGTGCAGTGCTCATCCCTTTGGACACGAGTCCTCTGAGTGGGTGTACACCTAAAATAAATCCTCCTGTTTGTCCCATGGTTTCTTTGGTCTCTTGAATTCTGCAACATTAGCTAGACCTTGTCTCAAGAATAAATAAATAAACCATAATGCATCTCTCTTTTGAGTCCCCATATTCTTTTTCTTGGGGATGAATTCCTTTGATCCTGACTAATAGACCTTCCCACACTTTTTGTTAGGGAACTGATCATGTTAAAGTATGCTGTGACGCCGTCATCACAGGCTGCATTCTCCTGGTACTTCTTGGCTCCTAAAATGACCTCATGCCCTTATCTCTCGTTTCCCTCCCCTCAAGGACACAGCGGTCCAGAGAAGTTGAAACCTGCTTCTGCAGTGCTGGACTCATAAAAAGCAACCTGGCCTGTGATGGGTTAAAAGTAGCTCACTCCTCATAAATAATCAATAGCCTGGCCCAAAACTGATAAAAAGGACCTTCCTTTCTTTGTCTTCTTCTTCTTCCCTTCCTCCCTCTCTGCTCCCACTCCCTGAATAAAGTCTCCAGTCGGACCTCTCCGTATGTGTGTGAGAGTGCAAAGTGACTCCATTTTTGTACCGAGCCAGAAAAGAGCCCTACAAACTCCATTTTGTGTGTTGCCCTTCTGAACTCTGTAAATAGTTCCCCAGGGCTAAAGAACAAACTGTTCAAGCAGAGATACAAAATATGTTTTTCCAGGAAATGAAACTAGCTGAGAGAACAATGCGGCCCGCTGTGACAGTTAGATAGCTAAAGATAAATCTCCCGTGCAAATCCCCACCCGGGCGCGCTGCTCGCGCCTAAGTGGTAGCCAATAAGTTTCAAGTGTTGTGCTTTTGTATTATCCAATAGCAAGATAGAGTTATAAGCCAATAGAAAGAGTAGAATTCTTGAGAATGAGCCAATAGAAAGAAAGATTTCAAGCCCCTTAAACCCTATATAACCCAGCTAAAATCGAAACTCAGGGCTCTTGCTTCCCTGGTGGGCAAGGGTCCGGGTTCGAACCTGAAATAAATTTCTCTTATACTTACAGCGTACTCGTTTCCCTGGTGGTCCTTGGGAAAACCGAAAACGGGGTACAACATTTGGGGGCTTGTCCGGGATCTACAAAGGACTCCCCAGAACTCACTTCGGAGAAGTTGTGCCGGCCTTCATAAATGTGACTGATTTTGTCATTTTCTTTCTGTTTTGTCTTTTTTGGACTCGAAAGTGCCGACAGGGGCTGTGGCGGATGCGTTGTACAGTGTCCGACTGGCCGAGGGTGAGGAAGATGTTCCTCTCCTCTTGGGATTTGTGGGACGCTGAGAAGACCAACGTCTTTGTAGAGAAGTCTCTTTAGACTTCAGTCACAGTCTGGCTCCCAGAATTTTCTTTCCACCTTCTTTAAATAGGGCGGTAAATTGTAAAAGGCCTTATTGCTGCCCTATTTTGGTTTTCTCCAGTGGATAGCCTTTTTTGTTTCTTGTCTCCGTCTGTGTAGTGTCTTATGTGTTTTGGACGGTGACTGGCACTGACAAAATGGGACAGGCACAGACCACTCCTTTGTCCTCGATGATTGAACATTTTAAGGAAGTTAAGTCGGGAGGTCATATCCTCTCAATAGAAATTAAGAAAGGAAATACCAAAGTATGTGTGAATCTGAATGGCCAACATTTGGGGTAGGCTGGCCATGGGAAGGTACTTTAGATATAGAAGTTGTACAAAAGGTAAAACAGATTGTCTTTCAAAGCCACCCCGACCAGGTCCCCTATATCGTCGTTTGGGAGGACCTAGTTCTGCGTCCCCCTCCTTGGTTGTGGCCGTTTTTGCCTTTTCTACTTCCTTCGCAGGTGCTGGTTACCAAAGCGAAACAAAAAAAAAATAGCAAAAACGTTTGGAAAAGGGACCGAGTGCCCCTCTATACCCCCACCTTCTTTTACAAAATGACTATGATCCTGATCTAATCTTTCCTCCTAATCCTCCTCCTTACCCTACTCCCCTGATTCTAGATCCTGCTGGAACAATAGCGGGTGAAGGGACAGCCCCAGAGGTGCTGGCGGCGGTGTCAGATTCCTCCGGGGGCCCAGCCCAAAAACCCCGGCAGAGGCGGACAATTTCCCCACCAGGTCTCGAAGATTCCACGGCCCTCCCTCTGAGAGTGGCCGGACCTCCTGATGAGAAAAGAAACCAGCCAATACATTATTGGCCCTTTTCAACCAGTGATTTATATAATTGGCATTTACAGAATGCTAAATTTTCTGATAACCCTAAAGATTTAGCTGATTTACTTGATTCTGTGTTGTTTACACACCAACCCACCTGGGATGATTGCCAACAACTGCTTCGGGTACTATTCACTACTGCTGAAAGAGAAAAAATCTTGATGGAAGCCAGGAAACAGGTTCCTAGAGAAAATGGACAGTACACCATTAACCCTGAAATTATTAACCAGACAGCCCCTGACATCAGGAAAAAGTTACAAAAGATAGACAGGTTAGGTAAAAAGAATAGACAGGATTTAGCGGTCAGAACAGAAAGAGTCTATAATAATAGGAAACCAGAGCAGGACCGCCAAACTCGCAAACTGGCCCAGGTCCTAGCTGCCGCTACGATAGGAGATCCAAGAGAGAGAAGACAGAAACTAAGAGACTTAGGGGACAAAAGAGATACAAGAAGGCCTCCTTGCCCCAGGTTGGACAAAGATCACTGTGCCTACTGTAGAAAAAAGGGACATTGGGCAAAGGAGTGCCTGTCTAACCCCCAAAGAAAAGCACCCGTCTTAGTAACAGGAACGGCCGATGAATAGCGGGGACGGGGCTCAGATCCCCTCCCTGAGCCTAGGGTAACTCTGAGAGTGGAGGGGAAACCAATCGAGTTCCTAGTGGATACAGGAGCCCAATATTTTTACAGCCACTAGGAAAAGTTTCAAAAAAGACTTCCTGGGTACAAGGGGCTACAGGAATAAAAGAATACCCCTGGACTACTCAAAAGACTATAGATTTGACACTGGACTGATACGGCACTCGTTCATGATGATTCTGGAGTGTCCTTATCCCCTGCTGGGGAGAGACTTATTAACCAAACTAGGAGCCCAAATTCATTTCAAGCTGGAAGGAGCCCAAGTGATGAATAATGACAGGCACCCAGTCCATGTACTGTCAATGAGACTCCAAGATAAATATCAGCTATGCTCAGGTCTCCTCTCTCTAGTCCACGTACAAACAGACATGACTTATTGGAAAAGTACCTTTCCCCAAGCATGGGCAGAGACAGGAGGGATAGGACTGGCTAAACATCAGACCCCAATTTATGTGGAACTGAAAGCAGGTGTGGACCCTGTTAGAGTCCATCAATATCCTATGCCAATAACTGCTCAACAAGGAATCCAACCACATATAAGAACCCTGCTGAAACTGGAAATATTACACCCCTGCCAGTCAGCCTGGAATACTCCACTCTCACCTGTAAAGAAACCTAATTCAAATGATTATAGACCAGTACAGGACCTACGAGAGATAAACAAAAGGGTGACTGATATACACCCCACTGTTCCAAATCCATACACCTTGCTGAGTTCTCTGAACCCCTCACACCAATGATATACTGTTCTGGATTTAAAAGATGCCTTCTTCAGTCTCTCTCTCGCACCTAAGAGTCAAGAAATTTTTGCCTTTAAATGGTCAAACCCTGAAGAAGAAATCAACGGACAGATAACTTAGACTTGACTACCCCAAGGATTTAAGAACTCTACAACCATCTTTGATGAGGCTTTACACGAAGACCTGGGTGAGTACAGTCAGTCAAATCCTCACCTAACCTTGCTTAAGTATGTGGATGATCTCCTTATTGCAACAGAGTCAAGGGAGGCTTGCATAGAAAGAATAAAGAGACTATTAAGCACAATCACTGTCTTGGGATACTGAGCATCAGCCAAGGAGGCTCAAATCTGCCAGCAAGAGATAAGCTACTTGGGATATAAATTAAGGATGGCCAGAGATGGCTATCGGAGGCTAGAAAAGAGACAGTATTAAAGATACCAACCCCTGACCCCCCCATAAAATAAAGGAGTTTTTGGGTTCAGCAGGCTTCTGTTGCCTATGGATACCAAGATTTGCAGAATTGGCTAAGCCCTTATACGCTGTGTCCCACGACCAGCAGGCTTTCCAATGGACAGAAACTTTACAAGAGTCTTTTTAAAAAATCAAGAATGCTTTGTTAAGTGCTTCCGCGTTGCACCTCCCAGACATAACCAAACCGTTTCATCTATATATAGATGAGAGCAAGAGAATAGCCAAAGGAGTCCTAACCCAACATTTGGGTCCCTGGCGAAGGCCTGTGACATACTTATCAAAAAAATTGGATTCTGTGGCGGCTGGATGGCCACCGTGCTTGCGCATGATTGCTGCCACAGCCCAATTGGTCAAGGACGCCAACAAAATAACTTTGGGACCACAGACAAACGTAATAACTCCTCGTGCCATAGAAGGAATAATTAAACAGCCTCCAGATAGATAACTCACCAATGCCAGACGGACTCACTACCATGGGCTCCTTCTTAATCCGACTCAAGTTATTTTCCTGTCACCAGCTGTTTTAAACCCAGGCACCCTGCTGCCTGACCCCGACACGGACACCCCACTGCATAACTACAAGGACATCCTGGCCCAGGTACATGACATCAGAAAAGATCTACAAGACCACCCATGGCCGGATGCCACTCTAACCTGGTATACTGATGGGAACGGCTACGTGCGGAAAGGCCACAGATACGCGGGGACAGCTGTGGTGTCAGAAACAGAAATAATCTGGTCCAAGTCCTTACCACCAGGAACTTCGGCGCAAAGGGCTAAACTCATCGCCCTGACCAAAACATTGGTTTTTTGGGGAAAAAAAGACTGAATGTCTACACGGACAGTAGATGTGCCTTTGCCACAGCCCACGTACATGGGACAATCTACCAGAAAAGAGGGCTGCTCACAGCAGAAGAGAAGACAATAAAAAATAAAGAGGAGATATTGACTCTATTAAAGGCCCTTTGGCTACCAAAAAAATTGGCCATAATACATTACCCAGGACATCAAGGGGACAATTCACCTACAGCCAGAGACAACAAATTTATTTCAGGTTCGAAGCCTTACCCTTGTCCACAAGGGAAGCAAAAGCTCTGAGTTTTCTATTATAGCTGGGTTATATAGGGTTTAAGGGGCTTGAAATCTTACTCTTTCTATTGGCTCATTCTCAATAATTCTACTCTTTCTATTGGCTTATAACTCTATCTTGCTATTGGATAATATAAGGCACAACACTTCAAACTTATTGGCTATCGCTTAGACGCTAGCAGTGAGTGGGTGGGGGTTTGTGAGGAGATTTATTTTTAGCTATCTAACTGTCACAGCAGGCCATATTGTTCTCTCAGCTAGTTTCCTTTCTTGTAAAAACATGTCTTGTATCTCTGCTTGAACAGTTTGTTCTTTTAGCCCTGGAGAACTATTTACAGAGTTCAGAAGGGCAACACACAAAATGGAGTTTGTAGAGCTCTTTTCTGGCTCGGTACAAAATGGAGTCACTTTGGACTCTCACTCTGACCTCACTTCTAACCTTTCTCCCCAACTCCTTCTACATCCCCATCCTGAAGGGTAAAGTTGCTATATTGAAGAGATTATTCACTATAAACATTTTGGGCTGGTCCTCGATTTTTATTTCATTCACACAGTTAAAGGTGATAGATTAATAACTACCAAAAATTGTCATTTTCTAAGCTGTGCTTGCTGCTATCATGTTGCTGATTGTATCACTTGGGCCAAGGTGCTATGATTGATCCAAACAGTTGTCCTCCCTGGTATAATGAAAATGAGATTGCCTCAGAGTCTTTAGAGTCTATAAACCTAAAGACCAGTTATATCTGGAAGATTGAAGTATTAACCCAGGAATTAAACCAAGGATAGTACCAATGACAAAAATAGAAATAAGAAGACATTTAAACAAAACACAAACACAGACTTCCACCTCACCAAAGGTAAACTCTGGGGAAATGAGGTGGAAAAGTCTGACAGTCAACCATCTGGTCACCCTGAACTGATAGCACAGGAAGTAAAAAAACAGATAAATGAAGCGCTAGAAAAATTCAAACCAGAAATAATTTCCCAGATAACCACAGAGATAGTGAGAAGAATGAAAGACATGATTAGAGACTCTAGAACACAAACAGATAAAAAAAATAGATGAGCTCACAACCATGATGGAAATCATGAATGCCCAGCATAGGAAAGAAATGGAAACCTTGAATGCCCAACATAGGAAAGAAATGGAATCCATGAAACAGATTCAAACAGATATCCAGGAGATTAAAAACTCAGCAGAATGAATGAATGTGAAGATAGAATTTCAGATATAGAAGATAGGATTGTGGTCAGTGACCATGAAAAGAGAGATCTCTTAAAAACAGTAAGGGATCATGAGAAATCAATTCAACAACTCTTAGATAGTGCAAAGAATAATATAAGACTGACAGGAATCCATGAAGTAGTAGGAGAAAATACAAATGACATTAAAAAAAAAAAACTGTTCACAGAATTAATGACAGAAAACTTCCCACACAGATGGGAAGAATTTGACATACAGATAAATGAGGCATATAGGACTCCAACTAGCCATGATTAAAAACAAAACAAAAAAAAAAAAACCTACACCTAGACATATAATAATCAAGAGCCCAGAAAACAAACAGAATAAAATACTACAAGCAATTAGCTCTGGAAAACATTGAACTGATTTCTGTTCCTATAGTTTTGCCTTTTCCAGAATGTCATTATCCAAAGACAAAAATTATAAGTAATTTAGTTATACATCTAATTTATCTAATTTGGTTATAGGTCACTTTTATTTGTGAGTCATGAATCAGGACAGCATCATTCTACAAAGTGAAATGACAGCACAGTGGGAACAAGGAAACAGAAAAATAGGAAAAACTAATTTGTTAACATCAAATTACCTTTCGCTTTTTGGTATGGGGGATCGAATGCAGGGCCTTTGCATTGAGCTACATCCCCTTTTTAAATTGGAGACAAATTCTTGCTAAATTGTTCAGGCTGGCCTTGAATTTATGATCATCTTGCCTCAGCCTCTCAGTGTACTAGGATCACCAGTATGAGCCTTCACATTTGGTGATCAGGCTTTTCTTTTCTTTTAATAAAGGAATCAGGTGATCATGGAAATGCAAATACAAAACCATTTTGATTCAAAAGGTTGATAAAGGCTTTGTGGTAGACAACGGGGTGAAATTAAATTAAAACCAAAGATGCTCAGGAAGCTTTGTGAGTTGTCATGGCCTCAGCTAAGCCAGTCTTGGCCCCCAAAGGAAACTCTAGGCAAAAGAAAAGTTAGGCTGACTTGGAAAAGGTTACCACCTGGGGCGATATCAGAAGAAAGTACAGAAAACAGGAAACTTGAAAAATAAATATAACTCTGTAGTTACAACTGACTAGGAGAATATATGTGAATGGCCCAGAGTCCAGCACTATGTTTTCAGCCTGTTGCCAAAATAAAGCCAGAGAAATTGCAACTGTGCTTTACTAGACATCAGGGCATTTTATAAGAGAAATCAAGCCACAAATTTTAACTATTTGGCAAATGTATCTTTGTTTCAATTTGAGATGATATTTGATTGGTGTGCCTAGAAGGAATTTTCTTGTACATTGCAAATTCTTAAATTATGATAATAGGGTCAACTTGATCTTTTCTGTACTTTGTTGATTAAAAATACCTCAAGGTTAACACTGTTCTATTGGCAGCCACTCAAATTTTAAGATGTAACAATCAGAACAGAAAAAAGGACCCTTTAAGATTTTAACAACTGAAGCTTGTTATAGAAGGTTAATAGTAAATGAGACAGAGGAAAATATTAGGAAAGCTATAAATAAAAGAGATATGCTTTTGATATGGAAGGATTTCGTATGTTTATCTTATTAGAAAGAGATAAAGAAAGATATACAAGACCAGAAGGCCTAAGTATGTAAAGAAATTGTGCAGAAATGATTTAAAAAGAAAATATGTATATTTGCTTGTTGGTTTCAAGTTTGTTATTAAAGGTTTACATTTACAGTCATAAAGAGCTTTCATTCCTTTTAATTCTAATTCTACAAGAGATCTCTGTTAATTGACCTGCAAAAGTTTTGACTAGTCTTAACTAAAAGAGATTTTATAGTTCAATTAGCCAAATACATCTGAGTGCACTCTAGTTTCATAAATTGTCTTGTATGTTTGTCTGTGTCTGTCCAATTGTTTGAAAGGTGTTTGTCCAATTATATTTTTTTGATTAAAATCATGTCAAGGATACAAATGATTCATTAATTTCTACAACCTGGTTTTATAAATTCAAATTTTGTCAAGATAACTAAATATAAACTCTTAGGTCTGGATAGACTCCTGTTAATGAAAAAAGGACAGCTGCTCAGAAAAATTTATTCTTGTCTTTATTCACTAATGCAAGCCCCAATAGTTTTCATAGCCTTCTGAGGCGATATACCCACAATAAACATAGCTAAATATGTTGTTGTAAGATGTTTTCATTGGTTATCATCAAAGTGTTTAATTCTAAATATGTTACTGTAATATTTTGATAAAGGTCATTTTCAAAATATATTGTTTTCTAGGGAAAAACAAAAAGTTATTAAGAAGTTATATTGGAAGAGTGCTTTTGATACCAAATTAGATTAAAGGGCATAGCTTCATACTTATAATTTTGAATTATTATTAATTTTCTGATGTATTAAATGAATAGAAGCTTCACAGGGTATTAAGAAATTATTAATGCTTCTTCAAGAGGCAGAATATAAAGTTTCATGGAAAATACTCAAATTTGTGTACAGCAAGTCAAATATTTAGGATTCCAACTTTCCAAAGGAATACGCTACTTGGGAGATGAAAGGACACAAAAGTAGCTGAGAGAGTTTTGGGGGTGATAGGCTTTTACAGGATCTGGATTCCAGGGTTTGGCTAAAACTAACTCTCTCTACTGCCCCCTGCATTGGGGATCCTGGATGTGACCCAGCCTTTTACTTTGTATGTGACTGAAAGAAATCATACTGCTTTAGGGGTGCTCGCTCAAAGAGTAGGCCCATGAAATCAGCCAGTAGCATATTTATCTTAGAGTTTGGATCCAGCTGCAAAGGGATGGCCCCCTTGTTTATGAGCCCTGGCAGCTGCAGTTATGTTAATTAAGGAAGCTGACAAGCTAACCTTAGGACAGAAATTGATTATTCAGATTCTTCCTCATGTCTTCCTAGAACTGTTATATAATAGAAGGCAACAGTGGCTTTCAAACAACAGAGTCACACAATATCAGGCTCTCATCTGTGAGAATCCCCACCTATATTTTGTTCCAGTTAAAACCTTGAATCCTGCTACTTTTTGCCCTTGGAAACTGGCCCCCCTGCCCATGACTGCCTCAGGGTTACCGATGAGTTCTCAAGTTGCCCTGATCTGCAGGAAATGCAGCTGCCTGATGCTGATTTTGTCCTGTTCACAGATGGGAGCAACTTCATGGAACATGGGGTCCACTATGCTGACTATGCAGTGACAACTCAAGATGAAGTGGTCCAAGCGGGACCGTTTCCCACCAGATGGTCTACTCAGTGAGCAGAGCTATGGGCACTCATATACAAGCTCTCCAATGGGCAACAGGTAAGAGGATAAATGTTTATACAGATTCCTGTTTGCTACTTTGCATATCTATGGCATAGTCTATAAAGAGTGTGGTCTTCTCACAGGAGAGGGCAAACCTATTAAGAATAAACAGGAGATGATACAGTTATTGGAGGCAGTGTGGGAACCTGATAAAATAGTGGCGATATATTGCTCTAGACATCAAGAAGGAAAAGACACAATAACAAAAGGCAATGTGAAGGCAGACATAGAAGCCAAAAAGGCAACAGAAACTTGGATGATCATTCCCACCCCTTGCAAAGGTTACAAATATTCGTTGATACGTGTTTGTACTTACTCTAGATGGCCTGAAGCCTTCCCTACAAAAAACAGAAAGCTTCAGAGGTATGCAAGGTTTTATTAAAGGAGATCATTCCAAGGTTTAATCTACTTCTCTCCATAGGTAGAGACAATGGGCCAACATTTGTAGCAGAGGTTTTATGAGATCTAGCTAAACTATTACATATAGAATGGTACTTACATACTGCTTATCGGCCTCAGAGCTCCAACAAGGTTGAAAGAATGAATCGTACTATTAAAAATGTATTAACTAAATATTGTCAGACAACACATTCAAGGCCCTGCTCTCACCACACTGGAAGCTGGTGAGTCCATGCATAGCTGAAGAGTGAGGACTACAATGAAGATATTGTGGACTCTTTTATTGTGTCAAATTGTTATGAGCTATTTTGTTTTTTAATTCAGAGTCTCTAGCCTAAAGATGATAAGTTTGATAAAAATGTGACCTTTAAAACTGTTAAATGGGAACCAGAAAGACATCCTCTCATGCGTCTTTTGATTCCTGTCCAAAAGAGCATTATGGAAACCCCGGTACCATAGTTGACTATGGGGAGTATACACAAAAATGATGTTGTTCAAATAAAAAATATGGTCGAACGGTTCTGCTGTAACCCAAACCTGTTGGCAATTATGATAACTCTAAACAGGGACAATGTAAAATGTATATAGCTGGTCTTGAAAAACACGCTGGCTACAAGGGATAGTTTTTTCATGTTTATATTGATATATTATATTGATATATTTATACTGATATATTATATATAAGTCAATTGCTAGGCATGGACCTCCAAAGTTAAAAAGATAGATTCTACAGATTAAAAATGTTTGGAAAGACCGCCTCTAGAAACAGGGAAAACTCCTGCATTGCAGGAAATATCTTAAAAGGGCATCCAAGATTATACAGAAATAGGTATTGATATAATAGATTTAACTGATGGAACTCATTCACTGCTAGAACTCATTCACTATAGACAGACTAGGAATTAGCCTCTGATTGCTGGGTGTGTGCACCATTCACTGTGGTGACTTATCAGGCAATTGGCATCATGACTGCCCTGCCCTTAGAGCCTATAAAGCTTACTATGTACTCCTTGCTCAGCTACCCATTAGATATAATTGGTAATGAGACTTGCTTTCTTGGTATTCAAAAGTCACACAATGTTTCAGCCCTTTGCGCTCCACCCCAAATGGAACTTTCTCTGTGGAGGAAGTGTTTTTAAGATGATTTCAGAGCATTCTACTGGTTTATGGGTCCTAATCCCCAACTTGTCTGTTTCTGGGAGAGGAATGCTGTTACTATGCAAACAAATCTGAAATAGTTAAGGAATAACTAGATAAACTAAGAGATCCTGTTAAACTGCTAGGAAAAGAGTTTGGTGCTGAGGACTAGACATTCAATTTTGGTTTTAACTTCTCAGGATGGAGAGCCTGGGTCAGCACCCTCACAGGAATGATTATTGTTATACTGCTTGTCTTCCTATTTAGTCTCTACATGGTAAAATGGATAATAAAACATAGGGATTGAACCTAGGACCTTCACACTGAACTATATCATCAGCCCTTTTACATTTTTTTTATTTTTGAGTCAGGGTACCTCTAGTTGTTAAATTGCTCAGTCTGGGCTTGAACTTTTGATCCTCCTGCTTCATCCTATCAGAGTCTGGCACTACAGGACTGTACTACCAGGCCCAGTTTAAATGTTTTAATATCAGCTGGTAGCCAGCCATGGAGGCACAATCCCAGCACTCTGGGAGGCTGAGGCAGTAGAACCATAAATTCAATCCCAACCTGTGTAGCTTAGCAAATCACTGAGATCCTGTCTCAAAAATGGAAAAAAGAAAAAAAAAAAGGCTTGGGGATTGTTGTAGTCAAGATTTGCAAGGGAATAGATTTCAATACAGGACACTTAATTTACAGGATTATTTTATAATATTTATCTAAAAAACCAAATGCAGAAGAGTGCAAGAGATCTGTCTACACACCTAAAGAATCAAGCTGAGGGTGGGCGTGGATCTCATATCAATGGCCCACACAAGTCCAACTAAAGGCCTAGAGCTCAAGGCAGTGCCTTCCATGAGTCCAGCCAAAGGCCTAGAGCCCATGGCAATGTCTCACACAAGTCCATATCAAGGATCTACACCAGGAAGGCCCAAAGGCCAGGGTGGAGGCTAGAAAGCCTGAGCCCGAGAAGTAAAGGATCTGTGCCTCCAGGCTGAAGGATCTGCACTGGAACCAGGAGGCAATCCTCAAGGCAAAGACCAGAGCTCACCTGATGAGAACAGCAGCCATTTACAGTGATAGGGAGGACTTGAACTCCTCCAATGATGAGAAAAGCCAAGTTTGCATCAGGAAAACCAGCCACAGCAAGCTTCCCCAGCAAAATCAATAGCAAATGACCTTCCCCTCCAATTCTCACTCTGTTTGGTTTGGTTGTTTGTTTTGTTTTTTGGTGCACAGGGATCAAACTCAGGACCTTGCGCTTGCGAGGCAGGCAAGGGCACCACTAAGCTAAATGTCCAGCCCCTCCAGGAGTGCCTTCCATGCCCTGAACCTTGATGACTCAGTTCAGCTGGGCATTCCAAACTGACCATTAGTTAATCCACTACAGGGTTGTAGCTCAGCGTGCAGACCCCAGATGCAATCCCCATTAGTTAAAAAAAATGTTTTAAGTAAAATAAATATTTACAGCCATAAAATTATGGTGCTATTTAAAGAGTGTATCTTTTTCTTGATACTTATTCCATTTATACATGGTTAGTCTTCTATAAGGTGGTGGTAATGTTCTATCTTTTAGGGTTTTTTAAGTACTATAAAATGAATCCTTACAAAGTTCCTGTGCCTCGTACACAGTAAGTGCTTGGTAAATATTACACCTAGGACTATTATTATCCTACAATTGAAAGAATGTTATTGTAGTCTCTCAAGATGGAATTTCAATTCCTTCTCTTTTGCTCACATATTTAACCAATTATTTAGCATTGCACCAAGTCAACCTACTGAATACTCTCTAAGTCATCTCCTGTCCCACTCCCTAACTCCTATGCAAGTGGAAATAATCTCTGTGGAGGACTTTGCCAAGGAGTGAACGGTTAAACCGTGGAGCAAAAGCACACAGGCTCTAGGAGAAATGAATGGTTAAACAAGAAGTTTAGATCAGTGATGCATGTTGTGCCTAGACATTGTCCTTTGCCTTTCCCCGAGGAAAACTGCCTAGCCTTGAGATATCTCCTTGCCCAAACTTCTGCTGCTTTTTTCACTTACTCTGATATTCTAAATAAAGGCTGGAGGGTTCTCATCTTCGGGGCTTCTCCTGGGAGTCTCTGCTGGGAGACTCTCAGTTGAGATAACCCATCTCAGTGACTGAATTAGGTCTTGTCTCTAAGTAATCATTCATCCTCTACACCACCATAGTCACACACTGGGACAAAGCTACTCTCCACATTGTCATCTTTTCACTAACATCTTCTCCATCAGAGCTGTGTCTCCTTTAGCTCCTGAAGCTGAAGCCCCCATTTACTTTTGCTTACTTTATAATTCTGCCCAATAAATCAGCCTGTGCCTTTCACTGGCACATTCTGAAATTGTTTTCCTGCAATGAAAGTTAGGAACCTATCTAGGTAAGTTGAGGTCCCCATCTCATCTTTGGGGTAGTACAGTAGTATGGTGGGGGCTGGGAGCCCAGTCCTTTCCACCCACTTGAGTTTGGGAAGCACCTCAGGGCTGATCCTCCTTCCACTGTTCTGAGAGAAGCAGACAATAAAATCACAAAGATCCAGGAAATCGAGGCCAAAGCACATACTTCTTAGATCTCCTGGCCTGATCTCCAATAACCTTTTTCCCACTCAAGCTTTATTAATGGTTCATAAATATGCACTGCCTCTCATGTTTATGATTTAATCAGATTCAATTCTGGGACATACACCCTCTCACTGAAAGTACCTGAGGTGACTCGGCATCTTGTCAAACATTCCGGTCAATTTTACTCCAGTAGCCCAATGAGAGAGGTACCTGGGCTGGGGTGCACATCCTTTACACTCTGAAAGGCTTCTTTAGCTGTGTGCAAAGTTGTGTTTTTTTAATTTCCCTGTTACCTGGACACTATTTTTCTCTTCATGCCACATTTTTGTCTGCGTAGACCTTTCCTGAGCACATCTTCCAGGGATCTACCGTAAGGGTAGGTTGTTTTCTTTTACAGTTGGATGTACACTTTGCAATTATTGCCACAATCATACACAATAGCTTGGAATTATTTATCCCACTGTAACAGGGGGACCTGAGTGGACCCTGTCTGATGAAAATACCACCCACCTTTCTTGGCTTCCTCTAGGTCCTAGTACTATTGTAGATAGGTAAGTTAATTAAATATCTTGTAGGCAGTTAAACAGGGCTGGCTGTTAAGGAGCCCACATGGAGGAGAATTGACACATTCAGTGAAGGCCAGCATTGTAAAAGCAGAGAAACTACAACACCTGAGGCAGTGATTGATATCCTAAATAGGTATCAATCCCCTGGTTGAGGGGAACCAAGATCTTCCAGGAAAGTCTCCTTTCTTGAGGGTGAGGTACCAGGGATCGAATCAGGAAAGATTCCTGACCCACTTCTTACCTGTGTTCATTCCTTGTACACTTGTTACATGACTTGTTTCCCCATTTCATCCCCATTTAATCAATATTACCTAAGGGACTATACTTCTACATCTTATTGGATGATCATAGTTTTATCCCACCTCATGTCCACCGTGTGATTTCTCATTGGATCAATATTACCTCAGCGACTCTACTTGAAATTTTACTATGACTATACTTTTATCCCACCTTGAACCCACCTCACCTCATGGCTTTGACCCATAAAACACCTCTTGAGAAGCAAGGTAGGTGGGCAACCCATTTTCCAGTCCCCCTTCTGTCTCTCTTAGACAGAAGCTATCTTTCAGTAAATTTTTCCTACTCTTAACCTCCATTGTTCCTAGAATTCATTCTTCGATTTTAGAGAACATAAACTCACATTTCAGGTTTGGGAGTTACTTCTATTCCTCTTGTATCAGTATTAGAATCATTTGTGTTAGATAAAAGAGCCGAAAAACCAAGACCAGACCAGGACTACAACAAGCCTTTATTGTAGGGAGGATCTGCCAGGCTGTCTCCTAACAAAGTTAAAAGCAGCATGGAGGAACAGTTAGCTTCTTTTATAGGAGTGGGGTGGGGCTAACCTGAGCTGGGGTGGAGTTGAGTGAGGTAGCATTAAGAGACTGGAGGAGCCTGTGACATCACAAGGAGGGGCTTGTAACATCATTGGTTACTCAGAGGTAGCAAGTATCAGGTTATTCTTTAGGTGTGAAGAGACACATGATGGGAAGAAGGCTGTCCCTTGGTAGGAGAAGCCATGTTTAACGTGGAGGCTGCTATTCCATGTGGCAGCCATCACAAGGCACAGAAAGTTATGGGAAGGGGGCTACTGTTTTATGTAGCAGCCATCTTGAGGCAAGGGAAATCTAACAATTTGGAGGGTAAGGGAATGTTAATAGCACTGAGGGAGGCTGAAGCAGGAGGCCTGCAAGTTTGAGTCCCATCTGAACAATGTAAAGAGAGACTGTCTTGAAACATAAAGGGCTGAGGACGTGGCTCAGTGCTATAGCACCCCACTGTGATCTTTAGCACCTCTAAAACAAATACTCCTCAGTACTATGCTGGTCTCTATAGTAGACTCAGAAATGATTATTTCAGATCAGAGTTCCATGTTTCAGAATTGAGAGCACAGTTCCTGTCCTAGTTACTTTGCTTATTACTGAGACACAATAACAAACATCCACGTCTTAAAAGGAGAAACATTTATTTTGGCTCACAATTTGTAGAGGTTTTAGCCCACAGATGGTTGGCTCTAAGGCAGGATGGCATGGAAGAGGGGCACAGCAGAGAAGTTACATAGAACATGGTGGTGGTGCTGGTGCTGAGCAAAGAGAATAGAGGAGTAGGGAAGAGAGATAAACTTTTGAGGCTTCTTTCTACCAGACCCCATTGCCTAATAGCAAGTCAGCTCTAAGCCCTCCATAATCCAATTGTCTTCCAAAAGCTCCAGCTATGAGCACACGACGCTCACCGCTCTTGGGGAAAAATTAGAGATAAACCATTCAGGATTCTGGAGACTTCTTAGCAAAATGTGCTGGTTCCTCCTACAAAGGTGGAAGCCCAGAAAGCAGGATGTTTTTCTGCTCCGTATCATCAAGCCAGAAAGAAAAATGGAAGTTGACAGCTAAAACGCGTAAGTCTATATACTCCAGAAAATGCAGAAGCAGGAGGCTAGGTTTGAAATTGACTTCTCAACCCACTGGGGATGCATATAGGATACAAGAAATGAATGGAAGGACTGGGCTAAGAAAGAGAAAGAATTATCTTTCTGGTCATGGTCATTGTCAACTGTCATGCTGCAAAGGGTTATTTAGCATGCAAGTGGAACTATAATGGGTTTTAGGTCTGTTCAAGATTTAGGTGGTCATCTTGGAGCTAGCTTGGATTCTAGCTGGATCAGTGAGGAGAACTCTGGATCTAGAAATAGCCTGTTCTAGAAGATAAGCTGACTAGAGGTTGCAAATGTCTATCCAGATTAATTATTATTGTGGGCATCAGACTCCAATTGGGTGGAAGCTGGTTCTCTCTGTAGAATGTATGTCTTCACTTGACCATTATATGTGCTTTTCTCAGCATATGGCCCCATTTTTTGCTTAGGGGAATGCAGTACATACACAAGTGTTTGCACCTTTAGAAATGATAGTAACAGGGCTGGGGATTTAGCTCAGTGGTTCTGCTGCTTGCCTTGCAAGTGCAAGGACCCGCGTTTGATCCCCAGTACCAAAAAAGAAAAAGAAAGAAATGATAGTAACAAAAAAATCAACCTAAATAGTGGCAGTATTGTTTGTGGATTCAGTGGCGGGGGGCTGTATTAAAACATAATTTGTAAATAAGGCTCAGTAGCATCAAAGGGTCACCTGTGTCGACCCTACTGAAATGCGAGTGGATCCCAGGGGTCATGAATGAGGTCCTTATTCACAACAGGCTCAAGTATCTGGCTTCCCTGTGCCTTTGCGCCAGCTCTTGGTGATGGGACCCACATGCCAATCCAGCTTGGGACAGCCAGCTGGACAGTGTGGGACCTCACACCCCTCAGACTGAGGGTGAAAATGAGCAAGGGCTGACTTGTCACTGGCACTGCAGGACAGAACTTTAAAAGTTATTTTTCCTTCTAGAACTAAGCAACTTCTCCAGAATTCCTCCCACTGAACACATAACTGACATTTTCTCCCCTTGGCCTAAAAGAAGAGACAGAATATGCAGACACTGGAGCCCAGGTTCTGGTCCACGAGAAAGGGGACAATGGGCTGCAGATGGCTGAAGGAACACAGTATCATAGCTCTGTGCTCCTCCGCCCTGTTCCCTTCCCACCCACACACAGGGACATGGGCCCTTCTGTCTCCTTGGAGCCAGCTCTGAACAAATCCTTTTTCCTTTTCACCAAAACACCTGGCGTCCTTTGATTTGGTCAGTGGCGAGCAGACGAACTTGAGTGGCTGGGAACAGCAGAGTGATTTCTATCAAATAAAAACCTGATCATTCAGGACCTTGAGGCAGCCAGGACAGTGCAACTAAAGACTCTCAGGAAAGATGCCAGAGCTGCTGCAGAAAGTTATGAGGAAGGGACACATGCATTGGAAGGGACGAGGAAGATTTGGAGGGGGATTCATGGTCATTTGTCTTTTCTTGGAATACATTTTTTTAAAAATTAAAAAAAAAATAAGGCTCAGAAGGAGTACAGTCTCACTCACCCCAAAATCATAAGAAATGTGTGGTCCACAGTAATAGGAATTGTGGGAGGTGCTGTTAGTGATGCAAAATGAATTGTAAAAGAGAGGACTCAGATTAAACAGGCTTTTTCCAAAAGACAGTACTTTTTTTTTTGGGTACCAGAGATCCAACTCGGAACCTTGGGCTTGCAAGGGAGGCCGCGGCACCACTGAGCTAAATCCCTGACCCCAACAGAGTTACTATTAAAGGTGGGAGTCTTCTGGCCACTAACGAGCTGAAGAGAATTCCCTGTCCCTGGGCCAAGAATGAACATCTCCCAAGAGAGTGGAATTAATAAAATAACCTAAGACGCCTAAGGAGGTTCCCTGATGCACTGACAATAAAAGGCATCCAGTAATAAGAAAAACTGTCCCGAGCATAGGGATTCTGGAAGGATCTTTCACATTTAGGCTGCACAGTAAGAATACTGTGATTTAGAACCCGATTCATCCATTCGTTTCTCGTTAGCATGGTTCATTTGCTCCTTGAGCGCCCTCTGCCCTACTGCGAAGGAAACACGTCTAAACTGTTCAGAGTAGAAAAGTCCAGTCCTTAGGTTTCACTGGGCGAGGAAGGCATGGTCAGGCCTTGGTTTCCATCCCGTTTAACAGGGAAAGTCACATGCGCCCTTAAGTACTCAGCTCTTGGTCTAAGCGCCCCGAGGAGGGACGATGCAGCCCACTTTTCAGGCATCTGTGAATGAGAATCACTCGCTGGCGCCTCGCACAATCCGGCAACAGAGGCGAGGCTAGAAGTGAGCTCTTTCGAGGCGGTGCCTCCTCGCTCGGGTGACACGCCCCTCCCACAGCCTGGCGCTGGTGTAAATAAAGGCCCGGAAGTGGCCGGGTCGGTGTCCGGCGCTTGTGTCAAGCCCGAAAGCCGCGCGCCGACGGTAGTCATGAGCAGGTCCCTGAAGCCGGACCTGAAGGTCTGGCGCCAGGCGGCCACCATAGTGCTGGCGGCGGGATGGAAGAGCCCCGGTGCCGCCGCGTCTTCCGTGCAGTCCGCGGAGGACTTTAGATTGCTGCTTTTGCAGCGCTCCAAGAGCCAAGGCTTCCTGCCCGGCGCGCACGTCTTCCCAGGCGGCGCGCTAGACGCTTCAGATCGCTCGGCTGACTGGCTGCAGCTCTTTGCGCCGCACCACCTGCCCCCTCGCTTTGGACTGGGCCCAGCTCCGGCCCAGCGATCAGCCGTACCGGAGTTGCCCAACTCGCAGCCTACCTCGCTGCCCGAGGTCGCAGACGGCGACGCCGCGGCGCTGCCTGATGACGTAGCCTTGCGCATCTGCGCCATCCGCGAGGCCTTCGAGGAGGCAGGAGCGCTGCTGTTGCGGCCCAGGGGTGTCCGGCGTATTTCGGAGTCCCAGGATTCCGCTCCCGATCTCGACTGCTCCCTCGAGCCTCCGCCGGACGTGTCCATCTGGCGTACCCGCGTCAGTGGCGACGCGCGCCACTTCCTGGACCTGTGTGCACAACTGGACTGCACGCCCAACATCTGGGCGCTGCACGACTGGAGCGGATGGCTCACGCCGTTCGTGGCTGAGAAACGCCACCGCTTCGACACAAGTTTCTACCTGTGTTGCTTGCGCGAGCAGCCGCCCATCCAACCTGATTTGACCGAGGTGGTGGACTGCCAGGTGAGGTGTCCTCATGGTAGGGTGTAGGCTATCTCGGACAGGCTGAGCCTGGGGAGGATAGTTATTATCCAGGAAGTGACTGAGCGGGCTTGGGACCCCGGCTTCCAGTCCTTCAACCCTGCAGGCTAAAGCCAAGAATTTGGTGGAGGGCTTTTTTTTTTTTTGCTTTCCTTAGTTTCACAGTCTCAAGGTCTCACTCAGCTTTTACCCCCACGGGGCACTGTCTCAACCGCTCTATCTGGACACAATCATTTCATCCCCACTTCAGTTTTATTTGGTTTCCTGAATATAATTGCAAAAATTGTTTTCAATCTTTTTTTAAAAAAAAAACTGTTTTGCCTTACATATGTACAAAAATTGGTTTGATTAATTAGACCAAGGCACTCTGCAAGCAATCTTCCTCAAAATAGATTTAGGTAAAATTAGATATTTATGCACTTCTTAAGCTATCAAAACTTAAGACTTAATTCATTTCAGTTCTGAGGCTATATGTGTAAATCAAAATATGCGTTACGTTAAGGCAGTAAAAGTGAGCTGAAAGTAATCACAGGATTCAGAAAAATTACACGTTGCGTTTGCTAGCGTTGGAGTTATGATGTGAATGTGCAATCTCAATAGCTTTTTAAAATTAGTGCAAGGAGCTTCTGGGCATCGACGTTGATGCAGAGGTGGACAAGCAGCTCAGTGACCCGGGAGAACTTTGCCGAGGGCTCATTTCTCAGCATCTCTTTTCTTGGGTTTTTTGCTTCAGTTAGTAGTCAGCTTTAGTGGTCTTGATGGCATCTCTGCCAGTATGGAGCTGTGCAGTTTCACTAGCAGAAGGCAGAGCTCCTTGATGATGTATGTGTTTTTTGGGGTTTTTTGGTGCCTTGTTTTGTTTCTTTTGGTACTGGGGATCAAACTCAGGAACCTTGTGCTTGTGAGGCAGGTGGCAGCACCACTGAGCTAAATTCCTGGCCCCTATGTCTGTGTTTTTGATGATCAGGGCTTTCTCCACTTTCTTCCCTTTCACCCATAACAGGACGAATGTGCTGGAGGTGATTGCAGAACCACAGCCAAAAGTTTTAAAACTGGCATCTACAATCTTCCTGTTTTCATCCACTTGAATATTTAATTTCAGGTTACCACCACATGCTGGAGCACTCACTAATCGAATTTCAGCATTTTTAGAGGTCTTTTCTAGGGTCCTCACGTTTCTCGGATTTCTGTAATGATTTACAACCTTGTGATAAACCCGGGCTGGAGCTGACAGCATCCTGGTGGGCAGGTGTGGGCTCCAGAACAGCTGGGCAGATGCCACCCACTTCAGATGCTCCTGCTGCTTTTATCTTGCCAGCTTGCACTTGCTTCTTTTTAAATTTCTTGAGATTCATTTGTGGTCATGCATATGGTGGGTCTTGGTGAATGTTCCCTTTGCATCTGGAAAGAATATGTGTGTATTCTGTTTGATGGGGTGTTTGTAAAATTCTTCACCCTAGGTGAGCTCTGGGAATTTAGCCTAAATGCTCCTGGGTAATTCTTTCCTGAAGAGCCATCTTATGTGGTTTTACTTTATGCATACATAGGTAAGTATTTAGCAAAGATTCAAGAGTATTCTCTACAGATTTCTGGAGCTATATTCTCTATAGATCCATACTGTTAGGCACACTGCTTTCCAAATGCTAACCTGAGTGGGCCTCCCAAAGTCCAATTTCTATCTCAAGTCAGTAAGAATCCTAGGCTCCAATTAGGTTCTCCCTCCCGTGCTGCAATCTGGGGATTACTTTTAGGCGGAAACCATAGGCAATAGTTAGATTCACCTTACTCATTTTTCTTTTCTCAAGTTATAATTCTGCATTTTTCACTCTTTGGAAATAGTTGTTTCATATATTTCATCTGGATTTCTGTTACTTACATGGGAAGAGGGGAGTGATTTGAACTCCCATGGATAGAAGAGGAAGTTCAAATAAACACTTCTTTTAAAAAATTCTTTCTTAGTACATGTTGGCAGTACGTAATGTTTACATTCCTTGTGGAGAGTTGGTGGTACATGCACATAATTACTTTTTTCATCTTCCTTCCATTTCCCTTCCTCTATCTTTTGATCCCCTTCCTAGTTGAGAAACATTTAGTATCTCCTTTCTTCCCATTCTTTTATTTTTATTTTTTTCCTTGTCCCGAGATCAAACTCAGGACCTTGCACTTGTGAGGCTGGCACAAAGCCACTGAGGTAAATCCCTGGCCCCCTGTTATCACTTTTATTTTGCTCTTCATTTAGATTTTGGGTTTCTCATATAAGAAACCATATGATATTTAAGCTTCTGTGTCTGGTTTACATCACTTAACCTTATGGTCTCAAGGTGCATCCATTTTCCTACAAATGACTAAAGTTTATCTTTATGGCAGTGTAGTACTGCTCTGTGGGTAAAAACCACATTTTTTTAATCCCTTCATCTGTTGGTGGACATATAGGCCACTTCCAAGATTTAGCTATTATGAATTGTGCTGCTATAAACGTGGGTATGCATGTATCATTGTAATGTGATGTCTTACAACTCTTTTGGGAAAATACCTAAAAGGGAAATAGCTGGGTCAAGTGGAATATCTAGTTTTAGTTTTTTGAGACATCTCTATAATGATTTCTATAGTGATTGTACTAATTTACATTCCCACCAACAACATAGAGGCGTTCCTTTTTCCCCCTGCAGCTTTGCCAGCATTTGTTATTAATAAACATCTCTTAATCTGATTTAGATAAGTGGTTCTCAGTGGCAAGGGTAATCCTATCCTGATTAGCCTCGTGCATTTGGCAATGCTGAGGGGGGAGGGTTGTTTTCTTTTTGTTTTGTTTTTGGTACCAGGGTTTAAACTGAGGACCTTGCACTTGTGAGGCAGGAGTGGTACCAGGGAGCTAAATCCCCGACCTTGTTTTGTTTTTGAAACAGGGTCTTGCTATGTAGTTCCAGCTGGCATTGAGCTCACTATGTATCTCAGGCTGGCCTCAAACTCTTAGTGATCCTCCTGCCTCTGCCTCCTAAGTGCTGGGATTACAGGTGTGTGCCGCCATACCCAGTTTCTTTTAGTTTTTTAGACAGTCTCATTGTGTAGTTCAGGCTTGCCTTAAACTCATTAAGTAGTGCAGGCTGGCCTCAAACTTGCAGTACTTCTGCCTCAGACTCCTAAATTCTGAGATTATAGGCTTGCTCCACCATGCCTGGCTCTGAAAACTTTTTAAATGGACTTTGTGCTTTTGCTTCAATAGATGTTGATCTTGCTAAGAGCAGTAAACAATAACTAGGCCACGGGCTGAATATTGACCTGCCTTGAAATTTCCTCCATCAGATTAATTGGTGCACTCCCTTAATCTCAGCCTCCTACAAAGTCTGAAGACATGAACAAAATGTTGACAAATGTTCTGCCAGAGTGTCATACACATAGTCTCTATCCTTAGTGCCAATGGAGTCTTCGTCCCCAAATGAAATCTCCTAAACCTGGTCTTTCCCTATTTCTGTCAGCATTCTGGTCTTCTGGGATCAAGTGCAGCCTACAGCACTCTAGGACTTTCTCCAACTGATGTTGCCAAAGCTTTCCAGACACCTCCGGCAAACCAGTTCCAAAAGCTTCTGAACCACACTGTCAATACCCAACACCTGCAACTTATGGGAGGATTTATTTTGGCTCACATTTCAGCCCATAGTCAGCTGGCTTCAAGGCAGGATGGTACGGCAGAGGAGCAAGGTGGACTGGAAGCAGAGAGAGAATGGAGGAGCTGGGGAAGGAGATAAACCCTGTAGGTACATCCCTAGACACCAGCCTCCCTGGACCAGACCCTTTTTCCTAACAGCAAGTCAGCTATAAGCCCCCATACTCTAATCACTTTCCAAAAGCCCCATCTGTGATCACGAGGTTCTTGAGGAACATCTAGATATAAAGCATAATGCATGTCTTGGGCAGCAGCAGGACAAGAAGATACCCGTACCCCGAGACAAGAGGAAGGGCTTATATGCTAAGCTAGACAGGTGGACTGGGGCCTGCATCAGATGAGAAATAGTCCAGGTGTCAGTGGCGAGCACAAAACCGTAGGCTGACTGTTTTAACTTTGTCCTGTAGGGTTTAGAGTATGTGCAGGGGTCACCTGGCAGGCAAAATGGTAGTTAGCACCACAGTGGCTGTAGGCACATCAAACTAGATCTCTGCAGGGCAGGAAGCAGTTTCCCTTAATGTAAGTGGGTATAGTTAGAAAACCAATTAAAGACCTTTTGAAGATTTTCCACATGCACTCAGCTCTTTTTGTCTGAGTATCTGTGGAAGGAGTGCTGGGGATGGAAAGCGGCCTGCAGTAGCGTGGCCATTTAAATTTAGTGGGAAGTACTGTCTGCTTGTAACCCTGCAGAGTTATTCCACTCCCTGGACTGTGGGCTGAGTCATGCTTCTGGACTTTCACAAAAGCTCCTGCTGCTCCTGATTCTTCACTCCATTGTAACATGTGTCACATGCGTTTTGGTGGGTGAAGACCCCAAAGGACCTAAGGACTGTGTCATATCTGCCATCATAACCTCAGGGGCTAGCCCAGGTACACATTTATGGGAGGAATGAACGGACTCCACATTCTCAGTCTACTATGAAGTTAACCCTTGAGAGCCTTACTTTGTGAATGGCCAGAACCACGTTGCCCTCTCAGTATCTCCTTTTATGCTGAACAACTCTCCTGGATCAAGCCTTGGTGATCTGTTCTGGTTTATGTACTAGTTCTCAGCATCAGGGTCCCAGTAATCAACCTCTCAAAAGGATCAATCTAGCTTTCTTCTCCAAATCCCCCCCAGCTCTCTCTTGCCCTCCCCTCCCTTCCTTTCTCTCCACTTTCTGTCTCTTCTATTCTTTCCTCTCTTCCTCCTTTTCTTTTCCTTCCTCATAGACCAAGTCTTTCTATGTTGTTCTGGTTGGCCCTGAACTCCTGGACTCAAGCAATCCTCCTGTATCGGATTCCTGATTAGTTATGACCACAGGTGTATACTACAATTCTAGTTTTCCAGATTTTTTTCATATTGTCTCAGAGGGAGTTAATAAGACACGTTAATAAATTAATTTTACATCTTCAGGTAGATCTTAAATAGTGACTTAACAATCTCATATCTTGTTAATGTAATCTTAGGAAGTCCTCCCTTTGTTTTTCACAGTGGTTATCTCCATCAGAAGCAACTAAAAGTTTCCTTTCAAAAGAAATTTGGCTGGCACCCCCACAGTTCTATGAAATAAGAAGACTTGAAAACTTTGCTTCTCTTTCTAACTTGCACAAATTTTGTTTGGAGCATGCATCAGAAAGGACTGAAAGATGGCGGCCTGTCACCTGTGTAACTGCTGATGGCATGATCCAGCTTTATCCAGGTAAATTAGTGGAATGTCAGTGCTGCTGTTAGTATTAGCACAGTGCACTGGGCTGTCCAGCAGTATTATTCAACAGAGATATGAGTTATAGTCAGTATTTTATAGCCTATAGGATATTACTTAAATACCATCAAAGTTTATAACATTATCCATAGTATTTATTATAACCTGAAATTCTGAATGTTGTATACATCCATACACATAAACATTTATGTAAATATGCAGTGATACTTTGGTTTCCAAATGCTTTGGTTTGTGAACAGTTTGGTTCACAAACAAGCATTTGGCAAAATTTTGTTTTTGTTTGCAAATTCTGCCTCAGGTGATGAACACAACTGTGGCTATCTTTCCTG
Organism: Fukomys damarensis; assembly: GCF_012274545.1. Lineage (NCBI taxonomy): Eukaryota > Metazoa > Chordata > Mammalia > Rodentia > Bathyergidae > Fukomys > Fukomys damarensis. The sequence goes on from NW_022900931.1 coordinate 54,536,351, forward strand.
GACAACGACAAACGTGGACATCTTTTCCAGAATCATGGGATGAATTAAGCTCATGAACTGAGATTCCACTGTATTTCCTAAACATTAACAGAGTTCCTTTTCATATCCTGACTCACTTTTTCACATTTCAATTTTGAATTATGAGAATTTGTAACTGCCAGATTACTTGAATTAGGAAATTTGTTGATGGTCAGTTGCAGTGGGATGAGTGCAGGTTAGAGATTTGTGCCAGGGACTTTGTGACCTGTTATACTTTGTGTCTGACAACTGGTCAGTTCCTGAGAACATTGGTAAGATTGTTACTCAGCCTACTGGAGGACAATGTAACAGTTTTAATGTAGATAATTTCTTTAAATCAACTTTCAGCTTATTGAAACAGCCCACAGTGAAGCACCAGAAATATGGATCTCAAGGCCAATATTAATGTTAATATTGAATAGATTAAAGAGAGTTAAGAACTAGTATAAAAGTACAGTTCACAATGAAGACTTACCTGGTGTTACTTTTTATGTCACCCAAGAAAATTTTTGGCCAGCGATGGAGACGCTAAAAATAAATGATCCCTGGTACCAAATAAATAAATAAAATAAATAATAAACTCTTAAATTAGAGATACTTAACAACTAACTCAGTTCCAAATATGTAACATAGGTAAAAATAAGTATTGATTTATATATCTCCAATAAATATATTGGAATGATGTGTGAAATAATACTTTATGGAATATAATTTTATTATTTTTCAGGAGATGAGCTATACTTAGAAGATTCACACCTTTTAGAAAAGGTTTTGTCTACTGAAAAAAAGACTGAAGAAATCATGAAGGAAGCCAAGAAACTTCACCGATTAGTGCAACACAGCAGGCATCACTATAGTATTCACGTGACTATTCCATCAAAGGGTAAACACATTTACCCTAAGAGTTATGTAGTAAATAAGAGCCATTTGTAGGGTATAGCTTCTTTGCAAGCTAGCCTTCTTGAAGTACATTTAATGATTAATGACGACCAACTATATTTGCTTAAAACTTAAGGAACTTTGTGTCTCTGAAAGTTATAATGCAGGCTGGGGTTTTTAGCTCAGTGGTTCTGCTGCCTGCCTCACAAGTGCAAGGTCCTGAGTTCAATCCCCAGTACCGGAAAAGTAAATAAATAAATAAAAGTTATAATGCAGTGTTTCTTATTTCAAGTGGAGGTCTCGTTATATAAATTGTATAGTATGCCACAATATAAAATTTATTAATGATGTTGTTACCAAAATAATAGAACATTAATAATGTTTCCTACTTCTATACTGTTTTATTAGCTCTCCTGTCATTATTTCAACTGTTCCACATAGTAGCACTTTGCCTGATATGCTTTGGGAGCTGAACTACTCCTTAAAAAGGAGTAGTTTTTTTTTTTGTTGATTAAAGGTAGTAAATGATAGTTAAGACAATTCTACTTTAAGAGCTTTGTATATATTATTTGTTAATTCATGGATTTTTTTCATGAAATGTCTTCGTTTTCTACCCAAGATGAAGGCAGTGATAATAAAATTTATGTTTATTTAATCCTGTACTGGAGCCAGGGGTGGTGGCTCACACCTGTAATCCCAGCACATGGGAGGCCTTGAATTTGTGATCTAAATCTGAATGAATCTTGTCTCCTTTGTAAAATTGCTTTTGGGAGACTATCACATGACTCCCTGCTAGCACAGATACCCTGTTTCAATGGTCCAAAATAATAGGTCTTCATGTGCCAAAAAATTACATTGTTGTCACACTCAGTTCATGTTCATGGCATTTATTATGCACACTGTCTTCCTTACCTAATGGCTCCTGGGCCTCAGATACAGAAGCAGAAAGGTGATTACAGTACTTATTCCTTGTCACCTTTGAACTGGTATCCCTACCTGTCTTAATCACTTTCCTCTTGCTGGGACAAAATATCCAACACCTATAACTTAAAAGAAGGTTTATTTTGATTCATGGTTTTAGTCCATGGCTGGCTGGCTCCAAGGCAGAAATAGCACAGCAGAGGAAAGTTGTTCAGCTCATGGAAGCCAGTAAGCAGGGAGAGAAGGGAGGAAGTGGGTCCAGTAATACACATTTCTAGGGTGTGCTCCCAGTGACCCACCACCAATGAGGCCTTACTCCTAGTAGCACATTTAGATACTGAATTGATGACTATCCACTGATTAATAGTATACCCTCATGATCCAAACACATGAAGCTTTTAGAGAAGTTTTAGATCTAAACCATCGCAGTCTATTACTGGGCACTTAGGTTCGTATGCTCAGGTTTGTTCACTCACCCCTGAGCAAATCAAAAGAGGTCATTTAGTAAAAGAGAAAAAAGATTTATTCAAGGCTTGCTCTGAGGAGATAGAGGGCTCATTTTCCTCAATTCACTGTATTACCATGTACACTTGTTGGGGCCTTTTATAGCAAGGAGCAGTTGGGGAAGAATACACAGTGGACGAACAGACATGTTCAGGCTTCTTCCATCCCTTGCTGGGTACCTCTCACCCTTGCCTAAGAGAATGAAATTAAGCTTAACTTCCCAATGCCAGCATTTATATACAAGGATTTTGTTCATCTGTGCTACAGACAGGTGGAGGTAACTATTTAATGTTCCATTTTGCAGTGCCACTTAACTCCTCCCTTGGCTTTCAAAAGGTTTATGTAGATTTCGTTATATAAAAATGTATTTAGTCCTTGTTTAAGAATCATGACAGTTAATAACAGTTCCAGCACTACTAAAAGTCCAAGTTCAAAGTCTCCTTTGAGACTCAAGGCAAACTCTTAGCTGCGAACCCCTGTAAAAATAAAAAACTTAAATACTGGGCTGGGGATTTGGCTCAGTGGTTCTGCTGCCTGCCTTGCAAGGCCCTAAATTCAATCCCCAGTACAAAAAAAAAAAAAAGTTAAATACTTCCAATATATAATGGCACAGGGTTAAAATTCCCATTCCAAAAAGGAGAAATAGGAGGAAGAAAGGAATGGAACCAAAGCAAGACAAACCCAGTAGGACAAACATCAAATCCTGTAGCTCCATGTACATCACCCTACACAAGTTGTAGTGAGATTCAAACTCCAAAGAGGTCTGGGTAGTCCTGCCCTGTAGCATTGCCAGTTGTAACCCTAATGACCTCTCTTCAAAAGCTGGCTTCAGTCACTGCTTTTGGCCTTCCTGAGACATTCCATGTTCCTGGATTCTCCAACTTCCTGGTGTCTGCCCTGCAATTTTTGTTTTACTTTCACAGCTTCATACACTGCCCTTGCAGGGGCACACTGCATGGCCTCCCAAGCCTTCTGGAATCTGGATGGAAGCCTCCATTACCTCATAACCCTTGCATTCTGCATGCCTGTAAAACAAACACCATATGAACAATACTTGAGCAGTTGCCAGGTCCCCATGGGCTATGGCTGCAGAGGCCTTTGTGTGCCTAGGTGGCTGAGCACTATGAACAAATCATAGGGGCCAATTCCTTATGTGGCCTTTCTCCAGAAAGGCCTAGGGCCTCTCTTCTCAAATGGAAGCTTTACAGTTTTGCACCTTTGAGCCTGCAAAGGGTGGGCCTTACTGATTCCTCACATGCACTCAAGCCATCTTTCCTATTGTCCTAATACAGAATGTTTGGCTTCTTTTTAATGGTAATCTCATCATTCTCTCCTTTGCTCCAAGTTTGCAAGCAGTTCATTTCTGATGAAGCTGAAAACTTCAAACCTGCTTGATTCTCACTGTAGATCTAGTTAAAAGCAGCCACCACTACACATGCCACAGCCTAAACATTGGGCTGTTTTGAAATTTCCTCCACCAGATTAATTGGTCCACCACTCTCTTTAACCTCAGTTACCTGCAAAATCTTAGGACATGGGCAAGTTGTAGACAAATTTTCTTCTGCCAGTGAGTAACATCTAATCCAAATATCTATGGAGTTATTGACCTCCTGAGCTTGGCCTTTTCTGTCTACATTTCTATTAGCTCTTGGTCTTCTGAGCTCTGACCAGAACCTCCTATCAGTCTTTCTGCTTACAGTATTTAAATGTTTCTTGAGCTGATAGCACTAAACCGTTTCAAACTCACCTGGCAAGCCAGTTCCAATGGGTTCTGAACCACATGATAAGGTATAGTCAGTAATGGCCCCATTCCTGGTAACAATATCCACCTTAGTTACCTTACTGTTGCTGGGACAAAATATCCAATACCCATAAGTTAAAGAAGGAGGGGATAATTTGGCTCATGGTGTCAGTCCATGGTGGCTGGCTCTAAGACAAAAATGACATAGTAAAAGGGCATGGTGGAAAAATACTGTCAATCCTTGGCAGCCATAAAAGGGAGTGGGGTGGGGACAAAAAGACTTTTCCAGATCATACCTCTAGTGACCTACCTCCACCAGGTCCCGTCTTGTAAAAGCACAGTTAGCCGGGGAGCTCATCAGTGGGTGAATCCACTGAGATTAGTACTCTGATTCTTCACCTTCCAAAGACATGAAACATTTGGGGCTATTTTATTTATTTTTTAAATTTTATCACACAGTTTTTATTGAGAATTTTGTCTGGTTACAGAGAAATATTTAAAAGGACCAGATCTTAGGTAACTTCATTGTTGTACGAAGCTGAACAGCCAGCATGTCATCTGGTTCTTCATGAGAAAACCCTGTGAAACTTTCATCCTTGTTACTAGATGGCAGTATATTCACTTGGGTGCTTTCTTAGAGCATCTCTTGATCTTATCTGCAACCTGTTGCTCTCTCCTTTGTTGGATGATTTTCATGTATTTCTCTAAAGGATTTTCACTGGTGGCTGATTGAGGGCCATTTTAGATCTAAACGATAACACTATTTTTCAGGACACAGCCAGGAAAGCTTGTTTTCTATGGTACCATAGCTGTCCTCAAGTTCCAGTTATAAATTCAGGAATAAATACTAAGTCAAACATACATTTTCATGCCCTCCTCTTTTTGCTGATTCTATTAAGGGACCTCAATAGGGATCCAAAAGACGGGCATTGGTATTTCAGGCTAACATGTCTTGTTCATAATGTTCTCAATTTAGAATGTCATGTAATATGGGTGATACAGTATAATGACTCAATATAAGGGAAACACTCTCTTCTGAGGGATAATTTTTGGTGTATTTGGGCACAATATAGTTATTTCATACTCCTTCCTTGCCTTAAACCTGTACTGTTTTTTTAAACTGCAACTTTGGGCAGTTTTCTATTCCTCTTTGTTCCCTCTGTAGCCACTCTGCTTTGACTTTTGGGATATATATACTGGGAATTGAATGTAGGTCCTTTGTGCCGAGATATATCCCAGCCCTTTTTAAAAATTTTGAGACACAAGCATTGTTAAGTCAGTAAGTTGCCCAGGCTGGAGTTTAATTTGTCATCCTGCCTCAGCCTCCCAGAGTTCTAGGTTACAGGTGTGCATCATCTTTTGACACTGAGTCCTTCAGTCCTTAGTCTCAGACCTTCTCTTCTTTGCTATGGCCAGTAACTTCCAGGTCACATCCTTTCTTACCCTCTACTTTCTCTTTTCCCTTTTAGTAGCTGGAAATGATGACAACTGAAGCAACTGCCTTGGACCCACAACAGAATGAAGTGATAAGGGAGAGCTTTCCTGTAGCTCCGGATTGCTTTCCTCTTGCTTGTTCCATGAAAATATACTTCCTTTTGTTTTATTTATTTATTTAGAGACAGGGTCTTGCTTTGTAGTTATGGCTGGACTTGAACCGATTATGTAGCCCAGGCAGGCTTCAAACTTGTGGCAATCCTCCTGCCTCAGCCTCCCTGCACCATCACATGAAGCTTTGATCCACTCTTTTGTTTTTGAGATGGGGTCTCACTATCCAGTCCAGGCTGGCCTTGAACTCACTGCTTAACCCAGGCTGGCCTCAAACTCATGGCAATCCTGCTTCAGCCTCCCCAGTGCTGGGATTATAGGCATGTACCACCACATCCCGCCTGATCCTCTCTTCTGACTATTGCATTGTTCTACTGTTAGTGTAAGCCAATGCTACCTTTACTAAGCTGCTGTTACCATCTCAGAGCTATGTTCTCCATTTTCATTATTTCACTCACAACAAATTCACACATTGAAATGGAAATGTGAGTGGCGTCATGTGATCACCGGCCTCATTAAAACTCCTCAGCGGCTTTTCTTCACATTAAAATCTACATTTACCATGGCCAACAAAGCCCTGCTTTACTCTCCAATTTCATTATACACCTCTCTCCATTGGCACCCTTCCCCCAAGACCTTTCCATTCCTTGACTACTGAAAGGTCTTTCTCACCTCAGGACCCTTTGCACTTATGTTGCCTCAAGACAAACTTGGATCTCACAACAATTTTTAATCTTTGGTCTCTTTGTTATTGTAAACAAAGGAAAACAGAGATAGAGGGTGACATCCAGTGTGTGGATTATTGGCATATCTAAAAGAATATTCCAGAAAAAATGGGAGACACAGTATTTGGAAACAAAGTCGTCGAGCTGAAGAGAAATGTTGATCTTGAGATGAAAAGGCCCCATCGTGGTCAAAGCAAAATTAACAAAAATTATCCAATACCTAGGTGGCATGTTGAATTTCAAAGGGAAAGAATGTCACAGACTTTCGGGAAGATTAAAATTACAATGGTACACAATGAGGTTTCTGAGTGGGTCACACAGTGTAACAGGATACACAACATTAAGTATAAAATATTGAAGGGAAAAAGATGCATGTGGTTGATAATTCTGTATCAGCCATATGTGAATACCACAAAAATAATGTTCATTACATATGGACTCTGAAATTTCTACTCTTTCTGAAAAAAATTCATGACAGGAAATGCCATAACTGACTGAAAGATTATGCAACATTTAAAAAAAAACTTTTTCAGTAGGAGTGTGAAATAGAAATCCTGATGTTGAGTGTGGAAATCAAAGAAATATGGAAAGAAGATCTGAGTAATTATATACAGTTAAGAAACACTGCAAATATTAACACGAGCCCAAATTCTGGCCTGTTTTGTAAAAGAAAATACACATTTTTCATAAAAATAATTCAGTTCAACAATCTCAGATTATACCGCCAATAAATAAGAGTGGCTACAGCAAAAATGAGAAACATAAGAGGAGGGGTAAATAGCTGCATATTTGTATTCCAGAGAAATATCTTTTGTAGGTATGGTTTAGGTACAGGTTGCATGAAAAATAACATATTCATATGGAGCCTCAGTGCAATAAGCTCCCATCACAGCAAGCTGGAGTCTGTCCCAGTGTGATGTACAAATATTTTCTCTAGCCCACGTTGTGAAAGAAAAGTTTGCAAAACACTATACTGTGGCATGTAGTGATGAAGTCAAAGGCTGAAAAGGCTGTCCCTCACTATGATCTGGGAGAAAGTATCCTTTTACTGGTTCAGACTGAGGAGGGCCACTTGAGATTCGTTCTCAAGAAGACACAGAACTGTGGACTGCGTTAAACATCTTTTATTCAGCTATAACCCATCTGTGTAGCCACTACTGCAGCCCCCACCCCACCGTACACGAGTGGTCTAGTGGCAGTCCTCGGGACTCTAGCCTACCCATACCCACAGCAGTCTTCAGCTGATCCGTGTACATTTACACCAAAATACACAGAGATGGCCATGTGCCAGTAATGACTTTGGCTACATCAGTTATTTACACTGAGACCAACAAGGTGCACTTGTGCTGAAATCTTCCTGACTTGGATTTAAGGTCCACCAGAAATCACCTTCAAAGCCTGAACCAAAGTGTAGCCAGCTTTTACTTTGGCGCTGCCCTATTTTCTGTCTTTGGGGCTTGGGAACTATTTCTGGGACCTGATTAAATCAGATCTTATGGCTTCCATCCGCAGGTTTCAGGTCAGTTAGCCTTGCCAGGTGCCCTGATTCAGGGTTGGTATGGGAGGGCCTGATAAGCAACAGGTGAACTTCATGCATTCTGCAGCACTGTTTTCCACCTCACTGGAAGCCACTTACCATTTCTAATTTTCCGGCCAGGGATTTATTAAGCACATATTTATGCGACCTTGTGAAATCTTTTTTGGGGGGGCTGAGGGCGGCGGCGGTGGTTGTGATGCTAGGGCTGGAACACTGGGATCTCACAATAAACTACATCCCCAGACCTTTTAATTTATTTAATTTTGCTTTAAGATAGGGGTTGCCCTTCACGACTTGCTGCCTCTATGGTGATCAAGGGGCCAAGTCAGGTCACTGCTTCTAAGGCCCCCTGCCAACAGTGCCACCTGCCCACCTTCTGGAAAAGGCCCCATTTTGAATAATGTCTTCATTATTGAGGGAACATGGATTTCTCCAACTTGAGCATTTATAACTGAGCCTGTTTTCTCACCTAAAAATTAAGACTCACCGAGTGGTTCTCAGAGTTTGATGCTATCTCACTGTGAAACCAGAAAGACTGGTCTCCGTTGGTTCGACTCGGCGCAGGTGCGCTTGGCTTCAGTACTCACACTGCGCAGGCGTGAGCATCACGTGAGCGCCAACTGCCGGATAACCGCCCATCTGTGCGTGGCGCCGTCAGGCGCGGTCGACCCAGGCACGAGGACAAAAGCGTGGGAGCAGCGAGGTTTGTTCCCTTGCGCGCAGGGCCTCGGAAGGCCAGAGACTTACCCGTCGGCAGGGGCAGTCAGTTCCCCACCATTGCCTTCCAGGCCTTACGACCTCCAGGAGGCCGCGCCCCGACGCTAGAGACAAGGAGCTCCGCACCCAGGCGCAGGCTGGGGGGACGCGGCGGGCTGTGGAGGACGCAGGATGCTGGAGGTGGTGGTGCTGAAGGTGAGGGCGCGTGGGCCGGTGTGAGCCCAGGCTTTGGCTAAGCAGCGGGAAGTTTGGCTGAAGTTTGACTCTGGAGATGCTGGGGATTTAGAGTGCCGCATTACTATGCGTGGTTTCCCCCACATTCAGACAATATTTGCCCTGTGTGTGTGTGAATATGTGGTCTGTTTTTTTCTTTTCTTCCTCTTTTCCTTCTCTCTTTTCTTTTTTTTTTGTCTTCCTTCTCCCCATCCTTTATTTCCTGTTATCGTCCAGAGCCTTGAACTCGGCTACATCTTTTATTTTTATTTATTTTATTTTTGTAAATCTTGAGCGAGTCAGAGACATTAAATTGTCCAGTCTGGGCTCGAACTTGACACCCTCCTGTCTCAGCCTCCCAGAGTGCTGGGGCCATGCTCAGTTTGCACGGTATTAATCTCCCTGGAACCCGGTCCCGCACACATCCTTTCCACGCGCGTGTAGTGGACGCAGAACGGTGGCCTCTTCCCTTCCCCCGATGCGAGCCCTTCTAGGTCTGTCTCCGGTTCGGCTCAGTACGCATTTCCCCTTGGGGCGGTGTGAATGTCCCCAGCCACTGTGAGGTTGGCTGCCTTTAGGTCTTTGCAGAAGGTGAGGCTGCTTGGAGGAAGGAGCTTACAAACGACAGCAAATGACCAGGCCTGGGTTATTGGAAAAAGGGTATATAAATTCTTTTACAGTCATACTTTAGTAGGCAGAGAAGAGAACCATAGCAAATGATGGGATTTTAAAAATCCTATTTTATATAATTTTTCCACACAGAGAAGAACAACCGTTTATAACATCCCAATTTATAATTAGAGGTTTTGCCTTGAGGTTGCAGGAGTTTCAGGTTCAACTGGCACACCTCTCCACCACATCAGATGTCAATCCATCCCAACTATGGTAACCAGATTTCTCCTCTAAAAAACACAAGGCTATTCCAGAGCTGGAGATCCCCTCATGTGCACCCATGAGGTAGAACCTTGGCAAGAGGAGCTGGACTCTGCTTTCTGCTTGGAAGCCCCTCTGCTCACACTGGGCCTCCAGAACCTTTTTATTTGCTCCATTGTCTCTGATCTGCCCCTGTTTCTGACTCCTACCCAGCTCACTCTCTGAGCAAATTTTCTGCCCTATAGAGGAGTAGGTATTTGATCAAGTGTGGTACAGATACTGCTTGTCCTCCAGGTGGCTTTTATGTGGCTAAAATATTTCCCAAGTGTCCAACGGTGAGTAAACAAAATGCCACATGTATATGTACAAGGGAATATTGTTTAACCTTAAAAAGGAAAGAAATTTTGACATACGATTCAACATGGGTGAGCCTTAAGAACATGTTAAAGCCATTCACCAAAGAACCGTGTTTTTCAAAGGCAGCAGCTTCTGCCTTCCAGCTGTTTTCCTTCTCTGACCCTTTAGAGTCTTATCTAAGCAATTCGTGGTCTGCCAGGATGTGAGAGAGGCTCCATATGCAGGTTTTAGGGCTCCTCCTCCATGATTTTTCTCCCCTTAGTTTTCAGCTGCTGTGGAAGCCCCAAAAATCTTATTTTCTTATTCTCAATCCTCAAAATATCTGAGCATTCAGAAGACTAAAGAGTACTAATGCAAATACCTGTATTCCTGCCTCAGCCCTCCAAGAGCAAGGATTAGAGATGCTCCACCATGACTTGCTGAAAATCTTGATGTTTTGCTTTGCCTTGTTTTATTTTGTTGAGACAGGGTCTCACTATGTAGTTTAGGCTGGCCTAAACTCATTGTGTAGCCCAGGCTGGCTTCAAACTCATGGTGATCCTCCTGCCTCAGCCTGCAAGAACTGGGATCACAGGCATGCACCACCATGCCTGGCTGAGACTCTTAATTTCTAGTAACAGCATAGCACAAGATACATCACAGAGTTCTGTCCTATTCCACTCCTACCTCTTCTAGTAGGTAATAGTATATATTTGTTTTACCTATTTAAAAATATGTGCAGAATGTAAATATATTTATTTCTCACAAAAAGATTAAAAACATTGTGCCGAACCATACAGATATTATGAATATTTTAAAAATGTAGATCAAGAGCCCTGTTTGCTTTATAGTCGTAACATATAATTGAGAGTTGCTTGCATATTATTGCTTGCGTGTTTTGGAGTTTCATCTTTGGTTTGACCATTTAAGAGTAAGATACCGAAAATTTGTTAGATCACAAATTAGAAATTGTTATTGTGATTTTAAGTTTATTATTTTACAGTTCTACTTTTAAATCATACATTTATCTTTTAAAACTTTTGTAGATTGAAGATCCAGATTGCTTCTGGGTTGTTATGAAAGGATGTAGTCCTTTTTCAGATCATGAAGTCGACTATCAAAAACTAAATAGTGACATGAATGGCTTCTATAACAGCAGGCATCAAAATATGGAAATAAGACCTTTGATTTTGGAAGAAGGGCAAGTAAGTATCAGATGTGCTTTAATCACCATGTCTTGAAACACTACTCAAAATGTAAAATATTTTGGTCCCTAAGGTGATGAAAGCCTTTGGAATATTTTAGTTGCTTACAATCATTGCTTGGTGTTAAGTTTGATAGGTTGCACGAGATTCAGGCCAGTGCTAGAAAGAAAGGGTTCTTGTGTCCCTTATAAGTGAGCAGGCAGTAGGAGATGGCATGTCCTCTAAATCCAGGCACTGGAGCCATCGTCCTAATTTACTTTTCATATGTATGTGTAGTATTGGAGATCAAACCAAGAGCATTAGCACTGATCTACAGCCTAGGCTCTATTTATTTATTTTTGTATTTTTGTACCACGGATTGAATTTGGGACCTTGCGCTTGTGAGGCAGGCAGTGGAACCACTGAGCTAAATCCCTGGCCCAGCCCTTTTTAAGTTTTAAGACAGGCTCTTGCTAAATAACTTCGAAGTTGTCCTGCTGGACCTAAATTTGTAATCTTCCTGCCTCAGCTTCCCGGAGTGCTGGGATTACAGAATGCTCTAACATAGCTGGCTCTTTAAAAATATTTTTACATTTTTAATAGGTTGATTGCTATCTGGTGGTGGTAGTTTAACTTCTCCCTCCTATCCTCTGTATTTTCTATGAATTAATATTTAAATACAGTTAGGGCTGGGGATTTAGCTCAGTGGTTCCAGAGCCTGCCTTGCAAGTGCAAGGACCCGAGTTTGATTCCCAGTACCACAAAAAATAAAATAAAATAAATAATAAATAAATACAGTCAAATATAAAAGTCTAGGTAGGTTTAGGGTCACTTTTTTCCCCAAGAATATTTGTTCTTTGAGCTGCTTCTTGTATTAAATTGGATGATAACATCACTTGTGACAGTGGATTTGGATCGTAACAGCCTGACACCTCTCTCTGCCCTCGCTTTGGGAGTTGCCTGTCAGTATTTATGTACTGATCTCTCCAGTGACCACCGCTGCTCAGTCAGCTTTCATTCATGCTTGCATGATGGTGATTTCTCTCTCTTTTTTCAAATTTTTTGGTACTGGGGATTGAACTTGGGACCTGGCACTTGTGAGGCACGTGACAGAACCACTGAGCTAAATCCCGGCCTGATGATGATTTCTCTTATTCCCTTTGCATTCATGAGCTGGGGTTCTTCTGTGTAGAACTTCCCCTTATTTATTTCATGACACTGAAATAATTAAGTTGATACTGTAAAGATTTAAAAATTGCTTGATTCTTTCTCTTAGAAATTTTCAGTGTAATGTTTTCTGCCTAAATATCTCCACTTGTGTTCAGAGATGTCCTTTCCCCCCTCCTCTTTTTCTTGTGCTGGGGATTGAAACTAGGGCCTTGTGCATGCTAGACAAGTGCTCTGTCACTGAGCTATGTCCACAGCCTCATTTCTTTTCATTTTTAAGTACCATTTTGAACTTCATGGCTTTTTAATGTATTTATCAGTTGCAGTCACTGCTTTTGCTTAAATTGTCCCCTTTTTGGCTTATAGAAGCCCTAGCGTAACCCAATTTCAAAGTTTTACTGCTATGTGAATTATTGACTGTTCAGACCATTCCTACAAGTTGCTTTGATTTACGCATTAAATAGAAATACCCTTTGTCCTTTGTCAGGATTTCTCTTGAGTCATTTGAGGTTTGAATTGTGAGGTTCTCTGTATCTTATCCCTTACAGTGTGGCTCTACCTGCATTTTCCAGATTCCATTCCTAAGGTCTGGAATCTGCTGGTGGGCCTCTTCCCAGCTTGGGCACAGCTCCCCCTCTGGGTGGCTTTAGAAGCCTGTGGTCAGTGTGTGGTCTGCTGGGCTGTGGCCTGGTGGTCCTGCCATCTAGTCAGGATGGTTCCCCTGGAGAGGGGCTGCTGCAGGCATTTATTTAGTCAGCCATTTGACAGGTAGGTTTTGTTGTTATTGGTGTTTGTTTGCAGTACTGGGAATTGAACTCGGGGTCTTCCCACTGAGTTACATACATGCCCAGCCCTTTTTAATTTTCTATTCTGAGACAGTGTCTTTAAGTCAGTCAATTGCCCATGCTGGGCTTGAACTTGTGATCCTTCTGCCTCATTTTCTTAGAGTGCTGAGATTATAGCCACCATGCTTGGCTCAATAAGTAGTTTTGAAAACTTAGTATGAGCCAGGCTGTACTAGGAACTGGGATCACGGTAATAAGCATGATCACGGAGCCAGCCTCCACTTGTGACAGGCAAACAGTAGAGGGCAGAAAAGGCCATGAAAGAGAATGGTAGGATGAGCTTGGGGTTGGAGTTTTACATTTGTTTAATACAGCATTGCCAATCATTTGTAATCGTGAGCTTTGTTTTTCTGATTTAAAAAGGTAAAGCAATGCATTTTTAAAATTTTGCTTAGTTAAGGAGTCAAAATTATTTTACAGTAGTTTCTGTTACTTATGGGAATGTGTTCCATGACCCCCCATGATGCCTAAACTGTATACAGTTTGCACATATATATGTATAGGTGTATATGTACATATGTGTATATATACATACTTAGTATAAAGTTTAATTTATAAATTAGTCACAGTAAGAGATTAACAACAAGTAATAAAATAGAACACTTATAGCCATATACTTGTGTTAGCTGTCCATCATCACTGTGACGAAACTCCTGATATAAATCAGCTTAAAGGAGGAAGGGTTTCTATAGGCTCATGGATTAGAGGTTTCCATCCAAAGTCAGCTAGAATCATTGCTTATAGGCCTGTGCAAAGAAGAAACATCATGGTGGAAGGCCAACAAGAAGGGAAAAGGGCCACAGTAAGGGGCCAGAGATCAGATATATCCCCTAAAGGCACATCGCCATAATCAACTCCCTTCTGCTAGCTCTACTCCTGTTTCTATCACCTCCCACTAATGCCATCTAATTATGATCCTTGTAATCTAATCACTTCCCAAAGGCCCATCAGCTGGCCTTTAGGGGACATTTTTAGATCCAAACTATAACGATACTGTAATAAAAGTTCGTACTTTAGGGCTATTATTAAGTAAAATAAAGGTTTCTTGAGCTCAGGCACCTGGGATACTGTAACACCTTATCTGGTAACTGCTAAATGACTTAATTGGATGAGTTGCACATACAGTGTGGCTATGCCAGACAAAGCAATTCATATTCTAGGCTTTCTAGGGGTGAGATGGTTCAAGATTTCCTTGTACTACTCAGAATAGAGCCCACCTTAAAACTTATGAATTGCTTGTTTCTGGAATTTTCCATATTTTTAGATTTACTGCAGGTAAGTTAAACTGTGGAAAATAGGGAAATGCTATAGTAAAACAGAAAAATGGAACAGATTGCAGGTGTCCTATGTCCTTGAAGTTCTTTTTCTGGCAGGTGGTGTTTGGTTAGGGCAGGTCCTTCTTTCAGCATCCCTGTCCTCTTCTGTAAGGTAAAATGCAGGCTGATAAGGTTTTGAGAGGAACCTTTTAGTTTTGTCATCATGAGACTGGGGATTTTAGCAGGGAATTTAAAAAATAAAATCTTCCTCTTTATTTTGTAGGTTTGTGCAGTCTATTGTCAAGAGCTAAAGTCCTGGTGCAGGGCTGTTATTAAATCAATCATACCTTCAGGAGACTATTACCTGGCCATGTGTTTCCTTGTGGATTTTGCCAAGTACATTCCAGTAAAATCTAAAAAGTATGTATGTTGTTTATTTTGCCTTAAATTCTTCAAGGAGACAGATGTCAGTTTGGACAAGGAGAATGTTAATTTTTAAGGAGATATAGAGGTCATTCCCTTTTGAGAAAAGATGAAACAGAATTTCTTAGCTTCAAGAAGGCAGCATTTACAAGTTCCAGTTCTGCATCTATTGACTGGAAGAGCAGGTAGTCAAATTGAGGCTCAGGGACAGCTTTGGCCCCTTGCCATCTTCCTTCTGGAGAGGGCAGGTCAGGTCCAGGCCCTTCTCTGAATATCATGGGCTCATTTGCCAGATGCTCTGTGGTCTGGCCTCTTAGGTGAGTCCCTTAGAGAAGTGTGGCCCCCAAAACACTAGTGCGAGGTAGGGGAGGTTGCTGCCTCAAGCTCAAGTTGTAGAGAGCAGATACACTCAAGTATGTAATCCTGTGTATGGCCACCACAAACAGCGGGCAGCCACATGTCAGTTTCTGGAAAACACTACACATACTGTTCTTGGTGTTCATGATAACTGTCCCATAGTTTAATAAGCAAATAGGATACTTCTTCCACTAAAGAAGGAAATGCCAACTAGATTTTAATAGCAATAACAGATCTCTCAGAAGAATCTGATGCTAGAGAGTTTGTTAGACATTGGGAATTTACTGATATTTAAGGAAAATGAAGATGGCTTTCCAGGTTGTGACTCTGTATCTTGATAATTTCACTAAAATTACTGTTGTGATTAATGTTGGGTAGCTTTTCTTTTTGTCTTTGATATTTTAAGTTTAGCTTGTTTTGGGCAAGAAAACTATGCTGAGATAGAGCTGTTGAAGCAATTAGTGCAGCTTCTGTTGGAGACAGAGGACAGCACAGCTGGCTGTGCAGGACACATGGGATCTAGGGAAAAGAACTGGCTTATGTTGAAATAATATTTTACCATGGTCATTTGCCTAAAGAAGAATGGAATAAGAATGTAGAACTTATTTGTCAAATCTGTCTTTTGCCTCTTTCGTGCAAAGACAGCAATTTATTATTGAAACATCGATTTATATACAGAAACTTTTTAACTTAGAAACTTTTGTGTAATTCTAGTAAAATATTGAGATTGATACTTCATCTTAAACAGAATTTTCTTCACAGGTTTGCTCATTATTAGTCCATATTTCCCAACATTGGCATCCTCTCTAGACCTTTTTTCTTGAACTCCTGTCCCGTGCTGTGAAATGTTAATGCCACAGAAATATTTAACATCTGCTTATGCATTATATATGCCTGTGCTTTATACACAAAGAATAAGATACTGTCCATTCAAGAAGCAGCTTTTATCTCCTAGACCAGTGATAGCAAACCTTTTAGACCTTTCAATGATGCAGACAGCTCGCTGTGGCAATGTGACCTAGGTTCACTACCACTGCCTTAGACCAAGTGTCTTCAAGCATTGTTGGTAGCTATATTGGAAACAGAATAGTTTCTATTAAGTATATTAACTATATAGGTATACTTTAAATGAAATGAAGATATTGTGTATAATTTTATTTATAATGGAACTCTCTCTTTTAAGCATCTGTATTGGAGTAGAATCTTTTATGCAGCTCCCCTATAGAGCGAAGAAATTCAGACTTTATTGCACAAGACCTGTTACATTACACATTGACTTCTGTGAAGACAATGCTGAAATTGTGTAAGTATAGCTTCTTAAATAACTTAAATCATTAAAAAAGCCTTAAGTCAAATGTGTGATGTTTATTTGAAATTAGGCCCTGTATAGAAGTGCTGAGTCTCTTGCTTTGCAGGAGGTGGGTTCTGAGTCACTGTTCCAATGCAGCAGAATCTCGTGGGTTAGCCCCATCTTCAGAGGCTGTGTTTGGGAGGTTTGGAGGAGGGCCTGAGCTCTCTGCTTTTTATCTTTTCTAAAAATTTATAAAATGTAAAAAGTTACAGTAACTATCTAGGGAAGCAAAACTTTGCTCATAGACCATTAGAAAGTTTATTATCCAAGTTCAATGGTACGTACTTGTAGTCCCAGCTACACTGGTGGTTGAGGCAGGAAGATCAGGTAAGCCCAGGAGTTTGGGGCCAGCCTAAGTATCATAGCAAAACCCCAGGTCAAAAACAAAACAGCTGAGTGTTGTGGTACACACCTGGTCTACGTAATGAGTTCAAGGACAGCCTGAATTATGTGCAAAATCCTGTGTCAGAAAACAAGTTTATTACATTGTTCTCCAGCCTCAACATTCTCTTTCTTAGGAGGTGTGTTCTGTTACAGCTCTGAGCTTCCAGACCTTTTTCAGTGTTTTTATATGCATTTTTATCTGTGGAACTTTAATTAAAATTAGAACATGCTGTCTTATTTTTTTAATCAGCTTAATAATGTACATATATTGAAGCTCTTTACCAATATGTATCCCTCTCTTTTTAGTTTGTCAGTCTTTTTCATAGATGGATATAATTATCACATTTATCATTCCCCTCCTGATAGCCATCTATCTTGCTTCTAAACTGTTTGGCACAATATAAAAAATCATTTAATTTAATTATATAGTATATAATTTAATGATAAAAATATATGCTAAAATGATTAGATAGGTAACTTTATATAAAATACAGATATGGAAAGGTATACATACACATTCCTTTCCTCATCTTTGATCCCTTTTTCTAGAACTTGGCTGTGGGGTAGTATTTGGACTGGATAGATCCTGCACCCTCTGATATCTCTGCTGAATGGCATGATTCCTGGTCCTGTGATTGGCTGAGCAGTCCTTTCCTCCCCCGCTGGGCCCATTGCACTATGGGAAGAAAAACCATTCAGAATAGCTCTAGTAATTCATTCATTTACTTTTTTCTTTTTTTTTTTTGGTACTGGGGATTGAACTTGGGTCCTTATGCGTGTGAGGCAGGCCACTGAGCTAAATCCCCCAGCCCCTGATCTTGAATTTTTGATCCTTCAGCCTCAGCCCCCTCCCCCAGAATTCTGGGATTACAGGCATGTGCTACCTACCACACCCAGCCGAGAACAGTTGTCTTGGCGATGTGGTATTATGCTCTCTGTACTCAGGAGCTGCTCTCTGTGAATACTTGTATTGTCTCTTCCGAGACTTTCCTGTTCCCTGCTCCCATCACCTGCAGCTGCTTTGAGGTAGTGAGTGTGTCACCTTGTAGAGGGCCTTGAATTCACACCAGTAGGATAAGCAGCATATTTCCACAAGGCTGCCCTCCACCCAGCCCACACCTTTATTTGTGCATCTTTGCACAGAGACTGGGAATGAGGGCCCAGGAACAGCAGCACCACCCCCTTCACCCCCTAGTCTGTCAGAGCAGGTGGCTGCTGACCCTTTGAGAATGTACAGCCGACTCCTCCTCAGAGGAAGCATGTGTCCTGTCCAACTTGCTCCTCTCTGCAGGACCCTGCAGGGATCAACAGGGCCCTTCCAGGATACATCTGATATGGATGAAGGGCCTATAACAGGTCATCTCACTGAGTTTTTATTGTTGTTTTGGGACAAGGTCTCACTTTGTAGTTCAAACTGGCCTTGAACTCACTCTGTAGCCCAGGCTGGCATCAAACTCAGGGCAATCCTCTTGCCTCATTCTCTTGAGTGCTAGGATTACAGGTGTGCGCCGCCATGCCTGGCTGAGTTTTGATCATCATCTTTGACATGGGATACCTGTTCATTTATCTTTTATTGGTACTTTTTTTTTTTTATACTAGAAATTGAACTCAGGACCTTGTGCTTGCAAGGCAGACGGCAGCACCACTGCATTTATACTTTATCTAAAACATTTTCTTAATATGTGTATTCTGATTTTTGATAGACTCAAATTTCCTACTCTTAATAGAATTAGCAATTTCTGTTGCCATCATTAGGGTAGCAGAAAGTGATTCTTTTTCCATGCTGCATTGGCTGTTATTAGGCTTTTTGACTTTTGCTTGTTTGCTGTGTGAAAATAGTACTTTGTTTTGTTTTTTTTTTTTACTTATAAAGTCAAATATTCATGTGTTCTCTGAGTGTGAGAGAGAGACTGACTGAGACTGAATTACTCGTTCATATACTAGATTGGTTCTTCACTTGGGTTTTGTTGCCTTATGGGAATCTAATATATTTGGCTTTTTAAAACTTTCTAGCAAGATTTTAGAGCCACTACCTTTTTTACTTCATTCCTTTAAAAATCTTTTGTAATTCTCTTAAGGTAATATGCTTAACCTCTTTCTCTCTTTTCCATTAAGTTTATTGGTACATTTAAAGCAATACAGTTGCATTTATCATTGGGATCTTGTACCTTTGATGATAAATCCTGGTTCTTGTTTTTTCCCCATACCCCTGCCCTCCCTTCACCCACTTCACTCTTCCCTATTTACAAAAACTTTTAATTCCATTTTTCACATTTTTTATTTTCCCTTATTTCCTTTCCCCTCCCCTTCCCATTCTACTTTAGCCATTTTCTTCCTATTTCACATTCTCAATTATACCATTTGAATCTTATTTATACTTTTAGTTTTTCACACCAGAGAAACTAATCGGTATTTATTCAAGTGTGTCCTATTTATTTCACTGAAGAGTATAGCCTCACTGTACATCCATTTAGCTATAAATGTTTCTAGTTTCTCATTCTTTATGGCTGAGTAGTACTCCATTTTATAGAAAAACCACAGCTTCTTTATCCATTCTCTAGTTGATGGTCATTTGGGTTGTGTCCAAGTTTTATTATAAACTGTGCCACTATAAACATGGGTGTACATATTTCACATGGTATGATTCTTTTAATTCTTTTGGAAAGATACCTACCCAGCAGAGGGATAGCTGGGTGAAATGGAATAACCTCTCATTAAAAATAAAAATAACAGAAAACCTTTTTGGTACTAGGGATTGAATCCAGGGCCTTATGCATGGTAAACATGATCTTTACCAATAAGTTAGAGACCCAGGCCCTGTGTACCTAATATTTTTGAATACTGATTATGTCTGGGTACAGTATTAGGGTGCATGATCTTATGTGTATTACCTCATATGATGTTTAAAACAGCTCTTGGAGGATGGTGGCAGCAACCCTGATGATTAAAATCAGGAGAAGCAGAAAATGTATCATTTTAACCTTAAAAATTTATTTTTATTCCTGGCTTCCAAATACTGGTTTCTCCTGCTTTCTCACTGTCAAAATATTTAATTTTTTGGTTTGTTTGTTTTTTTTGAGACAGGAGGCTTGCTGTGTGGTCCAGGCTGGCCTCAAACTCGCCATGTAGCCCAGTCTGGCCTAGTTCTCATGGTGATCCTCCTCCAGCCTTCTGAATGCTGTGATTACCAGTGTATACCACCATGCCCAGTTGCACCTACAGATTTAATATATAGACTGATCAAAAAATATAGTGCGCATTTAAATTTTAAAAAGTTTTATTACACTAAAAGATGCATTGCCATTAATCTCTCTCAAAATACTCCTCGATTCAACCACATTTGTCTCATTGTTCTTGCTGCTTTCTGAAGCAGGCCTGAAACTGTTCTTTCATTGTGTCTTTATGGGGTAGATCAAAAATATGTTGAAAAATACGTTGAATTCTATTACCATGTCCCATCCAGTGGAAAGGCAGGTTTATAAAAACATGGTGGAGCCGGGTGTGGTGGTGCATGCCTGTAATCCCAGCACTCAGGAGGCTGAGGCAGGAGGATTGCTGTGAGTTCAAGACCAGCCTGGGCTACATAGTGAGTTCCAGGTCAGTCTCAAGTACATAGTGAGACCCTGTCTCAAAAAAGCAAAAAACAAAACAAAACCATTATGGTGGGCTGGGTATTTAGCTCAGTGGTTCTACCGCCTGCCTCACAAGTGCAAGGTCCTGAGTTTCATCCCGCTACCAAAAGAAAAAAAAAAAAAGATTATTGTCACCATATTCACCTAGTCTGTCACATTTTGATTTTTAGCTAGGGGAAGTATTTTAAGTGGGATTAATGGCAGTGTTGTTTGTACTGTAATGTATTTTAAAAATTAAATATTCATTGTACAGTTTACTCACACCTGATAGGGAAGGATGTAGAAAGCAAGCTATTGGAGGTCAAGTGGAAGACAGCACCTGGGTGCTTGTCAGCAGAGTGAGAACTAGTGTGGGGTGTTGGCAAATTCCTCCTGACCTCCTCTGAGGGTGCTGGCCTAGCCAGCATATGCTAGGCATGGCATCCTCAGGATCTCTGCCCCAGGGTGCTTGTTTTAAGGAGATAGATTTGTGTTCAATAATTGGGCCACAATGGTATTGGGCACGCATCATCTCATTGGGGCCTCTGTGCAATGTCACTGGTGCAGGTAACATTGCAGGATTCAGGATGCTTCTTACCTACATCATATGCTTGATATTTAATATCAAGCATCCAGTGAGTAGTTTACAAAATGATCTTATGTACCAGCCTTATATTTTATTTAGGGAAGTCGAATCTGTTTATTGTTCTAGACCTGCAAAGAAATGGGACAGTGCTGCTATCCAATACTTTCAGAACATCCTGAAAGGTAAGGCCAGTTTATTGTGTTCTCTGCTGGCTGCTTTGAACTGACACCCTTCTGTCAGGAGGAGGGTTTGAGATCCGCCTGCCCCACTCTTCCTCAGATGAATTTCATAAGTTACCTGAAGTCTCTTTCACTCCAGATGCCACCATGACTGCACCCCCTAGGACTTTGTGGGTGAATGTGGATGTCAGCAGTTGACAGCTGAAATTAGAAAGGGGCTGTTGGATAATAATCATTGCTAGATTAATATATACATGATGCCTGGCTATTTATGTAAATGACTATAAAATATAGTCCCTTTCCTAGGATCGGTCCTACCTTCTGGTAGTGGCCATTCCTCCCTCTTGAGTGGGTATGAGGTACCTGGGATGCCTCTGTTTGTTTGTTTTGTTTTTTGAGACAGGGTCTCGCTATGTAGTTGAAACTGACCAGGAACTCACTATGTAGCCCAGGCTGGTCTCAAACTCACAGCAATCCTTTTGCCTCAGCCTCCCGAGTGCTGGGATTAGAGGCGTGCGCCACCACGCCCGGCTTGGGATGCCTCTGTATATCCCGTTGGTCCTAGCTTCTCCTGGACTTTCCTGTTGTCTGGCTAAGGGAAAAACCCAATGTTTTGAACCTAGGAGATGTGGAAAATTGTGGAATGTCACTGGGTTTGCAGTCTGGGTCCTTGCATTAAAGGGTAATGGGAGATAAAAAATATGGTTGAGAGCAGTGGGGTGAACTATGACACATGCACCCTGGCTGTTTGTTGTCATTGAAAGCTCTAAAAGGTTAACTATCACAGGATTAGAGGAAGCAGACCACCTAGGGTTGAATTCTGCCCATCTCCTTCTGTGTAGCCTTGAACAAAGTGCTTAACTTTGTCTGAGCCAGACCTCTTCACCTGTAAAATGACAGCAGTACTTGCCTCAAAGGTTGAGGTAAAAATAAATGAAGTATGGCATATAAATGCCTTGGCACGGTGCCTGACAGATGCCCATAAATGGAGCTGCTGTTTGGGTCCTTAAGTCTCTGATACTGTAGCCTAGAAGTCTGGTACATAGGGCATTTGTGGGAAGAGGAGCACTGAGGTGAAAGGTTGTGACTGGAAGTTTGAATTTGAAAATAGAGAACCTAGAAAAGTACTTGAGGTTTTATTAGGGTGGAAGGAGCACCCTGTTGATGAGGACAAAAGATATGCATCCCATTCCAGTGAAGAGCCTTTTGTGTGGATCACTCATCCCTGCTGCTTTTATTATGGGAGCTTGAGGGAGCCATTGGCCATTCTGGCACTGGTTACTCTTTAAGTAGTTTGCAGAGGCTGGGGAATAATATTAATTGCTTTAAGTATGTGTTTAATACCTGCTCCTTTGTGCTTTCATTTATGCCTTTTAGCAGCTACCCAGGTGCAAGCCAAATTATGTGCTGTGGAAGACAATACTTTTGAAGTTTACCTTTATGTAACAATAAAAAACATGAAAGTAAGTGAAAGAATTGTATTTTTAAAATTATAATTATCTTGAATTTTGCTTTAATAATAAACCCTGAAGAAAACAATATGATTTACACAGAATAGAAATTGTTTTGGTTTTTTGAGACAGAGAGTCTCTTTGTAGTCTAGGATGGCCTCAAACTTGCATTCCTTTGACCTCAGCCTCCCAAGTGCTAGGATTATGGGTTCGTGTCACAGTGCCAGTCAGGAATTATTTTAATGTTTCAAGGTCTAGCTTAGATCAGACATTATTCATGATTCTGTTTCCATCTTAGGATTACTTAAAAATTACTTTAGCATTTTAGCAACATGGCATCTCATTTAGTAATTAAGAAATTATTCTTGTGGTGATGAGTATGAAATGTTTTCTTATGAAAGGACATAATTTCTAGGAATACATTCATCTGCTGTGGTTCACTGCTTTTTGAGATTTTCTAATTGTAATTTGTGATCACTGTAAAGAATTCAGCTGACTTAAGTGTAGAAAGAGAGGGGTATGACATATGAGAGCAGTCTGTCTCCCTCATTTTGGTTGCTGTACCATGCTGGCTGCTGTTCCTGAAGGGTGCTGCAAGGTACAACTCTGTGCACAGGGCACAGACCTAGGGGTGCCCAGAATCCACAAAAGGGCACCTTGCTAGGGCCTCCCTTCCTCCCTCCCTTTCTTGGGGTGTGGATGGACCACAGGGTCTCACACATGCTAAGCACACATTCTACCAATGAACTTCACTCCTATTCCCACCTAGGGATTTAAACTTTTTTGTTTTGAAATTTTAGACTCACAGAAGAGATGCAGAAAGAATGCATGTGCTTTACCAAGATTCCCCTAAGGCTGATTGTATAGAATCATAGTACAGTCATCAAAACCACAAAGTTAGGCCAGGGATTTAGCTCAGTGGTTCCTCTGCCTGCCTCTCAAGTGCAAGGACCTGAGTTTGATCCCTGGTACCAAATAAATAAATAAAAAACAAACCTTTAATGCCCTTAAAATTATTTTAAAAAAACACAAAGTGAACATTGATAGAATAACTGTTTTTAAAAATTCTCAGACCTTTATATGAGTATTGCCAGTTTCCCTGCTACTTTTCCTTTTTCTAGTCTAAGAGCTGATCCAGAACACAACACTGTTTCTGGCTGTCATGTTTCCTTTGTCTTCTCTAGCCTGGCGCTGTCCTCAGTCTTCCCTC
Organism: Fukomys damarensis; assembly: GCF_012274545.1. Classification (NCBI taxonomy): domain Eukaryota; kingdom Metazoa; phylum Chordata; class Mammalia; order Rodentia; family Bathyergidae; genus Fukomys; species Fukomys damarensis. The sequence goes on from NW_022900931.1 coordinate 54,560,364, forward strand.
ACCTTTCATTTCCTTGACACTTCTGAAAGTTTTGGCTGGCTGTCCTGTGGGATGCTGCTCAAGTTGCCTGCCCCTGATGTTTGCTCTTGATTAATTGAGGTGGAGCATTTTGAGAATGCTCCAGAAGCCATAATGTCTCCTCTCAGTGCATCCCTATGGGGCATGCATGTTGGGAGTAGACAACTGCTAGTGATTATTTAAGTTGCTCACTTGGTTAATGTAGTGTTGCTAGGTCTTTCCTGTTCAAAGATGCTAGTTTTTTTCTTTTGAAATTAATTGTAGGAAAATATTTTGAGACTGTGCAAATATCTATGGATGGTTCTGACTGGGCATGTTCCAGCCTCAAGAAGCTGAGGCAGGAGAATTGGCTGTGAGCTTGAGGCCAGCCTGGACTGTGTAGTAAGTTCAAGGCAAGCCTGAATTACATAGACTTTATCTCAAACAAAGAAAAATGTTAGTACTGTGATGTTGGCCTGTTTCCATCAATCTTTCTGTGTTTTTAATTGGAATTCTTCTGTAACAAAGACCTTTCCCTCCTCCTCCATTTAAGTTATTCACAACTTAGTGGGCCAGAGATGTAGCTCAGCAGCACCACACCTGTCTTGTAAGCACAAGGTCCTGTGTTTGATCCCTAGTACAAGAAAAAAAAAGTTATTCCCTCTTAAATTAGTATGGAGTTGGGTTGTTTTATTTGGAGAATATGATCCATTACTGTTATTGTCTCAGCTGTGGGCCATTAGGAATTTCTTCACAGTGGCTCACATGTCCTTTCAAAGTGCCCATCATTTTTTAACCCTCCCTACTTTCTGGTGCTACAGGATAATTTTGTCATTTTCTAACCCTAGCCCTGGAATCCTCCACTTCTTCAAGAAACTCTGGCCCCTTTTGTTAAAGAGTATAAGATGAGGGCACTGTATGTGCTTGTTTTTATAAAGTATCATGGAGAGCCTGATTTCTCAACAGAGTTACTCTGTACACCACTTAGACCACGGCCATCCATGCCTGCCAGAGCGCTGACCCCTTCCTCTAACCAGTGTCCATTCTGACCCTCATTTTTCCTTATTTTCAACACCCTTTCCCAGTATTGAGAAATCCCCTCTTGTTAGTCACAGTATGTTTGTTTGCTCTATCTTAGTGTTCACATCATTTCAAAATTGCTAGTGCACATTGCTATGGAAAAGAATTCTCTAGTCTTACATTATACAGCTAAAATACTGTTCTCACAGTTGCTCAGGTTAGTTTTTCTCTTTCCCACTCTTTTATTGTGATTATTATTCTTTTGTAGTAAGGCTCATTTGACACTAAATGTTGCATTTTGGATTCTTTACATCCTGGTTGATTTTACCTATGACTCTTCACTGCTTATTTTGCATATTGGTAAAAATACTAAAGAGTTGTCTATAGGACCAGTTTTGTAAAACATCTCTTCTAAAATAAATTCTCTACTGACTTGTTTTCCTCTTTTGAAAAATTAGGTTCCTCTTAGGGCCAGGGATTTAGCTTGGTGGTGCCACTGCCTACCTCAAAAGCTCAAGGTCCCAAGTTTGATCCCTAGTACCAAAAAAGAGAAAAGAAAACAATTAGGTTCCTCTTTCTTACCATGTTGGTTGGGTGACTTACATTTATTTCATGGTGGTGCAGTGTAGAAGTTAGAGAGGTCCATGCTTATCTGAGTGAGAACTTACATGGGTCATAATTGCCAGAAGATTAGGGCTACCTCCCAAAAGGGAGTACAAAGATGTATCTTAGGGTGTTCTCATTTTTGGCCTGGTTCCTTTAAGCAAAATTAGATACATCCATGTTGCTGCTTGTATCAGTGATTCATTTCTTTTACTGTCAAGAGTTTTATGTAGATATAGTAGGGTATATTTATCTATTCTCACTGAATGTATATATATATTTTTAGGTATTATAAAATTATGTAAACTGACCTTTTATTATAAACATAGTGAAAGTTTTAATTTGTATCATCTCTCCAGAAAAGTGTGTTCTGCCTCTTACAGTCTTTAGGCAGTACAGACATTCTGATGGTACAGAGAATGATTCACAAACATTTCATTAAACCTTGTTAGAGTGTACAAAGACATGATAGAAACCAGAGTCCCTCCAGTACTTTTTTTTTTTTGGTACCAGGGATTGAACTCGGGTCCTTGCGCTTGCAGGGCAGGCCACCAAACCGCTGAGCTAAATCCCCAGCCCTGCAGTACATTTTTAAATCAGATTTTTTGGTCAAGTTTAAGTTATAAACAGCAAGAATTACAGAGTAGTAAATGAATACCTGCATTTAATTTTTCAAAGCAAAAATGGTTCATTTTATGTTTTCCTCACTTTGTTTTATCCTTCTCCAAAACATTTTAAAAGCAAAAGTTAAAGATTTCTCCATAGGAGTGAAATTTTGGTAATCTTTTGTGCTCTGAAGAAACTGTAAAAAGCAGCACTTGAGTAGTGGTTACCTTACAAACATGTATTCCATGGCCACAGCCGAACTCAGCTTGTCAGAGGAACTGGCTCACAGTGCAGTGCTCTGACAAAAAGAAACGCATTGAGCAGGCGGAATCCAGCCCAGGGCTGCCAAGGTCTTTCTTGCAGCAAAACAAGGGTATCAAACAGGGGGCTCTCCTTGCAGAATCCAAACTGGTCCTGATTACAAGCAGGTCATGCCCAATATCCTTAATGACCCTCCACCACCTCATCACTTCAAAACACAACACACAGGCTTTAATGTCAGAAAAGTAGTTATACATTAATGGATCACTGTTATACATTAAAGCTAACACAGTTACATTAGCAAAAAGAATGATGAAGTGTAAATTTTTCTTAGGTTGTTAATGACATTGTACATTAAGGTTAGGGATCAACTTATTTCCTAGAAGTGAAACATAATCCATGTCATCTAATGCAATTTAAACACTATCTTAAAAAGCTGTGAAAGAAAAAACTCAAGCCCGTTATTTGTAATATAAATAAATCTATGTAGAATTGACATATTTTCCAATAAGTGAAGTAATTTAACCACTTGCAAAGTTCCCATTTTAAGCAATGAAAGGCAGAAACAAAGGGATCCCACAGAATTGTACCCTAAAAATAAGTTGGTAAGTTTTATGTCTATTTTACAAGAATTAAAAAAATTTTAATGCTGGTACCTTGTTGATTACTTAGTTGCATGTTCTTTTAATCAGATTACTTACATAAGAAAAAAATTACTTCTCTTTTTGTATCTTGACATTCGAGGGCTCAGTACCAGATCCCTACATCTGCAGACAGAGAGCCAAATAAAGATCCAACATACTGTTTAAATACCTCCCTCTCCCCAAGTTTAGACAGAGTCAGGGGAGAGAATTGTTCAAGGAATTATAAAAAGAAACACCGGGGGAGAACCATTGCTTTTTATTTTTGAATTTTTGGTGTATTTAGTGGAATATATTAATCATATAAACCAAAAGATAATTTCTTAAGTAGTTGGAATAAGGAAAAATATCCCAACCACCAATTTTTGGGTTGTCTTTCTCCTTCCCTCACTTAGAATCACCCTAACTCCCTAGCATGCCCTCACTATATAATAATAAGGACACCATAATCTCATGCTAAGCTTGACCATGTTAGGATCGCACCAGAGATTGCTCATTGGGCATGAACTCCAGAGCTGAGGTGCCCTGATCAAGCCCACACCCCTCTATAGAAGCGGGGGTGTCCTCTCTCCTGCATACTGCTCCTTCTGGAAGAACTCTTTGATCTGGGTTAATCGGCCATAAAGCCTTTCTCTCAATGAAGGGTTGTGGTAGCTGGGATCCAGAATGTCCGTTACTCAGAGCTCGCTCCTCTCTCTCCCCCACTTCCTCTCTACACTTGTATGGATGAGGAGGGAAAAAAGTGATCACCCTCTTTCTCTTTGTATCTTTAATGCAATTCCGCTTACAGCCAGCATCCCCCATACTGCCAGGATAATAAAATCATTAGTTTGAAAAGGCACATTTGTAAAAGCTCTGTGAAAATCTGTGTTGAGTGCTTTCCTGAGAGTGATGTACTTGTGTACTTGTAACTGTCAACCACCAAAACCACCGAGTAGGAGCTAATGACTCTGCAGGTCAGGATGTTGAGTATTAGGCAGCCCAAGAAAACTCCTGGAACAAAGACAGTGACACAAGAGAAAGTCACCCAAAACACATCACGAAAAACCTTTTAATTTCCCAGAGGAGTGAAGAAAGCTGCAGCAGAGAGGAGGAAGCCCAATATGAGCCCAGCACACAGCAGGCATGGCCCGAGGATCCCAGATAGCCAGCAGATGGCCAGTAGGAGAGCTCTGCTGATGCTTCCAGCTGTGGCTGTCAGGATCAGTCAGACATCATACTTAATAAATATCACTCTTGTAATCAGTGTGTAAAAGGATCCCATGAAGATCAACCCTATGAAGAGTAATTCTGTTTTCTAGAATCTGTGTCCAAAGAAACGAAGAGACCAAGCTAGGCAAAAAGTGAAGAACACTTTGGTAGATACTTTTCCAAAGGAAACACAACTATGCTCCAGTGCCTCAAATTTGCAAGCGTACGTGTGAGCAGGAATAAGCAACAGACATATTTAGGAGCGGGTCCCAAACAATGACTTTATAAACGACCCCTTGTCCAGGTAGGGAGAAGAAGGAAACACTGTCTTATCATTAGCTATTAGGGTAACCACCTTCATGGCATTGGCCTTCACCTGGGCCATTCTCTGTAGATGCTGCAGCAGCACATCTTCTGTGAGGTCATTCTTGGGCAGAAAATACACATACTGCAACCTCCATCTACTCTCCTGGCCCATCCCAACATCACTCCGCAGGGGAGGTGTGTGTCTCAAATAGCCTAGGTTTACTGGGGCAAGTTTGATAGTCATTTCAAAGAAATTATACTCCAAGTAATATTGGGATCAATATCTAAATGAAACTCCAAATTACAGCCTCCGGGGATAGGATCTCTTTCTGAGTAGGAAAGCAGAATGGCCACACTTTGGACAGGGTTTCCATCTACAGACTCCAGATACTAAATGCACATACTCTGCTCTGGTCCCGGAATGGAAACCATTCCTTTGTCATTCATTGCCTGTTCCTGAACTAAGAAGGAGAGTAGTTCTGGAGCCTGGAAGTCTGAGATCAGAGGGCCAGCATGGTCAAGTTCAGGTGAGGGTCACCTGGGCTTTACACTATCATCTTCTAGCTATGTCTTCATGTGGCAGCTGATGTATATTTGGCTTGTCAATTTGGGGCTATTGCTAATATTCACATAAAAATTTTCCTGTGGACCTATGTTCGTTTTTCTTCAGTAAGAAGAAAACTTCTGTGTGGTATTTTAGGTACTAGGAAACTGCTGTATTGTTTTCTAACATGGTTGACTATTTTATGTTTTCATCAGCAATGTATGAAACTTCCAATTCTTCCATGTCCTCTTTGTCTTTTAGAGGTTTTTTTTGAGACAGGGTCTTACTATGCAGTCTAGACCAGCCTTCAACTTGCTCTGTAACCCAGGCTGACATTGAATTTATGGTCTTTCTGCCTCAGCTTCTTGAGGCTTGAATTACAGCATTCTAACTCTTGTATGATTATTCCAGTAAATGTGTAGTGGTATTTCTTTGTGCATTAGATTTGCATTTGCCAAATGACAAATGATGCCTTATGCTTATACAATTCATAATGTCTTTTGTGAAGTATTCATGTTTTGCCTATTTTTTTCATCACTATGTTTTCTTTTTACTGACTTCTGAGACTTCTTTATTGTGGATATAGTCTACAACTACTTGATTTAAAAGTGTCTCTCTCCGGATCTTTGCCTGGCCAGGCTCTGTGAGCCCTCCATATCATCAGCAAGATGTTTCTTTTTTTTTTTCATACAGGTCCCTGCCGTTTCATCAGTATGAGGGTTGGTGAAAAGTCTTTAGCTCACTGTTACCATAGCAGAAGTCAAGAGATCTATTTCTATCAGATTATGTTATATAAAATAATTTTCTAAAGATGGAAATTCAGGGTTAAGTTTGGAATATTTACAGTCTCTTGACCATGCTCATCCATGAAATGTTTTAACATTTTTCAGGTTTGTGTTAATGATGACCTAGTTGCAAAGAACTTTGCCTGTTATGCATCACCCACGAAAAATGAACACCTTAATTTAGAGAAAGCAAAATTCAGAATGAAGTCAGAATCCTTTTCCAGTAAACTCAATCCTGCACTTACTCTTTGGCCAATGCTTCTGAAAAGGAAAGATTTTCAAGGAACGAAAAGTGAGTGGATCCTCACCAATATATATTTCATTTAAAATGTTTTGTTTTTAATATTAGCATGTTGTTAGAAGGTGGTATATAAACTTTTCCCTATATGGAGGAAGAGACTTGGACTCTCCTTAACAATTAAAGTTTAATCTTGACTAACATGTGGCAAGTTTTATGATCCTAAAGCTTCTACAGTTAGTTTTTAAGAAAACTTGTCAATTTCTTAATAACGTTGAAATACATTTTTAGATATCTAGATGTTTGTAGTTTAAAGATTTTTACCAAAGTAGGATTTTGAACACTCACTCATTCATTCATTCATTCATTCATTTATTTATTTATTTAAGACAAGATCTCACTATTCAATTCAGGTTGGCCTTGAACTCACTGTGTAGCCCAGGCTGGCCTAGAATTGGTGGCAATCTGCTTGCTTCAGCCTTCCACGTCCTGGGATTACAGGTGTGCACCACCACACCTGGCTTGGTTTTTATATACTTTTAATAAGAGCTATTTATTGCAAATGATCCTAGCATGTAAGTGTGAGAAAGGTTAGTCATGGACCATGGAAAACAATTTTAAGTGTTCCTCTCTGCTTCCAGATTTTAGTCTCCTCACATACTGCTGCCCTTTTGTTGGGGCTTAACTTTATAGTAAACAAGAGCAGAAGAACTATATTAACAAACTCACCTTTTTATTTTGCTTTTTGTTTTGTGATTTGATTTTGAAATTTGTTCTTTCAGAGTCACATGGTTTAGATTTTCTGACACAGTCTCTCCAGCACACATGGTGCAAGGGTGTTGTTAGTGACCTTAAGCCAGCTGCTGCAGTACTGGGTGAGTCCTGCTATTTTGGTTCATCTATTTATTTATTTTGGTGCTGGGGATTGAATCTAGGCCTCACATGTGCTACCATTGAACTACACCTGCAGCCCCTTAACAGCCTAGGAATTATAAAGTTAGCTGTTTAAAAGGGCTATGGTAATTCTCTCTCCATGGCTTCTTTTCTTTTTTTTTTGGTCCTGGTGATTGAACTCGGGTCCTTGTGCTTGCAAGGCAGGACACCGAACCACTGAGCTAAATCCCTGGCCCTTCTTTTCTTAATATAATGGACTAATTTATGAAAAAAGACTGATAGTGATCATTAACCCTGCAGTCTGCACTTAGAGATTTTATGATGTAAAGAGTGTAACAAGCTTGTGAGCAAATGTAATACATGCCTGTAGTCCCAGCTGTTTGACAGGCTGAGGCAGGTGGATCCCTTGAGCTTAGAAATTCCGGGCCAGCTGGGAAATACGGCAAGACCCATTTCAAAAAAGGAAAGAAGAGGAAGAAGGGGAAGATGGGAAAGGAAGATGGGTGAATGACTCAATATGGATTAGGGATAAAAGAGTTCATTATGTCATACACACTAGTAGCATCTAAAATGATTCAGACTCAAATAGAATCCATAAAATTGTTTTAAAATTTGGATATAAGAGCCAGGTGTGTGGCATGTGCCTGTAGTTCCAGCATTGTCTTGACTTATAGGACAGGTGAGTTCTAACACCCCAAACCACATTTGCTCACTCATTAGATATTTATGAAACACTTACTGTGTACCAGGTACTGTTCTAGGGGCTCATCAGGGAGGGACCAAAGTCTCTGCTTTTGTGAAGCTTCTCTCTCTCTCTCCCTCTCTCTTTCTTTTTTTTTGGTACCAGGGATCAAACTTGAGACTTTGCACTTGCAAAGTAGGCCTCACAACCACTGCTCTAAATCCCCAGTCCTTTATCCATCTTTTTAATAAAATTGTTTTCTTTTTCTTTTGTGATTCTGGGGATTGAACCCATGGGCTCATGGTAGGCAAGTGCTTTACCACTGAGTTTTTTTGTTTTTGTTTTTTTCTGGTACTGGGGATTGAACTTGGGATCTTGTGCTTGTGAGGCAGGCAGCATTCAACCACTGAGCTGAATCCCCGGCCCACCACTCAGCTTTTTGCAGCCCTGGTGTGTTTTTTGTCACTGGGATTTTATTGTTCCCAGGTACTGACAGTGGACAGAGCTAGAGGCTGTGTATGTATATGTATGCATATGTACACGTACATTTGTGTCTTACATCTATGTACGAAAACCGGGAGTGTGAGTATGTGTGTGCACATTTATATCTTTCTATACATATTTTGAGAACAAGGAATCTGTACCAATATATACTTTGATTTGTGATTACTGCTGAATTGAGTCTAGTTTTCTGCTTTTCCTGATTTCTAACTCCTTTCTCTGTGAGGCTCATCTCTCATTATCTTTAATAAATTATTGGGGCAGTCTCCTTTATGTTACCATTCTTTCTGGTTTCCTCACTATCCAGTCTTCGTCACTCTTTTTATTCCTTCTGCACTGACATACTCCTCTGACTGGGAATATCTAATGCCTCCTACCAGGGTCACCTCCAGGGACTTCCTCATTTCACTAGAGATGGGACACCACTTTTCTCACTCTGCCTGGCTCTGTATTCCATATGGGGTTGTTCCTTCCTCCGAGCCTGTCACACTTTTTTTTTGTAAAAAAAAAAAAAAAAATATATATATATATATATATACATATATACATATGTATATACAAATAATATAGTAGTTCTTGACACACACATTAAGCACTAAGTAAATGCTGGCTTTTACTACTAATGTTATTGCACTACTCATTTATTTTTCTTTTTTAAGTATATACTTTAGTTCATTTAGTAGAGGACTTGTAGTATGTGTTAAGATATGGTAATAATTAAGCTGAATAGTACTCAGGTTCTTAGTTACTCTCCTTCAGCATTGAATATAGTACTTAATATTCCATTAAATCTGTTAGTCTTTCTTTGTAAGTAATTGGTGTATTCTCTTGATGACTTTTTGGATTTTTCTCTTTTTCCTTGATATCCTGCAGTTTTTTACAGTGTATCTTGAAGTGGATGGTGCAAAATGTATCCTGTTGACATTTAGTATTTTTCAATTACAAAATTCATGTATGACTTACTTGTTTCTCGAAAGTATATGCCAACATTTTATAAGATTTTTTTCCTTCATCCTTTCCTCTTTTTCCTGAATTTTTTAGTCAGATTCTCCATGTCATCTTTTTTTATAACTTTGTCTATTTTATCTCCCTCAGTTGATTTCTGAGAGATTTTCTTTTTGTTTTTGAGATGGGGCCTTGCTATATTGCCCAGGCTGGCCTCTCTTGGGCTCAAGGGATACCCCCATCTCAGCCTTTTGTGTAGCTGGGACTACCGATGCACACCACCCTGGCAACCTGAGACGTTTTCTTAATTTTTCAATTTACCATTTTTTCTTTGTTTCTATTACTCTTTATCTTTTGAGTTTTCAACTTAATGCCTGTTTCATATTGCTTAGAGTTCTAATTGGCTCTCTTTTGTTTTGAGTCAGTCTCACGATGTGTAATTAGTTCACACTGGCCTCAGACTCATGGCAATCCTCCTGTTTCAGCTTCCCAAATGCTGGGATTACAGGCATTGCCACTATGCCTGGCTCTAATTGGTTCTTTTTCATATCTTCCTATCTTTATATATCTACTTCTTTTGGTTCATTATTACTATTTTTTGTTAGTATATATTTGCCATATATAATGATCACATTTTTCATAGGGAATTTTTACTAAGTACTATTCTTTATCTTTTGGATATTTAATTTTAAAAATCTTACTAGTATGTTTGTAGTACATAATGTTAACATTCCTTGTTTTTTGTTTGTTTGTTTTTTTTGAGGCAGGTTATTACTATGTTGTTCAGGCTGACCTTAAAATCACTATGTAGCTCAGGCTGGCCTCAAACTTGTGGTGATCCTCTTGCCTCAGCCTTTCAAGTGCTAGGATTATAGGTGTGTGGCTTTCAGGCTATTTTTTAGTCCCCCCCCCTTTTATCATTTATAATGGCACTGAAATACTTTGTGATTTTTATTTGTCTTTGTAAAATTTGTATTAGTACATGTTTACAGTACATAATGAATATATTCATTGTGGGGAGTTACTATATGTATATAACGAAAGAGTTTCTCTTGTGTGGACATTTTCTCTTAGCAAACTTCAACTACTACCTCCATTTCTAGCTCCAGATCAAAGTTTTTGTATGGTTGGTTTGAAGGTTGCCCGAAGAGATAATACAATTCTAGGCCAAAGACCGAATAATTCAGTACTTTAAGGAGGGATTAGGCAAGTTTATAGTGCCACACATTTCTGGTATTAGCTGTTACTTTAGTGATTTGTATTGCTTAATGAATGAAAGTTGTGTATTTCTCTAATAGTTATAGTGAGCTCTTCTAGAGTTGTTTCAGTAGTTCTCTATTAACTGATCACGGAGTTGTTTTTTTCCTTGAAGTCATGTCTTAGTTTTTACCCAAATGTTTAAATTACTCAGCCTGATTATCTGTATTATTCAACAGACAACTTTTGTCACTTTCAGGCCTAAAGAATTAGTATATTTGAAAGAGTCTGCTGTAGAATTTTTTAAAATTTTCTTTGTTTGATTTCTTTTTCTTTTTGCTTTAGAATTTTGATACCTACAGGGTTGTTTAAATTCAGTCCATATTTTAGTACCTTCTGGTTTTTTGGTTTTTTTTTTTTTTTTTGATACTGTGGCTCAAACTCAGGACCTTGTGCTTGTAAGGCAGGTGGTGGCACCACTGAGCTAAATCCCTGGCCCTTCTGTATGTTTGTTTTTTCTTTTCATTTTTGTTTTGTTTGTTTTCCTGGTGCCAGCACTGGGGATCAAACTCAGGACCTTTCACTTGCAAGACAGACGCAGCACCACTGAGCTAAATCCCTGGCCCCCTTCTGTATGTGTTGTTCAATTAAGAAATGAGATGTACAACAGTGCATCAAAACCATGGCTAACACTGGTTGGTACTCGGTTACTATTAACAGATAGCACATCTTCCAAAACTTGTGATGTGAAACAGTAACTTCTGTAACTCTAGTGGATTCACAATGGGCACAGGAGGAGTGTTTGTTGCTATCTCAGCGTGTGGGATCTCAGCTGGGAAGATGTAAAGGCTGGTGTAACTAGCCAAGTTGGATTCTTCTGAAGACATCTGCAGTCACATTTGTGGCAGATGATGCTTGCTTTTGTGTGGGACCTTGGTTGGGTCTGTCACCCAGAATCCCACCATGGCCCTGCCATGTGGTTGCTTGGGCTTCTTTGCAGCATGGCACCTGGGCTTCAGAGGTGCATATTCCAGAGAGCAAGTCAGCAATATGTTGTGTTTGTATATTGTAACCTTTAGAGTCACATCACATCACATCACCTCCGCCTTGTTTACAATCCCACTCAGGTTCAGGCAGAAGAAATACAGATTGCATCTCAGTGGGGGTCACAGTCCCATTGTAGAAGTACATGTGTGAGGGAGACACAGTTGTGGCCTTTGGGAAATACAGCCTGCCAAGTTGGGAAAATAAATTAGGTTTTATTCTTGGTGAGCTGGTATGGGAATTTTTAGAGCTTTAACAAAAGGTTGAAACAAGATTTTAAAATTTAATCTCCTTAAGTAAAGTTTAATATACAACCCTATTTCACAATAATTTCATGTAGTAAGATTATATAGTGGTATTTATTTGTATTACATTTTTGTCCTGTTTCCTATCAGCATTTTTCAAGGCAGTTTATTATTTTATCTTGCAGATAAAGCTGTAAAATGGAATATGGGTTCATTGATAGACTCACCTAAAAAGAAATCTGAACAGCAGCAGCATGTCTCTTTAAAAGATGTAAATAAGGTTGTATTTTTTGTATTCATTAAATACAAAGTTCATATAATGTTAGCATTCTTTTATTAAGAACCAAAGTATATTTCAACTAAAAATATTCGGCTATGTTTTTTTTTTTTTTTTGGTTTTGTTTTTTTTGTACTGGGGATCAAACTCAGGTCCTTGAGCTTGTGAGGCAGGTGGTAGAACCACTGAGCTAAATCCCTGGCCCTGGTAGTTTTATTTGTGAAAAAACATACTTTACATGTTTGTTTATTTTGCAAGAACAAGGGAATTGCAGCCACTCTTTTGTCAAACTCTTGGTTTTTGTGAGTAATAGTCTCTCTATAAAATCAGGGATTTATCATCATTTTAATAAAGATGAGAAAATCTGGGATTTGGGGGCACTCTAATTCTAAATTGCCTTCCCTTTAGTTGCATAAGACAGGTGAAAGTAATTGTAGGACATGTTAAACTAATTATCTGAAATACCAGCTGCCTGCTATTTGGACATTTCAGTTTAGTGATTTATAGTCATAGCATAATCATCCAGCTTGCCAGCTCTTTGTCTCTTTTCTGTATGTACGTGAAAATTTTCCTGGAATGGTTGTTTATGACAATTTCCATAGAATTTTGGTTCCAAAAGAATATATAACTTGTTAAACATACATATTCTTTCTGAATATTTTTTATAGTGTGAATCTCCAGCTTACTGGCCAACAAAGAGAGGCATAACCATATATGCTGATCCAGATGTACTGGCAGCAAGGTATGATTTGAAAATTCAGTGTGATTCAGTGGAACCTCAGGTGTAATACATGGCCTTATATGAGATGTCATCCCCTGGTATCTTTGAAGGATTGATACCATGATCTGGAGAATACCAAAATCTGCATAGCAGCTCAAGTCTTGTGCATAGAATGGTACAGTGTATCTGTCCATGTACTTTAAAATAATCTCCACGCTACTTATAATGCCTAATACATTGTCAATGCTACATAAATAAATGTTGTTTAGAGATTAACGACAAGAAAAAAAAAGGCCTATACATATTTTTCTCATATATTTTCAATTGGAAGTTGAATGGTATGGAGCCCACAGATATGAAGGGTCAACTGTACATGATTCTGTATTCTAAAAAGTGGGAAAGTATTCCATTTCAATAGAGGGTGACCCAGGAAGTTTGACTGATTACATATTTAAAGGAAAAATCTTGTGACAGCTGGTTAGCAGCACAGTGGATTGAAAACTGGCAGTGGCTCTCCTTGTTACCTTGGTGGGCAAAATTGTTTTTGTAAGTTAGGCCCAATGAAGGCGGGTACAAGTGAGCGTGACATGAAGGATGGATAAGTGGACCAGTGGCAGTGCATTCAGCAGCTGAGTGTGCTGTTAGGAGATGAGGCGTGGCTGGAAGTGGCAGGTCTCTCCCCTTTTCCTCCCTCTGCTTCCTGATTGATGTGACTTGAGCAGCTTCCTTCTGCAGACCCTTGTACCATGTCTTCCTGCCCTGGGGCCAGCCAGCTGTAGACTGACTCCTCTGAAATCTCTGAATAAAGATCATCCTCTCCCCTTAAGTTGTGGGTATCAGGTATTGTGTTTCAGCAGTGACAAAGTGACTGAGATACTAGTTGATAGAAAGCAAAGAATGGTTTGTTGTCATCTTCAGAAACTCAACTATACACTGTCCTCATTGAGATGCATATCAGTGACTTTAATAAAATCACATGAAAGATGCATGTACTCTTCATGTATAGAGTAAGAGCTCAAAATGAGATACTTCTGTTTCCTCCTGGACTTTATGCTATGGTTATTATGTTTATTTGTTGTATTTATTTATTTGTTTGTTTTTGTTTTTGGTACCAGGGATCGAATATTTATTGTATTTATACATGTTAAAAATGTTTAGACTCTATTATCACTCTATTTAAATAATTTACTTTTAAAAGATTGAAATAATAAGAGCCCCATATATTTGCCTCTGTAGTTACACTTTTGGTGTAGGTGCACATTCCCATCGGATACCACTTTCCTTCTGCATAAAGGGCCTACTTTAGCACTTATGTTGGAGATCTGCTGGGGATAAGCTCATTCACTTTTTGTATGTCTGAAAAATTACTCATTTTAGCTTCATTTTTGAAGGTTTTTCTATCTATAGAATTAGTACTTTGTTCTATATAAAGATATTGCTGCACTGTCTTCTTGCATTTTTCTTGGTGGGAAGTCTGTTAATCTTTTTCTTTGTCTCTCAATAAGCAGTGTGTCTTTCCTTTTACTGCTTTTAAGATTCTCTTAATTATTGATTTGAGCAAATATATGTCCAGTTTA
>NW_022900931.1:54574649-54582614 GCF_012274545.1 Fukomys damarensis
TTTTTTTTTTTTTTTTTTTTGTATTTTTCTGCTTGGGTTATATTAAGGTTCTTTGAAGCATTCTTTCATCAAATTTAGGAAGTATCTTTGTTCATTTTGTGTAGCTGTCACAAAACACCATAGATCAGGTAATTTATAAACAACGGATTGTATAACTGACAACGTGAAATAGGAAGAAAGGGGCTAAAGGTGTAGGGGAAGTGGGAAGGGTAGGGGAAAGGAAATGAGGAAAAAAATGAGAAAAGGAAAAAAATGGAAACAAAGTCTTTGTAAATAGGAGAGGGGAAAAGGGTGGAGGGAGGGCTGGGGTATGGGGAAAAAATGATAACCGAGATCTGTCATGTAAAGGTACAAGATCCCAATGATAAATGTAACTGTACTGTATACTTAAGAAGTACCAGTATGGGGCTGGGGATTTAGCTCAGTGGTTCTGGTGCCTGCCTTGCAAGCACAAGGACCTGAGTTCGATCCCTGGTATCCAAAAAAAAAAGTACCGATAAACTCAGTGAAAAAATATATATAAACAACAGAAATATATTTTGCACAGTTCTGCAGGCTGGGAGTTCAGTGTTGAGGTATCAGCAGTGTTGGTGTACGGTGAGGGCCTGGTCTTGCCTTACAGACAAGAACACTGGCTGCATCCTCCAGAGAGGAGGACCACTATTCCTCACATGGCACAAGAGCAAGTGTGAGAGATGAACCTACCACCACAAGCCATTTACTTTTTTGTTTTGTTTTGTTTTTGGTACAGGGGATCAAACTTGGGATCTTGTGCTTGCGAGGCAGGTGGCAGAACCACTGAGCTAAATTCCCGACCCACCACAAGCCATTTGTTGATTTTTCAGTACTGGGGATTGAACCCAGGGCCTTCACACTGAGCAACATCCTCACTCCTTTTTTTATAGTTTTTATTTTGAGACAGGGTCTCACCAAATCACTGAATTGCTCATGGTGAGCTCATACTTTTGATCCTCCCACCTCAGCCTTCTAGAACATTGGGGTTACAGGTGTGCTTCACCACACCCAGCTTTACAAGCCCCTTTTTTGGTGGGATTAATTCACTTAGGTCTAGGTAGAAACCCTCAGGAGGCCACCTCTACATGCTGCTGCCTTAGCCACTTAAGTTTCAGTAGGAAATATGGGGAGGACAAAAACATTCAAACCATAGCACAAAGTATTTAATTGTTATTTCTATAAATACTTTCCTGTTGTAGTCTCTTTCCTCTTTCCTTTTGAGACTCCAGTAAAAAATCTCATTTTGATATTTTTTAAAAAGGTCCCTGCTAGGGATTTAGCTCAGTAGTGCCACTGCCTGCCTTACAAGCCCAAGGTCCCGAGTTTGATCCTTGGTCCCCCCCAAAAAAAGTCCCTGAGGCTCTTTTCATTGTGAACCTTTTTTCTTATTAATTATTATTATTACTACTATTTTGGGGGTTACCGGTTATTATTAATAATTATACTGACTGTTTCTTCTGTCATCTCCATTCTGTTATTGAGCCCATCCAGTGATTTTATTCTAAAACCTTTTTTATACTTTGTATTTCTTTGCTAAGAACTTTTATTTTTCTATTCAAGAGTGTTGTCCAAGTGTGATGGTGCAGTCCTAGCCCTTGTGAGGCTGAGGTAGGAGGACTGCTGCAAGGCCCGCCTGGACTATGTAGTGAGACCCTATCTCAAAAGAACAAACACAGTAGTGCCAAACTTTCCTTATAGAGATGGTTGTATTGGCCACATTAAAGTATTTGCTGAGTCCCACTTATGAAAGCTCTTAGGGTTAGCACCTTTACCTTTTCTTTTTATAATTGATCTGATTTTCCTGTTTTTTGCCTGTTGAGTAAAATTGGGTTGTATTACAGATATTTTGAATAATGTGTTGTGAGACTGATTTCTGTTACAACCCTCTGGATAAGGTTGGAGGGAGAAACTTATTACGGTTCAGACTTCAGGCTCTGCCTCAGTCTGTGTGTGGGTGGTGGTAGTATCAGCCCCCTGCTTCAGACTGTTCTGCCTGGGGCTCATACTGGGGTCACAGCAGTAGAGTTTCCCAACCCAGGGCACCTGTGTTTCTGGAACACCCTCACCAGTTCAGGCTGTTGTTGCACCTGCTTCTCTGATTTCTGTGCAGTCTGGGCTGGGTATGGGTTACCTGGGGAGCAAAACAACAAGAGCAAGAGAACAAGGGCAGTTGAGATTTTCTTTGCACACTGGACACGGGCTCCTCATTTCCCAGTTCTGGCTGCAGGGACAGATTTTCTTTTGGGATTTTAGATGACTGAGATGCTCCTCTTAAGATTAGAGCTGGGCTTAGGGCAGGGCTAAGGAGGGAAACAGAAGAAAAGAAAAACACGGCTCCCAGAAATTAATTTAGGTCAAGTAAATGATTCCTCATTGCCAGCCTTAATCTCCCCCGAAAATAAAGATGTTTTCAATATTAAGATAAATGGGTTTTACAAATTTTAATCCAATTTTTGATTGTTTAAATTTCTAGTGCTTTAAGTCAGAAGCCAAATGAGAAAACACTAAAATTAGCTGAGAAGAAAGAGTGTGATGAGAAGAATAGCTGTGTAAGGTAAGAATTTCTCCTTGACTTTGTTTATTGAAATAATTGTAATAAAATTATAAGCAGGAGAGATTTACATTATCTTATTTTGTGTGTGTGTGTGTTTGGTACTAGGGATTGAACCCATGGTTTTTGCATTGAGCCATGTCTCTAGCCCTTTTTTATTTTGAGATAATCTTGATAAGTTACCCAGGTGGGGCTCAAATTTATGATCCTCTGACCTTGACCTCCCAGAGTGCTAGGATTAGAGCTATGCATGTGCTAATATACCTAATTTACATAGTTTATTATTAACTTCAAATTTGTATTCCCATAAACAAAAATGTATTTCCAGTAAAGTCTCCTGTAGGCTTTGAGGGAGGTTTCTTCTTTTCTATTCACTATGGTAGATTTTACTGTTGAAAACTTCTTATCTGGTATGAGTAGTCCATTCTCTTGGTAAAGTGAACAGTTTTATGAATTGAATTAAGTATAGTTGAGTTTTTTGAACTGTAGATTTTTTGTGGATTGGTGTTTGGTTTCTTCCTACTTTCTGTTATTAAATGGGCCTGCCTTTTGCTTTATTAGCCACAGAGTAATAACTTCATATTTTTAACCCACAAATTATTTTCATGATTTTTTTTATATCATACTAGTCTTTGGCAGCTTAAGCAATTTTACATTCCAAGTAAGTATGGCTACTCTGAGTGACCAGAGTGACAGAAAGTTCAAGATAGCTCAGAGGTGAGTGGATGATGATATATCCACTCATTGGCCTGGGATTGGAGGATGTTGCCGGCACAGCTATACAGATGCCCACCTTCTGCCCACTGATGCCCGCCATGAGCCCAGGCCTTTCTAGGGAGCTCCCAGTGCAGGGTGAGGGGGATGGCTGTTCATGCATCTGGTGTGATATCCACCTCCCAGAACAACCTAATACCCTACTGTTTTTCTGTTCTAACTGGTTCTTTTCCTTGGAACAAAAGTCCTTTCATTATTCGTACTGCTCATTTGTTGTTAACTTACCCCTAATGTAATCTGTTCCCTTTTATTTCTGTATTAGAAAGCTCTATTTTATCTACTGCTCTACTGAAGGCCCTTGGTGTGGGACCCATTGATGAAAGTACATAAATTATTCCAGTCATCTGCCATGGGTTGAGGAAACTTTGAAGTGGTTCAAGATTAAACAGCAAGGGGCAAAGAAGGCAGTGCATTTCTTAGAAACCCAAGGGCGACTCGGTGACCGTGTAATCTGTCTCTGTGGCCAGCCTGTGGTCCTGTTACCAGCCACACTGTGTTCATAATCTGGGAACCCTATTTTTTTTTTTTTTTTGAGACAAGAGCTCCCTATGTAGTCCAAAATCACCTTGAACTTGTTGCAATCCTCCTGCCTCAGCCTCCTGAGTGCTGGAATTACAGGTTTGTGCCACTTTTCCTGGCCCAAACTGGGAAACTGAGAGTCTGTTATTTCTGGTCAGTAGTGAAGGCAGCCTGGAGAATAGACATCTGTTCTTCAGAGATGGCCAGCTAGGGGCAATGACTCTCGTTCCAGCCTCCTGAGAATGAAAAATGATAGGGTCCCATACAGAGACAAATCAGAATTTAAAGTTGGAAGGTGTGGCTGTCATCTGACCTGATTTTCTTTTTCACTTTTTTTAACACGTTTGTAATATGTAATTAATAACATTCATTATAGGGAGCTGGTACATATACATAGTGCAGCTTACTCCTTTTTATTTTTCCTTTCTCTTGCCTTTCTCCCCTTTACTTCCTCCCTAGTTCACCTTCTCATTTGCCAAAGGCCTACCTCCCTCTTTGCTATTGCATGTATTTCATTTTGTTCTGTAAATTATTTGTATTTTGGGTTTCTCATGTAAGAGAAACCATGTGGTACAGATTTATTTCACTTAGCGTTATGATCTCAAGGTGCATCCATTTTCCCACAAATGATTCAAATTATCCTCCTTTATGGTGGACTAATACTCCATTGTGTGTATAAGTCACATGTTCTTTATCCATTCATCTGTTGATGGACATATGGGCTGTTTCCTACCAAGACATAGCTGTTGTGAGTTGTGCTGCTATAAACATGGATATGCGTATATCTCTGTAATATGATGTCTTTAATTCTGTTGGTGGGATACCCAGAGGAGGCATAGCTGGGTCAAATAGAATCTATTTTTAGTTGTTTTTTTTGTTTTTTGTTTTTTTGGTACTGGGGATCAAGCTTGAGACCTTGAGCTTGCAAAGCAGGTGGCGGAACCACTGAGCTAAATCCCCGGCCCTATTTTTAGTTTTTTAAGGAATCTCCATAGTGATTTCCATAGTGGTTATACTAATTTACATTCCTACCAGCAGTGTAGAAGGGTTCCTTTTTCTTCACAACCTTGCCAATATCTTGGTTTTGAGTTCATGACTATAGCTATTCTTTTTGCAGTAAGGTGAAATCTGTGTTGTTTTGATTTCCATTTCTCTAATGGCCAAAGAGGCCAAACATTTTTTCATGTACTTACTAGTCATTTGTACTTCTGAGAAGTGTCTATTCATTTTAGTTGCCCATTTTTTGTTGGGTTTTTGTTTGGGGGAGGTCTTCCTTTGTGGTACAAAGGATTAGGCCCAGAGCCCCCATATTGAGCTGCATTCCCAGACGTGTGTGTGTGTGTGTGTGTGTGTGTGTGTGACGGTGTCTTGCTAAGTTGCTCAGGCTTGCCTCAAACTTGTGATCCTCCTGCCTCAGCTTTGTGAATAACTGGTATTACAGGCATGTCCCACTATGTCTGGCTCCAACCCTCTGTCTTTTTTCTTTACTTTTTAAAATAGTGTCCTATTCTTGTTTCATGTAGGTGATGTTTTTTCTCAATTCTCCAAAGATGGGATGCTGATAATTTGGAGGAAAGATTTCTTCTTGTGTTATTTCCCTTTCTTACAAATTGAATTACTGCGTTTTTATTTGTGGTGTCTGTGAGTCTAGCTTCTTAAGATGCTACATGCTTCTTGACTGACTGTTCACCTGTAACACAGGGACCTCATGTACCAATTAGGGACTGAGTCTGCAGTGACATATTGACCATGAGTGTGTCTATGGAAGGAGTTGCTTTTAATGGTGGAACTTCAGAACTCAGTCCCACCACAAGTAGGTCAGATTCCACAGTGAGGCTTCTGCTGTCTCTTGCTCCTGAGGAAAAACCTCCTTTGCAGGTGTCCTGGGTACAGAGTAGCAGAAGCCAGTTGCAGTCTCAATGTTCACTGTGTACCTCTGGGCTTAATGCCCACATTTCAGTGTGGTTTCTCTGTCAGAGCTGTGCCTCTAGTCCCCCAGTCCTGAGAGCTCAGCTTTATCCTCTCCAGAGACTCGCCCTCTGGTCTTCTCCCAGGGTGAGGGTCTGCACTGAGACATATCAGGGATCTAGGGGTTGCTCCCTTTATTTTAACCCCCTGCTCCATTGCTGTAGGTGGAGAAGCTTGATCTTCATTGCTACACTTTCTGAAGATTGCCCTGTGCAAGAAGGGCTGGGCCTTGCTTGGCTGGCTCAGATTTGGGTATTGTGGATCTGCTGAGTCACTTACCATTGGTCCGTCTGTTTTCTAACTTCTTAAATTTAATTACAAATATCGTGTCCTCTATGATTCTTTCCTTCCTTGTGGCTTTAAAAAATAATTTATTGATATATGATTCATCTTTTTTAAAATTCACCCCTTGAAAATGTACAATTCATTGGCTTTTTAGAATGTTTTCAGACTTTTGCAACCAGTCATCATTGTCTTAAGGTCAGAACATTTTTATCGCCTCCCCTTGAAAAACCTATGTGCATTAGGAATCTCTCACCATTTCCTACTCTTCCCGTTTTCTGGTAACAACTAGTTTACTTTCCATTTTTAAGGATTTCCCTGTTCTGGTCATTATATATAGATAGAACCATACAATATGTGGTTCTTTGTTACTGGCTTCTTTCACTTAGAAAAATTTAAAAATTCATTTCTGTTGCACACAAATGACTACTTCATTCCTTTTTATGGCTAATATCCCATTGTATAGATATAGCACATTTTATTATTCCTCAGTGAATAAACATTTGGGTCTTGCTGTTTTAGCATTAAAAATTCTATTTATAAGAACAGGGTTTCAGAAAACAGTGCAATTTGACTTGTGTATTTAATGTATCACCTTTCTCCCCAAGTGCTGCATGCACTGAAAATGGTTTATGAGTTCTCTGCTACTTAGTAGACCTTACTCAGGTTGGCATTGGGTGTGAGTTATCAGAAGTGGTAGGGTACAAGTCCTATCTAGTCTGTGAGACTTCTTTATTTTAGGGGTTTTGCTGTTTCAATGCTGAAGGTCAAACTCTAAGCCTTGCGCATGGGTTCTTCCACTAAGCTATAGTTCCAGCTCTTTCTTGTATTGTATTTTGAGCCTGGGTCTTACTAAGTTGGCTGTACTTTGAACTTGGTCTTGTTGCAGCCTCCTGAGTAGCTGGGATTGCAGATGTATCATATACAGCTGAGTCTTGTTTTATACTCTAAAAAGTAAAGCTAATGAAGTAGACCAAGCTCAGTGCTCTCTAACTTGGCTGAGCCTCCCTTCAGCTGTTCTGTAGGATATGGGAGGTAGCATTGTGTACCACAGACATAGGCCCAGGCTTGGGAAACACTAAATTGGTCTGGCCAAAATGACCTTCATTTCTTAATGAACCAAGAAAAACAGAACACAGTCCTTTCGTAGCTGTACATTAGGGTGTATAGTTTATTAGACCTGTGTCAAGAGGAAGAATTAATAGCTCAATTGAGGATACATACTTTTTAAATTGTTCTTAACAATTTTACAGATTACTGCAGTTTTTAAACCCTGATCCTTTGAGAGCTGATGGAATCTCTGATCTGCAGCAGGTATTACAAGCCCTACAAAAAGTTAAATAGAACAGAAAACTGTCTATTCTTAAAATCTTTCTTCTCCCTCCAGTCTTGAGATTAGAAGAGAAACTCCTTAGGTGGGGAACTTTGTCTAAAGACATCCTTTAAAAATCATCTGGTGACTTATTGCATCAGAGAAATGTTTTTTATTTGGTTAGATCTTTTCATTTGAGTAGTTTTGGGGTTTTTCAGGAAGCATATATACCTAGGTTTTCATGTGATTGTCTTCTGTGTAAAGTTCTTGGTACTCTTTGCTAATGGCTCAGGGCAGATACTGGTTGTCTAATGCCTGTATCGCTTAGTTGCAGAAGCTGAAGTCAGGCATGCAGCAACCTGTTGTGATTCTCCGGAACAAGATCCAGCCTTGCCTGACCATTGACAGTTCACCACTGTCTGCAGATCTGAAAAAGGTGAACAAAGGTGCTCTTAAAACCAAACTCATGGAGAAATACTGAGCTTTTCTAACACAGAAGGATATGTGTGTGTGTGTGTGTGTGTGTGTGTGTGTGTGTGTGTGT
>NW_022900931.1:54583623-54629989 GCF_012274545.1 Fukomys damarensis
ATATGTGTGTGTGTGTGTGTGTGTGTGTGTGTGTGTGTGTGTGTATACACGCACATGCTAGAGACTGAACCCAGGGCCTTGTGCATATTAGGCAAGTGTTCTACCACTGAACCACACCTTCAGGCCATAGATTTTTTTAATAAACAGTTCTAAGGTTGTGTATAGCTTCTTTGCTTAAATACATAATTCTTCTATGGAGAGACTGTTGCATAATTGTAAATCCTCTTCTGAAATAAATTTTCAAATATGCCTTTGAAAAGGGGCCTTAGAAGAAGCAACAAGTTGCCAGAGCAACTGTAAGATAATTCTTAGCCATTCTTTGCAGAATTGCTTCATAGATCTGTGGTTTTACTTGGTAAATTGATCGTACTTGCTTATCTGTTTCCTTCCTGATTAGAAAAAGGTTAAAACTGTTTTTTAAAGATAGAAAAATAAAAACCACAAGTATGAACAAAATAAGAGAAGTCTTCAGGGACAAGCGATTTCTACAAGCCTGGAACATTTCTATAATATGGAACACAACAGTCATTGTATTGTTCTACATGCTGTACAGAAGATGATTGGATGATCTTTCTGGAAAAATTGGTGGCACTAGAGGATCAACCTTGAATGATGCTGTTTATGGTTTAATTATGAAATATCCCCCAAAGATGCTGTATTGAAGTCTTCATGCCCTGTGCAGCAGTGCTCAGGAGTGGGCCCTAAAGAGGTGATTGGGCTCCAACTTTGTCAGTGAAGCCAAAATTTGTTTGATGGCATTGTTAGGAGGTGTTGGAAATAGGATTTAGGGCCTTGTTGAGGGCAGTAAATCATTGAGGCATGACCTTAGGGACCAGTCCTGATTCCCAGCCCCTTCCTCTTTGGCTCTTTCCATTTTTGTCTCCTGCCTGGCTGCAATGAGAAGAGCAGCTTTGCTGCACTGTGGCCTTTCACCATAATGTTCTGCCTCATCTCAGTGGTTGAAACAGCTCATCATGGACTGAAACCTCTGAAACTGTGAGATAAAATGAATCTTTCTCTGCCCCCCACTTTGGGGGGGATACTGGGAGTCAAACTCTGGACCTTGTGCTTCCGAGGCAAGCAGTAGAACCACTGAGCTAAATCCCTGGCCAGTGGATCTTTTCTCTTTTAAATGGTTTTCTCAGAAATTTGGTTATGGTGACAAAAAGCTGACTAATACAGATACGGTTTAAAATTCTCCCAGTAAAAGTACTTGCTCACTGCCCTGTCTTCCTGAAGTGATGTGACATTTATGCATTTGCAGGGTTTACCTATCTACAGAGTTTGCAGTCAGATTTTAGTATTTTTCCCTTTAATATGAATGAACATAAGGAATCATAGACATTTGAAGAAAGACTTCACATTAAAAGAAAAAAAGACCAGAATAAACTTAGAAAGCAACAATACAAAAGTAGAAGAAAATGTTAGAAAATAAGTATTGCCAGGTACAGTGAGTGGTGTGTGCCTATAGACCCAGATACTTGGGAGGCCCAGATACTTGGGAGGCTGAGGCAGGAAGATTGCAAATTTAAGCCTACCTTGGGCAATTTAGTGACATAGCAAGAATCTGTCTTACAAAATGAAAAGGACGGCCAGAGATTTAGTTTGTAGTGCTGCCACCTGTTTCACAAGCACAAGGTCCCGAGTTCAGTCCCCAGTACCAAAAAGAAAAGAAAAGGACCATGGATATAGCTCAGTGTGAAGACTCTGGGTTCAATCACTAGTATTGCCCTCAAAAACCTCAGTGATAAGAAAAGGTACTGCATTCCTTTAATGATAACAATTACAAGGTGGTACTATAAAGAAAAGAAAGTAAAAGAAACTCAAAATACAGAAATTTTAAAACAATAAATGAAAGGTTTGAGATATAAAATAGTTCACAGAAAATAGAAAAAGCAAAGACATGGAAAGAGGAGGAAAAATGAATTAGAGGCTCCATTTGAGATTCAATACCAGAAAATGGAATTTTTAGAAAGACGAGAAATGGTAGATAGTTCTCCAAGGAGTATCACACAAACATTTTCTGAACCTAATGGACAAGTTTTTCCCTTCAGAGGTTGTACCTGTAGACAGCACAGCTGATGAACAGATATTAGATACATGAATGTAAATAAAGTAATCTTGGGGCTTAATGAGACCATGAAAGCTTCTGGAGGAAAAGACAGTCTCACACATGAGTCTAGAAGTCAGTATGGTGTCAGACTTCTTCACAGAAGCGTCTGAACATCATGGATTTTAGCCCTCTTGATGAGAAGTTATTTCAGCCTTCAGGTCCAGACTCAGTACCAATGAGGTGTGAGAGTGTAACAAAAGTATTTTTATATATGCAGGGTCTCAAAGGACCTCCCTTATGCTCTTTATCGAGAAGCTATAGGAGTATGTCCCCTACAAAACAATACCAAGAAAGAAGACTATAAGGGATGCAGACCAAGGAAGCTACTGGGTCAATAGCAGAGAATAAGCTGTTCCATTCCAGCTGGAGTTCAGGATTCTGTGGACGAGGATGTCACAGAGACAGTGGTGCTGATGAGTTCAGCCTTTTGTGAAATAATCAATGTAGTTGAAGAGATCTGTTGGGTTTTAGTGATAGTAACAGAAACACAAGCAAATGAAAATATGTTTTTAACAAAGCTTTACAAGTGAGGCTTTTGTTGGACTGGGAGACTACTAGGAGAGTAAGGAGAAGAAACTATGGTTTTGTTGTTGTGAGCTTTAATTATCTGATCAGTGGACTACTTATTGGATCCTTTTATTCTGGGGCCCAGAAAAAGTCTTAAAATAGTAGCTTGGTATGGAGTAAAGATTTCTGGGGACTTAACCAAGTTTGGTCTTGGCACCCGGCTGCTATATACTGGTAGTTGTAGTAAAGGGAACAGTGAGTAGAGTTTTTGTCATCTCTACTTTCTTGTGCTTTTGGTTGATTTTTGTTGTTGTTGTTGTTGTTGTTAGGCTCTTCAGCGAAAGAAGTTCCTGGGACCCAGCCGTACTGAATCTTACTCTTGGCCCCCTATAGCACGTGGCTGTGATGTGGTTGTCATTTCTCACTGTGGAAAGGACCCTTTGTTGTACCTCCCACCGTTGCTTACCATGTTGCAAGTGGGAGGTTGCTACAAGTCATTACCAAGTAGAAACGGTGTAAGTTGACAGTTTTATTTCACAGCAAAATGGACTGAGTACTTATATTTTAAAATTGTACACCTAAGCTTTGGTAAATTTAGGTTACATTATTCAGTTTGTTTTCCAGACTGCTGGGACAAAAGCTGTCCTGTGAGAGTGTTAGCCTTTCTCTTCTCCTGGTCAGCAGTCTTTACCCTGAGCCCCACTTGTGGACAATTGGCTGGGTAGAAGAGTTCTGGTTTTTAGAGATTAATATAGAGTTTATAAAAATCTCACTGCCCTTAATACTGTAAATGTCATGGTAACCATGTGAGAAAGGTATGTATTCTCAGCATTTTAAGCAATAGAAAATTCAGCTCATAAGAATCTATTGAGATGAATTCTTTTTTTTGTTACCGTGGATCAAACTCAGGATCTTGTGCTTGGGGAACCACTGAGCTAAATCCCTAGCCCAATTGGGATGAATTCTTAACAACTGATAAGAGGTAGAGGTGGGATTAGAAGCTCAGTTTTGGTTGTCTTTGTTGCATATTCTTTAAATTACATTGTAGTACCACGGTGTCTCATTATCCTACTTTCTTCATGTGTAAGAATCTGAAAATAACAAGATAATGGAAAAGAGGGAAATGACTAATGAGGACCAGATTCTTTGGCTCTTAGGAGAACTAATAGAAAACCTCCCTCCCAGCTCCTGGCACAAAGGATGCGCTACACATGGTTCCACCCTGCATTATGTCACAGGAGAAACACAGCTGTAGGAAAATATGCTTAGAGTTGGAGTTAGAAAAGATCATTTTTCTGATTATGCTTCACCTTTGATAATTCCTTTTGGAATTTACTCTAGTTGCTATGTTTTGGTTTAATCAAATTAAATGAATACACCTGTACTCCTTAAAGTATCAGGTGAGCCCTACTGATGAGATGTGACTTATGTTGAGGTAGAACCCTGCCTGGGCACAGAGAAGGATGCCAGGCCTTGCCCGTCATGTCTCCCTGACTGACTCCATTCGTCCATGGTCAGCATGCTTTCGGGCTTGTGCTTGGCAGCTGGCACTCACCTGGATCTTCCAGAAGGAAAGAAGAGATTAGGCTTGGGCCAGGAATTAAGCTTAGTGGTGCTGCTGCCTGTCTCAAGCCCAAAGGCCTGAGTTGGCTTATGTTTAGTTAACAGCAAGCATGTGTTCAGGAAGGTGTCTGGCATGCATTGCTCATGCAGGAGAATCCAGTAGCAGAAAACTATTGGATGGCAGGGTTTAGAAGGTAATTTCCTAAAGAAAAGAGATATTAGCCCTTTTAAAGGCCCCCTTTGGGAGGCAGTGAGTTAATCGTCATGCCTAGGAATGGGAAATCTAGACTTGGATTCAAATCCTTTTGTCACCATGTGGTAGCTCTACCTCCCTGGGCAACTGATTTCACCTCTCTAGGTCTCAGACTTTTCCTCATCTGTGAAATGAGCCCTACCCTATAAGAGTGTTTAATAAACTAAATTAATACTTGTAAGGTACTTAGTTTAAGTCTTAGAGAAACCTAGTTCATTGTGTCTAAATCTGTCTTACTGAAACTACTATTCCACTTATTTAACAGTAGCAAAAATGTAACAGTGCTTTTTCTATACAAGGTGCTGTCCTAGAAGTTTAACATATAAGGGAGATAAAAAAATATGGTGTGTTTTTAAATTTTAAAAAATGTATTACAGTAAAAGATGCATTGCCATTAATCCCCTCAAAATACTTCTTTCTTTGAACACACCCCATGTTCTTACCTCTTTCTGAAGCTGTTCTGGAAGTCTTTGTGTATCTTTAATTGCACTGTCTCAGCTACCGTGATATCCTGAATTGATTTAAAACATTTAGCTTTTATGGTCATTTTGACTTTGGGGAAGAACCAGAGGTTACACAGTACCAGGTCTGGTGGATAAGGGACACGCCATGTTTTTACAAGGCTGCCTTTCTGTTGGATGGCACTTTATAGCAACATTCATCATATTTTTTATCACATCTTATAAAGACATGAAAAAAGACTTTCAAAACTGCCTCAGAAAGTGGCAGGAATGATGGAATAAGTATGCTTGAAATGAGGGAGAAGTTTTTATGGTACTGAAACCTTGGAACTTGGGACATTGTGCTTGTGAGGCAGGCGGTGGTACCACTGAGCTAAATCCCTGGGCCGAGCGGGAAGTATAGGACAAAGGGCAATGTATCTTTTACTGTGATAAATTTTTAAAATTTAAATACTCGCTGTAGTTTTTAATCACACCTCATATACTGTTTGATTCCTAACTACTGCCCAATATTATTTGAATTTGTCTTTGCAGCCTCTTGTAGTAATCGTGTGCCCTGGGTGGAAAAAGGCCCAGTTAACTTTTGAATTATTGGGAGACTACAGCGTGTCCTCCAGGCCTCTGCATCCTATGTTCTTAACAATTGGACTTCACAAAGATGAAGCCAAAAACATGAAGCTTCCAAGGGGATGTAAGCACCCTTTTCTAGCTGTTTGGTTTCCCTACAGAAGAAGCAAAACCCTGGGGCTGCAGATGCTGCAGCTTGTATGGTGCTGCAGATGGTTGTCATTAGTTCAGACCTTCTTTGTCAGTTATTGATGGGTATCAGTGATGAAGATTCAATCTGGACCCTCATCCATTTCACTGAGAAAACTACATGACTTGATTCATTTGTCAATTATCTACTGACCACTCACTGTTAGATGCTGGGCAAGCAGTGTTGGTCAAAACCCTCCTGCCTTCCAGGAGTGCAGAGCCTGGCAAGATCCTAGGCATTGGGCCAGATGCTTGGGGGTGGAGGGTAGGGGTAGGGGTTTCCTCACCCAGCAGAATAAACAGCTTCTAAAAAGTATAAGATACCTCAGCAAAGGAGGTGTTGGAAATCCTTTGGAAAATCTAAAGTTTTCATTGCTTTTTCTTTTAAAATGTAGGTGATGTGATAGTCACAACACCACATAGCCTCCTGAGGCTTCTTGAATACCAGAGTTTGTTATTTCTTAGACTCTGTCACCTGGTTTTGGATGAAGTGGAAATACTATTTTCTGAGGCTAATGAACAAGTAAGTATGACATCCATTTGGATGTCATTACTTTTCAGAATATATATTTCTGAAATACATGTCTTAACTGCTTTCAGGAATCAGGAAAGTCTCTAGATGGAAATAAACTGGTTGATCTCCCCAAAATTTTTTTCTTTTAACTTCTGTAATTTAGAAGAGAGACTGTTTACCTGAAATTGCCTTCCCAATGTTCAAATTCTGTGTTGAAGAGCAAAAATTCTTTCTCAAGAAGATTTGCTAAAATATTTAATACTTTTCTGATTATAGAAACATTTTTTGGTAAGAATTTGAGAAATAGAGATGAACATTTGAGAAAATCCAACACCTTTAATCTTACACCCAGAGGTAATCATTCTTTTGGAGTATCTTCATATTTTTAAAAATATTCCTATGTGTATTAGTAGAGTTACCACACTCCCATCAGCAGGAGGCTCTTCCCGGCTTTCTTTTCGAGGCTAGTTGTTAAACAAGTGAGATCTCATTAGTGTAGTTTGTATTTCCTTGATTACTTAAGTTGAACATTCATCCATACTGATCACTATGTCCATTCCCCTATGATTTGCTTGTTTCCTTGAAGTTGTGTTTTGTTTTGTTTTTCTATGCCGGTGATGGCAGTTAGGACTTTGTGCTTTTGAGGCAAGTGGTGGCACTTCTGAGCTAAATCCCCAGCCATGGAGTTGTTTTTTTAAAATCAGTTTTTGAAGTTTTAAATGTGAGTACTTCAATCTCTTGTTAGATGTGTTACACATATTTACCAAGATGTTATTTTTGCCTTAATCCTTTTTTAGTGGAATTTTATATTTATTGACTTTAAGCATTTTCTTTTAGTTTCCCTTTCCTTTTATTTTCAGACTTTCCCTGCTCTGAAAACAAAATATGCAATCCTTTACATTTTATGTTGTCAAACCAATTCTTACTCTTTTTAAATATATATGAAATTTATGTCATTGTTTTAGATGTTTGCTATATTAGATAACTTTAAAAAAAATGTTAAAATGGAAGAAAGGGAGTGTGCACCACGCCAGATCATTGCAGTTGGCATTCACTGGAGCAGACACATAGAACACCTGATGAGAGAGTTCATGAGTGATCCCTATGTTGTGATCACAGCCCCAGAGGAAGCTGCCCTCTACGGGAACATCCAGCAGGTGATTTGTGGGGGGCAGCTGATGAGCACAAGCCAGTTACCTGTATTTCTATAGCTTAGTTATGAAAAGTGAATCTGAGCATATCTTGCCTTGTGTATTTCATTACCAGGTGGTGCATCTTTGCCTAGAATGTGAAAAAACCTCTACTTTACTACAGGTTCTTGATGTCATCCCCAGCCAGGCACAAAAGACCTTGATCTTCACCTCCTCTGTAGCTGAAACAGAAATAGTGTCTAAGGTGAGACCATCCACGCATAAAACGTTTTCACTGTTAGATTAAACTATGGTTGAGTCTTTAGAGATCAGAAAACTGCTAGAATGAATATGTGGCAGATATACAATTTCCCAAGTCACATCAGCTCAAAGAGGAGGCAGCCTTTTCCAGAAGTGCTGAGAGCAGAAGACCTGGCCCCTGGGGAGGAATCACACAGGGGCCCAAATTTTCCCAAGAGGCAGGGTCCCCTGAGAGCAGTGATGGGTGGGTGGCCTTGTCACTGTGGAACATGACAGTATCCAAGGGCAGAAGCGCCCACATCTTCTTCACTCTAGCCAAGATGACTGTAAGATACTGTGCTGAACCAGAATAGCAAAAGAAATTGGCTAAAAACTTAACTCTATTTTACTCTCATTTTGTATGTATTAATGCTAAAATGTAGAAACAAAGCCAAATACAAAATAAAATAATCAGCAATACATCTTTTTTCCTTCAAGAAGGACCTGAAAAGATGATAGAAATAGTCCTCGTTGACAATAGTACCATATATTTAATGTATACTTGGCTTACAGTATGTATACACATACACACACACACACTTTTGTATTTTAAAAAGTAGGGAAACAGGAAGATTACAAAACTGAAAATATTTAAGTGTATAGTCATTTCATTCTCAAGAATTACTGGGTCCATGAGGTAATGCCTTTCCAGATAATTTAAAGTCATTTACATTAATAATTACTCATGGAATAGAGCTTCAAGCTTGTGTTCCCTACTGTGAACTTACTTTTAGTTTTATCTTTAGGTAGTAGAAAGCAATTCAATATTTTGCTTGAAAATGCATAAAGAGATGGTTTTTGACTTAAAAAATGTTTTAGAACAGTGGAAGAAGCTAACTTCTGGCTCTCACATTGTACTAGGTAAGTTTTAATTTCTGCTTCTATTTGGATAAGGCTGGGCTAGTAGGAACTATGTCATTTATGTTTCTTCAGATTTCTCAGTATTTTTCAGAATGTAGTAGTGATAATAATTTTATAATGAGAATTAATTTCCAGTTGAGATGAGTCTAGATGCTCCCAGGGCTCTCAGGGCCATGGGCAGCAACTGGTAGTCTAGTGTTTTCCCTGGGGTTCTAGTCTGTATGCAGATAGCCCACGTATCTATGCACCAGTGCCTACAATGAATCATGGTCATAATATTAGAAATATAAAGCCAAAATGTAGAAAATAAGTGAAAATATATAGGTGGCCTGGATTTGTCATAGGAAAAAAAAACATTTTTCAGCCCAAAAGGGTGGCCATTTTTCTCTGGAATTTAAGCAGTGGGCTGTGGCATTTTTTGGGAAAAAAATGCGAAAGTTTCTTTCCATATAAAAGGTAAAATGTGGGGCTAGAGATATTAATGGCACAGCACTTGCCTAATATGCTTGAGGCCCTTGCTTCCTTCTCCACCACAAGAGTAAAATACAAAACAGAGATGCAGTACAGCATGATTTTGGGGCTGCTCATTAAAGTGAGTGTGAAGAGGTCCCACTCATGAAAACTTACTGGAATCCTTTTCTCCAGCCTTAACTGATGACTGCATACCACTCCTGGCCATCACTGATGCCACGTGTGTGATTCACTTCAGCTTCCCTTCTTCGCCAAAATTTTTTGGTGGACGCCTGTATTGCATGTCTGATCACTTTGAGAGTTTAACTGAGCAGGTTTGATCAATTTTTGTTACCTTCAGTGTTTCACTATCATTTTCTGTGTAATAACAAATTCAGAGCCCATAAAGTTTCATTGAGACTGGTATAGATGATCATTTCCTTTGTTTACCCCAATTTTAAGGGTTCTCTTGCAGAGCAGGAAAATAAAAAACCCAAGTCTGTCTTGTTGCTGACGGAGAAAAATGCGAGCCAGGCAGTTGGTGTCCTGCGCTACTTAGAGCGAGCAGGTGCCAAAATCCCATTACAGCTGTATGAGTTTACTGCAGGAGTGTTGGAAGCCAAAGAAGATAAGAAGGCCAAACGACCTTTGTGTCAGTATCTTAAGGCTTTTGGATTTTGCAGGTAAACCTGAGTTCTTTTTAAATGGAAGTTTAGCATACAGTAAAGCACACAGATGATATGTTCACAGCTTGATGAAGCATCACATCTGTTCATCTGTGTAAACCACCACCCAGCTCTCTGGGAACACAGAGATTCCTGCACACTCTTCCTGATGTGCCCTCTCCAAAAGTAACCCTCTATCACTCTCAAATTGGATAAATTTTACTGCCCCCACCCAATTTTTATTAACACATCTTCATTGTATATGTAAACAGGTTTTGGTGTGGTATTTACCTATGTGCATATTGAGTAAAATCCAGCCCTCCTTTTTTTTCCTACCCAACCCCTGCAACTCTTATGTCTTTCTCTCTCTAGTAATCACTAATGTACTCTCAATTTCACTTTTTGTAGCTTCATATATGAAAGTGAACATGAAACATTGGTACACTGGTCTTTTTTCTTTTTTTTTAAAACCAGGGCTTGAACTCAAGACCTTGCTCTTGAGAGGCAGGCACCAGAACCACTGAGCTAAATCCCTGGCCCTGCACTGGTCTTATTTCACAAAACATAACATCTTCCATGTCTATGACCATACCACCCTGAACATGCCCGATCTCATCAAATGTAATGTCTTCCAGATCCATCCATTTTGATGCAGATAATAGGATTTTATTTTTTGTTTATGGCTGAATAATACTCCATTGTATATGTAGGCCACATTTTCTTTACCCATTTATTTGTTAATGAGCACCCAAGCTTATTTCATATTTTAGAATTCTGCTCATTTTTTAACTTCATATATGTGAAGTTATAAGTATACTCATGTTTCTGTCTTCTTTCAACATAATATCTCTGAAATTCATCTATATTGTTTGTATCTGTTTTATTTTGTGGCTGTAACCCATTGTATGACTATATCACAATATATGCAGCTACCCTCCTGTTGACAATCATTCATAATCCTAAAATCTGAAATGCTCTGAAATCTGAAACTTTGTGCACCTACTAATCTATATTGCTTTAGTTTGCATATATAATCTGAGGTCTTGCCTTTTTGCATATAGATCATCATCTATCCCATCAACCAGGTGGGTGGGATATGTGGTCTGTTTTGGGAATCTGTTTTGCTACATTGGTCCATTTGTTTCGCTTTAATCATTGTGGCTTTATAATGAGTCGTGGCATCTGACACATAAACCCTCCAACTTTGTCTCTGAGGTTGTTTTGGTTATTTAAAATCTTTCATATTTCCATATACATTATAGAATAAACCTGTTCATTTCTCCAAATATCCTACTGGAATTTTGATAGAGACTGCATTGATTGCTGTAGATCATTTTGGATGGCAGGGATACCTAAATAGTCATGAGGGCTCTCTAGACATGATGCCACTGCTTGGTAAATGGACAGCTGGTGTGTAGGTGTCTGGTAACATCTGAATTTAAGATAACTATTGATGTTAATTATTTTGCATTATGATCCATTAAATACTTTATTAACTGGTATTTCACATGTTTTAAAATAGAATATTGTGGCCAGACATAGTGGTACATGGCCTGTAATCCTAGCACTTGACAAACCAAAGCAGGTAGATTGTGAGTTCAAGCAGACCTGGGCTGCATATCAAGTTTAAGGCCAGCCAGGGCTCCATAGCAAAGCCCTGTCTAAATAAGTCAGTAAATAGGAAAATAAAAGAAGTACCTCATTCACAAACTTGATTCTTTCCACGATTCTGGTCAGAAACTGAGTTGGAACCAAATCAAATGGAATGGTTAGGTTCAATGTTGTTCTTACAGGGAAATTTGATTTGGTTCTTGTCCAGTTTGGTTTGTGACCAAAATTGTGGAGAGAATTGAGTTCATGAACTGAGGTATCACTGTATATATGTAAAATTCAAAATTTCTTTTTAATACGAACTTTTTAAATTGGAACTTTAACTGTTTCTCAGTTTGGAGGTAACATTTAAGGAGTGGTATCTAGTTCATCAGTTAATTGGCCTGTATTTTGTATTATAATGATAATATGTTACTGAATTTTTTTGAATTATAGCTTGTTAATTCACGTAACTCTTTTCCACTTATGTGTATATTTATGTATTGCTAATGTCACCTGAAGTATTTAATGTGTTTATTTAAGATGTTTGGAATAAAAGTTCTCTAATTTCAGTTGCAGATTAATTTTTGAAGATGTTTCAAAATTCATGTTAACTATTATTTTTTCCTGGCTTTGAAATTTAGTCATTTTAGGGGGCTAGGCATGTAGCTCAGTGGTAGAGCTCTTGCCTTGCATGTTTGAGGCTACACACAACTACCACCATCACAACAACAAACCTAGTCTTTTTTTTAGAGACAAAAGGATCTGTCCTGACCGACACCATATTAATCCAGAAATGGACATGCCAAGGAAATTATCCAACCAAGCTTTACCCATGTTTGGATACATTAAAGTAAGTTCTGTTAAGATGCTTTTTTTCAGTGCTTAATGGTCATTTTAATAAATATATTTCTTTAAGCAGAGGATCTTGGAACAATTTGTGGTCAGATATACTACCATCAACCCTACCATTAACCCAGTAACAAAAATGGGTCCATATAATGTGCCTTATTTCAGAGCTCCAGTTTTTATAAGATCTAAATTGAATTGGGTAAATTGATGACAATTTATAGAGATTTTAAAAAGTTATATTTTTAGAAAAAATTGTTTGGAGGCTGTTAAAAAAAAATGCAGTGTTGGGTATGGTGGTGTACAACTGTAGTCCCAGCACCAGGAAGGTAGAGGCAGGAGGATCACTGCAGATTGGAGGCCTGTGTGGGCCTCCTGCCACCATACCTGGCAGGACTCTTTTTTAAGTAAGGTCTCAGTGACCTTGGGAATTAGGATATGCATGTGTATTTTGGGGAAGGGCACTGTTTTAATCTACTAGTTTTTTGTTGAAATGTTTTTACTTTAATTTCTAATTTGTTTTTGAGTTTTACCACCTCATTTCTAAGTTTTTCTAATTCTTATTTAATTTTTTTTCTGAGGGAATGGGAATGCTAGGGATTGACCTCAGGGCCTTGTGTGTGTTAAACACACTATGCTGTACCACTGAGCTACATGCCAGCCATGATTTATGTTATTTTTATTTTTATTTATTTATTTATTTTTTGGTACTGGGGATTGAACTCAGGTCCTTGCGTTTGCAAGGCAGGCCACCGAACCGCTGAGCTAAATCCCCGGCCCTATGTTATTTTTAAATGTCAAGAATCATTTAAAAAGCTAAAACACACTGTTTTAAATTAAAGCGTACAATTTTGATGTGTTTTGTAATAAATCTTTCATTTTATTTTGAACCCAGGGGAGCTCTACCACTTAGCTACATTCCCAGCCCTTTATTTATTTATGTGCTTATTTATTTAAATCTTGACACAGAATCTCAACTAGTTGCTTAGGCTAGCTTCAAATTTGTGATCCTTCTGCTTTAGCCTCCCAACTAACTAGGTTTCCATTATCTCTAGAGACTTTTTATTCTTTATTTTATTTTTATATATTTTAATGTGGGATTTGACATTGGTACTTTACTATTGCTCTTTTTAGATAAAATTTATCGCCCTTCAATTTGAGAAGGGTAACTTTTCTCATTTCAGAGAGTTCTCCTTTCTGTTGTTTTTGTGTTCTGTGAAAACAAAACAAAACAGCATGACAGATCATGCGATATCTTGTGGCTCACTTCCCTTCTACCCATTCCTTTCCTTCCTCCATTGTTCTTGTTGCTGGAGGGAAGTCTGAGGTGTTTTGGCAGCGGGAGGCCCCCTTTGTGAGAGCTGGTGTGGGGCTGCCTCATCCTGCAGGCCTGTATGTTTTGTTGACCACCCATGGGCTCTGCTTTGGGCCACGGTTGCTCCACTGCTTCCCTCTGCTGTTCTGCACTGAGCCCTGAGCCAGCCACCTCTACGTAGCTCTTGTGCTCATGAAGCGGGGTTTGCTCATTTTGTCTTTTTTTTATTAATAGATTTTGATTTTTAGAGCAGTTTTAGATTTATAGAAAATACAGACAGTTCCCATAAACCACCTAACTACCTCTCTCCTGTTTTTCCTATTACTGACATCTTGCCTTGGTGTGGTACTTTTGTGACAGTTGAAGAACAGATATCGATATGTTATTATTAACCAGAGTCCTTAGTGTACATTGAGGTTCTCTCTTGGAGTTGTATAGTCAGGTGGATTTTGAAAATCTATAAAGTTTGTATCCACCAAAATAGTATCAGAGTACTTCCACTGCCTTAAACATCCTCCATGCTACACCTGTTCATCCCTCCCCATTACCCCAAACTTTTGGCAACCGCTGCTCTTTTCTCTTTTTGTTTTTCAAAATACACAATTAGAGCCATACAGAATGTATCCTTTTCAGGTTGTTTTCCTTTAGTGATACGCATTTAAATTTTCCATGTCTTTTCATGGCTTGATATATACATAATAGCCCACTGTCAGGATGAGTTAGTTTATCCATTCATTTTGGAGGGCTTTGTAGTTGATCCCAAGTTTTGACAGTTATGAATAAAGCTGCTATGAATATTCACGTGCAGATTTTTGTGTGATCATAAATGCTTATCTGCTTTGGGTAAATGCAGAGGACTGTGATGGCTGGTTCAAATGGTAAAAATATATTTAGTTTTGTGACAGACTTCTAGGTTGTCTTCCAAGGTGACTGTACCTTTTTTTTTTTTTTTTTTTTGCATTCCCCCCAACAATAAAAGAGAGTTCTCGTCACTCCACCTTCTTGTCAATATTTGACACCGTCGGGTTTTGGATTTTAGTAGTTCTTTGGCTATATAGTGGTATATGTCTTGTTAAATTTTCCTAATGACATGCATAATATGACTAAAAATGTGAATGTTTAAATTTTCTAAATTTATTACAGTAAAAGACACATTGCCATTAGTCACCCTCACAGTATTCACCTTCACTTTGAGCACACTTACCCTGTTCTTGTCACTTTCTGAAGCATTTTTAAAAATCCTCTTTCATGATTAACTTTAGTGGCAGCTTTGATGTCCTGAGTCTGTTCATAACATTTACCTTTCATGGTTTCTTTAACTTTGAGGAAGAGCCAGACATCCCACTGTGCCAGAGCCAGTGGATGAGGTGAATGAGGATGCACCATAATATTTTTATGACTTTGCCTTTTTGTTGGATAAAAGCAGCATTCAACATATTTTTGAAATCTCATAAAGACATGCTAG
Source organism: Fukomys damarensis (assembly GCF_012274545.1). Taxonomy (NCBI): domain Eukaryota; kingdom Metazoa; phylum Chordata; class Mammalia; order Rodentia; family Bathyergidae; genus Fukomys; species Fukomys damarensis. Next base: position 54,598,416 of record NW_022900931.1, read on the forward strand.
AGGACTTCCACACTCCTTCAGAAAGTGGCAAGAATGGTAGGATAAGTGTGTCTGAAGCAAGGGGAATATTTTAATGGGGATTAATGGTAATGTATCTTACACTGTAATAATTTTTTTGTGGTACTGGAGATCAAACTCAGAACCTTGTGCTTGTTGAGGCAGGCAGGGCACCACTGAGTTTGATCCCCAGCCCTCACTGTAATAAATTTTAAAAATTTAAACATTCACTATATATTTTCATAGCACTTCATGTGCTGTTGAGCATCTTTTATATACTTATATGCCATCTGTATGTATTCCGTATTGAAAAAAAATTTTTTTCAAACTTGGGACCTTTTGCTTGCAAGGCAGGAAGTGGAACCACTGAGCTAAATCTCTGGCCCTCCATTGAAAATTTTTTAATTGGTTTTCTTATTGTTTTGTTTTATTTCTGTGGTGCTAGGTTTGAACTCAGAGCCTTAGGCATTCCAGGCAAGTGCCTTACCACTGCGCTACACCCCTAGCTTTCTTACTGTTTGAAAAGTTCTATGTTTTGGATAAAAGTTCTTGGTCAAATGCTACATGTTCTGCAACACTTTTCTTCCCATTTTTGGCTTGTCTTTTTCATTTGCTTTATGGTATTTTTTGTAGAGTGTGAGGTTTTTAAATTTTAATGAAGATAGGTTACTTGTATTTTTTATATTATGGATTTTACTTTGGGCATTATATCTTAAAACATCAACATCTGGGTGTAGTAGCATATACTTATAATCCCAGCTACTTGGAAGCTGAGGCAGGAGGACAAAAAGAATAGGGATGTATCTCAGTAATAGAAAGAAGTCATTGCCAAACCCAAGTTCACTTAGATTTATTCCTGTGTTATCTCCCTCATCTGCTGTTCTTTTAGGCTACATGGGGATATTTTGTCAATTACTGTTGTAAGTTATATGCCTGAGTTCTGCTTTTACTGTCTGTTGCTGTTTCTCTTCATGTTGGCATTCAGACAAAAAGTAACTGGTATTCACTGTTGCCACCTTACCAAGACCACCCCCTCCCCCTGCCCTGCTACCAAATCTCTGAAATCTCTTGTTTTTTAATCAGCTATATTGAGGAATAGTTTACATACAGTAAACATGGCTAATTTCATTTGTATAGTTTGCCAGGTTTTGATAAATGTGTATAGCCATTTAATCACTACCACTGTCATGATACAAGCATTTCCATCGCCCCATAAAGGCCCCTCGACAGTGTCCCTTGCTCCACACCACCATCCCTCGTAATCCCGATCTGCTTTGTTTCATGATAGTTTTGCCTTCATTAGCATTTTATATTCATGGAATCATGCAGTATGTGGTTTTTTAGTCTGATTTCTGTTCTTCGGTATAATACTTTTGAGATTCATATATGTTCTTTTCATTACTGAATAATATTTCATTATGCAAATATATAGTACCATAGTTTGTTTACAGGTTAGTGAGGATTTGGGTTGTTGTCAGTTTCTGTCTGCTTCAAGCATTTGTGTTATAAGTCTTTTTGGACATACATTTTCATCTCTCTTGAATTAGACCTAGGAGTAGAATTGCTGGGTCATAGAAGTGTATGTTTATGAGAAACTGTCAGTTTTCTAAAGTGCTTGTACCATTTTTACATTCTCACTAGCAAAACATTTGGAAATCTAGTCAGTCCATATTCTCATTAGTACTTCAGCCATCCTGTTTCACTGATATCTTATTTGCAATTCCCTAGTAATTAAGGATCTTGAGCATCTTTTCTTTTTACCACATTATTTATGGGCTCTTTATATCTCTTATGAGATCTCTGTTCAGATTTTTTTTCTGCAGTACTGGGGATGGAACATAGGGCCTTTGCACTGAGCTATATCCCCAGCTCTTTTTTATTTTTGAGACAAGGTTTCACTAAATTGCTGAGTTGCCCAGACTGGGCTCAAATTTATGAATTGTTGCTTCAGTCTTCTAGAGTGTTGGGATTATAGGTGTGTACCACCACAACCTGTTTCTTGCCTATTTTTTAATTTGTTTTTAATTTTCTTTGTCAAATTTTAAAGAGTTTTTTTACATATTCTGGGTGCTCTATGTCATATATGTGCATATATTATATGTATATAAACTATATTTTCTCTCAATGGCAGAGCAAAACTTAATTTCTATGAGATGGAGTTTATTTTTTGTGCTTTTCATGTTATAAGAAAACTTTGCCTACTCTGAGGTCACAGATTTTTTCATGTTTTTTTCTATAAGCTTTATGATTTTGCATTTAGGTCTATAACTACTTTTTGCTTGATGCAAGCTGGGGCACAAGGCTTAGTCTCATGGATAATCAGTTGCTCCAGCATCATTTACTATAAAGACCTTCTCTTTGCCCTTAATCACATTGGCTCCTGTGATGTAAACTGGGAAACTACCTATGTGGATTCTGAGTTCTTGACTTTGTTTCTCTGTCCTTATACCATACTGGTTTGATTACTGTAGTGGTATAGTCTTGCAAACTGGTAGGTAAGTTTTCCATTTTTGCCTTTCTTCAGTATTTTTCTATTTTTTACATAGTCATATAAAATTTTACACTTGTAAGCCTATTGGGACTTTCGATTGATGTTGCATTGAGTCTGTAGGTTAATTTGGGGAGAATTAACATTTTAATCAGATCAAGACATCTAGTCTATTAATGCTCTAAATCATCTTTAATTTCTGTAAGCATTGTGTTACCGCTTTTAAGTAATAGGTGTCGTATTTACTATATTAAAGTTAATTTAAATTTTGGGGTGCTATTGTTAATACTATTTTAAGCTACCTTTTCTTTCTTTTTTTTTTTTTTTTCAGGCAGGGTCTCACTGAATAGTTCAGGCTGGCATTGAACTTACAATGTAGCCCAGGCTGGCCTTGACTAAACTCATGGTGCTCCTCCTGCCTCAGCCTCCCAAGTGCTGGGATTACAGGCGAGTGCCACCATGCCTGGCTAGGCTATCTTTTCTAACTGTTTTAGAAATTTACTTGGTTTTTATATTCTGCAGTAATAACAAGCTAAATTATTTATTTGCAAAGGTCAAAGGGAGAGGGATTGAAACAGACACTCTAAGTTTACACAGTTAAGGTAGAGCTTTTCTAGCACATAGGACTTCTGGTGTTTAATCCAGGAAAGTGTCCTGTACACCAGGATGAGTAGGTCACTAAGTCTGAAGGCCTAATGCTGCCCCACCCTTCTGTGAAGAACATCCAGTCCACAGGCTTCCTTTCACTGCCTCCTTTCTGCTGTGTGTAATGCCTTTTTATATACTAATGCTGTACAGGGGGACTGTCAAGGCTGAGGCCCCTTATCCTGGCACACACAGGCTTATCATTTGGGAAATACAGGTGTAAAAAGAATCCCCAACTCTATTTTTTATTATGAGATGGAGGTTTTGCTAAGTCACTAAATTGTCCAAGCTAGATTTGAATTTGGCAGTCCTCCTGCTTTAGCTTTCCACAGTGCTGGGATTATAAGTGTATACCACCAGTATCCTTCCCTAACTTATTTTTAAAAGCCCTGTTGTCATGCTTTGGATTCTTAGGTTAGGTGCATTTTCTGCAAACACAGTGTATGTACATCTTTGTTTTAAGTTGTTTGTTTTCTGGATATCTTTATTGTTTGTATTTCAGATAATACCTTGTTATATTTCAAATGCAACAAATTATTTTGGTCGCATAATTGATAAACATGTGGATCTTTATGCAACTCTTAATGCTGAAATGAATGAGTATTTTAAGGATTCTAGTAATAAAACAACTGTTGAGAAGGTGGAAAATTTTGTATTGTATGGATTAGAAGAAAAAACGTCTTTTCACAGGTAAAATATCTGTCTGTCTGTCTCATCTCTAAAGCTGTGAGGCATGAGGTATTTCCAGTAGTGTTGCATACCTCTTTTCGCTCTTGGCCCTTGACTGAATGTGTGCACCTTATTCCTGGCCCCTCCTGGGAGGGTGGTGTGGCATAGTATATACCCCAGACCTCTGGTATAAGGTGCATGGGACACCACCCTGGCTCCTGAGCACTGAGCATGACAGTAGAGCAAACCCAGACATTTATTGAGTCGGCATTTTATGCAACATACACATGCCTCTGTGATCCATTTAACTCTTAACCAAATTCCTGTAAAACAGGCAGTGTTGATAAGCAGCCTGAGTTGTGGAGAGGGTTACGTTCTATAAGTTGTTGAAGCTCAGCTCAGTGGGTGGCACAGTCAGTGTGCCCTGCCTGACCCATGTGCTTGTTGCACCTACTTTTCTGAATCCACACCCAGTGCTCCTGGTTACTGCCTTGAATTGGAAATTGTGAAACTTTACTTTGCTATGTTTTTATAAAGATAAAGAATGGGATAAAGAGAGTTACAGAGTTACTCACTTCAGAAGTACTATCTGCTTTATCCTCCTGTATACTTTTACCAGCCATTAAGAGCTCTTAAAGGCCCTAGTTTTTTATATTCCAAATGGAGAGTAAAACCAATTCGGTGTGGGAGTCTTTTGTATATTTTCTGTTTTATGAGTAAGTTGAGCCAAAGATGATTTCCTGTTTTAGAATTGCTGATTCCACAGTTGTTCTCCAGGGTCCAACTGTTAGAGATGAGCCCACAAGAAGATTCATGGGGCCTGGACAGTGTCCTGGTGAAATTCATAGATGAAGGTAGGATTGGACTGGTCACTACAGACCAACTATTGCATCTCCCTGAGAACTTCAGTGCTCTTCCCCCACAGGCTGTGGAGTTTATTGTCTGCAGAGTGAAACCAGCTGATGATGAGATGGAATGGAATCCGAAGGTGAGTCTCCTTGGGTTTTTTATGTTTTGCTGACTTGTAGAGTATATTTAACCCAGAACCTATACAGAATTTGGGCTTGCTTGAATTTAGAGCATTGAATTTGGGCTTAGCTTTATGCTTTAGAGTGCAGTCTGCTTAGGTCCCTGCTTGTGCAGAATGGTACTGACTGCCACCTTGCATGGAACCCTAGTACTGGTATAACACAGGAGTCATGGTGAAATAAACTGGCTGATAGCTTATGGGAAGAAACAGTGTGAGCACCTACAAAAACGGGTCCCAAAGTGGAGATAGAAGTGGTGGCTGCTTTCTGGAGTGCCCAAGAGTTCTGTTGGGGTAAGAGTGGACAAGGAAGGGAAGATGGAGGCTAAAAAAGCTTCCAAAGGAAGGCACATTCCTGTGGCATCACTAGGATGTCACCAGCCAGCAGGGATAGATAAGGCACTAATGGTGGAGACATTGCCTGTGCCAGGACATGGGCCACAGAGTCGTCCCATGTGGGCTCATGTGCTACCAGAGTGGGTGGGGGAACCTGACAGACAACCCTGCTCATCACTGAAACAGTGAGTCCTGTTGATAATCATGCTCCTGTTTCTCCAAGGGAAAGTTAAATATTGTGGATGCTGATTGATGGGACATAAAACCATTACAATTAGCAAAGTAAAATTAGTTTGTGTTATAAATAAGTTTAGGCACTGCCCGGGAAATAAACAAGTGATTATCTCCAGGATAAACAATCTTGCTGTTGTAGGTTTAGTAAAAATACCCTTTTTTCAAAATATAGTCTTTACTTTTGTCATGTGAGGTTTTTTCTGAGAGGCCATTGTGTGCCAGGTCCCATGCTGGGTCTGGGTGTGTAACTATCAGCTAGAAGGTCGAAGTCCTTGTCCTAAAGAAACTTTTGGTCTGTAAAGATGCCTGACTGCAGTGTTCTTTGAAATGTAGCCTTCTGTAGAAATGGGGACATGTTGTCCTGTGTATGTTCTCCCAGATTCACTTACAAGAGTTCAAGGAGGGTGGAAACAATCTCATGAAAATGGCTGGCTCCCTCCTGCTCTGCTTTATTGGTGTTTAAATGCTCATGAGACATTGTTCAGGCAGTCTCACTATTGTGGCCCTAGATGAGAGGAAACAGCAATGCACTTGGCCCTTTGGTTCCCCTGTTTCTGGCTGTAGTGGCTCCCTAGTACCTAGTGATGTTCTCTGGAGCAGCAGGAACAACCTTCACTCCTTCACTTCCACTGAGCTTTAAAGGAAATAAACATTTATACTCTAAAGATAGGTTGATAGTTGGTGGAGAAGAGAGCACCATGTCCACAATGGAAACACTTCTTGGGATCACAAGGCTCAGACCCTCACCTGGCCTTGGAACTTGCTAGCAGGAGACCTTGAGCAAGCTGTGGTGCCTTTCCACCTATCCTTGTTAATAAACTCCACTGTTACCCACAGCAAGGAAAGGGGTGGATGCCTCCCTAACCTTTAGGGTTGTTGTGAAGCTCAGGTGAAATGCAGGAATATTTTGCAAAGTATACAGTATTATACAGAATTAAGGTTTATTTTTTTGTTAAAGTTTCAAAAAATAACAAGTGCTTTTTCAGGTTACTAGGTACATTCATCATAAAATTGTTGGAAAATTGCATGATGCAAAGGTGGTGTTGGCTTTGGGAAATACAGTTTGGATTGATCCAATGGTAGGTATGCAGGTTTCCTAAGAAGTTATTTTGAACAGGCCACTAAAATGATCCAGATTATTCTGATATGTTTCACTGCTTATTTGGTACTCTGTTACGGAGAGGTGTTTTTCACATTATTTGTGTTATTAATTTTGTTGTGGGTTTAGTTTATTTGATGGATTGTTTTATATTGTAACCAAGCACACATATGCATTTGTGTATGTGATGTCATGCTCTTACACATACACAACTGAAGTTTTGCGAAACTTTCCTTGCTACCTCTGTCATTCTCTAATATTTATAATTCTGTTCTACTTTTTTCAAGCATCGATCATGATCATTAAGTTGATTTCACAGCCCACTGTCCATAATACTAAACAGAGGCCCTAGGCCAATGACTGCTAAATAGTGCCTGTATTTTCTAGTTTTAAATGAACCTAAAGACCTTGGACATGCTGGGTAATCCTGAGGATTCCAGTCCTTGGGCACTAAAAGATAGTGATATGTTCACGTTCACTCATCACATGTTTATTGAGCACCTGTGAGCAGAGCAGCTGAGGCCCCTTTACTGGAGCAGTAGGGGTGGAGAGTATGACATAGGATATGGGCTCGGGACCTCTATCTGTACCATGCTGGCACTGTCCCTTTTCCACTTGTGCCACTAGAACTCTACTTTTCAATGCAAGGTTTTGCTGTATTAGATGAATCTTAATTATAAGATATAAAGGAATTCAGTTCAGTTAAATGAACTATTTTGCTGAAAGTTATTTGTATAAGGGCAGTATCAGTCTAAGATTTAAGAATAAGAGGAAGCAAGGCATGATGGCACAAATCTGTAATTCCAGCACTTGGGAAGCTGAGACAGGAAGATCACTGAGAGTTCATGGCCAGTCTGGACTACATAGTGAGTTCAGGGCCAACCTGCACTACAAAATGAGACAGTGTCTCAAAAAAAAGAATAAGAAGGGCTCTCTCCTCTCTCCTGTCTCTATTCTTTTCTCTCTCTTCCCTCTCTCCTCTCCCTAACCTGCCTTCCCTAATAAAATCTCCTGTCGGAAAAAAAAAAGAATAAGAGGAGAAAATGGTTTTTAGAAAAATACAGATTATCAGTGTGCATAAGTAGAGTGATAAAAGGGTCTTAGTTGATGTAGACATCAGTATTACAGTTGCTCTTTATTGGAGAAGAAAAGTGGAAATTTGAATTAGGCAGGAGTTTTTAATACTATAGCTCAGAGAATGGAACAAAAAAAACTCACCTTTCAAATGTGTTTCCATGGCTACAAAGTATGTAACAGTGCCTCCTGGCACCTTGGAGGTTAACAGACTCCAGCCACCCCTACTTCTTCCTACACAACAGGGCCATTTGCCTGTCAGGGAAAATTGTAGCTGGAGTTTGTACTTTGTTTTGAAAGGAAGCATGCAGTGTGTCTCTTTATGTCTAGCTTCTGTGACTCAGAATTTCCTATGCAGTTCTGCTATACCAAGCCCAGCTCCCTGTCCACTTTGAGCGACATGCTTTTCTGTCCATTCCAGATGGGATTCATGCCCAGGGTTCACTCTGGAAGGTGCCCATCAGGCTAGCCTAGCCCACTCCTGCCCACCATGAAAGGGACACTCCTATATTTCCCCTCCATAGAAGTCAGACTCTTGCAGATTTTCATGGTTTACTTAATATTATATAAATTAAAATGAATGAGAATGTTTTGGTTACAGAAAAGAAAATTGGAGTAAATCGTCCAGAACACAGGATTTAGGATCTTGACACAAGCCCTTTCTAGGAACAGGAGGACTCTGAGCTTTAGGATCTCCCTTGTTAATAGAAGTAAAAGTAATGGAGTAAGAATCAAAATCACAATTTTCTTTCAAGTTGTAGCATTATAGGTAGGTCTGGATTGAGGATTTTTATTCCCACACCTGCTTGTATTTTTGCAAGTTGGGACTGGGTTTTGGGTGGTTCTGTTGTAACTTCAGTGGTGACGTAAGCAGATGCTACAATGGAAAACTCTTGTGCACTGTGCCATATTCCACAGTGCATCACAGAGAGACACTTGAGGGCATTCATGGTTCAATTAAAAAATCAAAGAATGGCCAGGCATAGTGATTCACCTCTGTGATCTCAAGTACTTAGGAGGCTGCAGCAGAAGGATCAAAAGATCACGGATACCCTAGGTAACCTAGTGAGATTCTGCCTCAAAAAACAAAAAGGTCTGAGGCTGTAGTGAAGTGGTAGAGCAAATTACTGGGAATAAGGTGTGACTCCTGCAGACATTGTTTTTTCTTTGATTCAAGGTACATGTTACAAAACTTTCAAATTTGAGAACTTCTGTTGTTGATTATAATGTGCGAGCTGAAATTTTGTCCATGGGAATGGGCGTTGATAATTCAGAACATGTAGAAGAACTAAAAAAACTATACAAAGGAGCTAAAATGCCAACTTCTGAAGAAGGCCTAAACCAAACCCCGTAAGTGCATTTCTGCCTCCTGTCAGGAGAGTGGTCCTATTTTATGGAAATACAACTCCCAGGTATGAGGTGCAGTGTGTGTACTTGTCGCCATCACTCAGCTCTGCTGATCACCAGGATCTTACTTTATCCGTACCCCAACCCTCCCTGAAGTTTTTGATAGACTATTATTAAACAAATCTCAAGTATATAATTTCCCTATATCTTACAGAAAGAACTTCTGTTAACTAGTTTTGACACATAGCACACATACAGAAAAGTGTGTGCATTCCAAGTGTAGTTTGATTAATTTTAAGAGCACACTTGGAAAACCAGCCCCACACCAAGAAGTGACATGACTCAGCCACCTCTATCACCCTCCCAAAAAGAACCATTCTCCTGCCATGGAAAAGCATAGCTGGGGTTTGTACCTTGTACTTTATTTGCAGCGTGTCTCTCTCATGTTTAGCTTTGGTGACTCAGCATTGCCTGTACAATTCATCCACACTAGGCATGTAGCTGCCTAATGTCCCTTTGTCTGTGTGTACTCTAATTGTTGACCCATTCTGCTGTTGACTTGGGAAACTTGGGTTGGGGCTACTTTGGGTAATGACGCATTAGGTATTCTTCTATGTATCTTTTGGTCATCTCATGGAGTGGAATCGCTAAACCATTGTTAGAGCCCTGCCCCACCTGCTTTCCAAAGTGGTTTTCCCAGTTTACACACCCCTCAGCAGGAATATGAGCTGTATCAGTATATGAGATTTGAGTGTGTGAATGTATGAGAGACTGTGAAGTCCTTCTGAGAGGGTGTACTGGTGATCCCAAAGTGGGTGATGGCATGGAATGTTTGTCCTGGAAGGATTTGTACGAAGAACTAATCAGAAAGAAAAATACAGACTTTGCTAGGAGCAAAAGACTTGAGCAGCCATTTTGCAGTATTCAGTTGCAGTATGAAACAGTGCTCAAGCTCGTTCATCAGCAGGGAAGTACATATTAAAGCCATGCTGAGTAATACCACCACAGCCCCACCTGGAAGGGGAAATAAGAAGGGCAATCTCAAGTGTTGGTGAGGATGTGGAGGGACCGGCTTTTACAAGTATACACAAATACACCTACTGGAGTCCCTGCTTTGACTTCTTTTGGCTATTTGATCAAAGCAGAATCGGGTCACATGGTGATTCTGCGTTTGACGAGCCACCACAGAATTGTCCATACCAGCTGCCCAATAGTTTAGCGTGGTGACTTCAGCTTCTCCACACGATCACCTAGGGATCAGCCCAAGATGAAAGCTCTGGGGGCTCTTCTGAGCACGCTTCTTACCTCTGCATTTGCGGAGTTCTCTGAACTGTGGAGCTGCTTTGACCTCCAGCTTTTCCTCCAGGCCTCAGAGGTCCGTCTTGTGTGCCCTCCTGTCATCATTGGGCTTGGCATCAGTGGGTCTGTTGTGCTTTGCAGCTTTTAGGAGCATGTGCACCACTTTTCTTGCCTGGGACAAAGAGACGAGCACCTTTCACAGTCCTCCAGGTGTCCCCTAGGCAGATGGGACCAGACGCACACAGTAACTTGCCAGTGAAATCTACTCTGCTCCCTCCGGTGTGAGTAGGGACAGAAACCAGGTTGCTTCCATCTGAGGACGAGGCCAAGCTAAGGGGGTAGGGCAAGGGCAGTCCATGGAGCAGAATTGTCCTGTGTATTTTTAAATGCTGTAAACCATTGTCTTAGGCATTTCTTGATTACAGCACACTTTCAGCTGTTTTCACACAGTGTCTCCAATTAGGCTTCTCAGCTCTGGTTGTATTCTGACATTTCTGTGAGGGACATGAGGTTGGAGCTGCCCAAGCCATCATTTTTCTGTGTGTATCTTCATAGCAAGATGCTGGGACATTTTTTCAGTCTAACTTTGTTCTACTTGACCAACTAACAGATAAATTAATTGGTAAATACTTGGAATTGGAATACCATTAACTGAAGTTTAGTTTTACAATTCACTTAAGTATGGTGGCACATGTCTGTAATGCCAACGCCCTGAGAGACAGAGGCAGGAAGACCCCAAATTGAAAGCCAGCCTGGGGCAACTCAGTGACACTGCAAGATTCTGCCCCAAAATAAAAAAGGTTGGGGATTTAGCTCTGTGGAAAGGCCCTGGGTTCAACCCCAGTACAACAATAATAGTAATAATAATACTAAGAAGAATTACTCACTTGGTCAATGAGTATTTAATAAATCCCTCCTGAGAACTCAGTAGGGAAACAGACAAACAGCCCTCCCTTAAAGGGGGCTAGGTTTTAGTGGAGAGATGAACACATGGGTAGAATATGTACACTGGGTCAGATGGCTGTAGATGAGATGAAATAGTTAAAGCAGGAGGGAATATGGGGAGCTGGGTCTGGCGAGGGATAGAGCACAGGTGGAGGTGAGGCATGACCATAATGGGTTGTGAGAAGCCTCCTGTGGGCAGAGGGAGGCCTGGGAATGAATTGTAGGATCAGGAGGAAGAACTGAGCCTGGAGCAGCAAGTGAGAGAGAAAAGGACTCGTGTAGGTCAGAGAGGCTGTGGGGTGAGCTCTTGCTGGACCCTGTGGCTGATACAAGGAAGTTGCTGTCAGGGTTTGGAACAGAGGAATAATTGTCAAAGGACAGCTTGTGGCTGCTGTGCTGGGAATAACTGGAGTGGGGGTTGGGGATACACACTGTGGCCAGAGGGCAGACAAGATGGCATGGGGAGAAGCAGCTGGTGCTGGGTTGTGACCTGAGACTGGAACACAGGGCTTTCCAGGTCCGCCAGATTTGTAGTGAGAGATGGGGGCACTGTAGCAGACAGGAGATTGGCCAGGGCTCCAACAGAGTGAGCAGGCAGGTGGTGGGGCTGAGAGGTGGGACCTGCTGTTGTGCAGCAAGAGCCTGAGAAGGTACAGCCAGCTGCCTGTGAGGGAGCCTGAGAGAGGGCCGCTCTGGATGGGAGGCACAAGAGGAGCTGTGTCAGCAGCTGCCACTGGCCATATGAAATGAGGACCCAGCAAAACACTGGGTTTAGTGATGTTACCGTTGGTGACCCTGAAAGATGCTTAAATTGCAGCAGGAAATAAGGGTATTTAGAAGAACCTGGCAAAGATGAAAATGATTTGTAGTCTGAAGTTCTTGTTTTGTTTGTTTCACTGGAGATTGAAACCAGGGCCTTTACACTGAGCCATACCCCAAGCTCTTTTTTGTTGTGAGACAGTCTTACTACATTGCCCAATCTGTGCTCAGACTTACCATCCTCCTGTCTTCAGCTCGCATCTGTGCCCAGCTTAGTCTGAAGTTTTTTAGTTTTCTGTGTTATTAGGTATTTGTGGAATTAGGATACCAGCTGGTTTCTGTACACTTCTGGTCTAAATTTCCTCCTACTTATGAGATACTCTCTTTTTTTTTATGAGATATTCTTTTAACAGTGCACATACCAGAGCTTGGAGGAAGCAGTTTAGGGATGGCACTTTCAAGGATACTTTGAGTCAGGAGGAGCAGAGCTGGCAGAGGAGCATCCAGTAAGGAGGTCAGCTGTGGAAGAAGAGGAGGAGGCAGCCTGGGGGTGGGGTGCTCTGTCCTCTGCTGTTTGGGGAATGCTGTGATCAGGTTAAAAGACAAAGGTCAGAAGTCCCCTGGGAGATGCATTAACTAACACGCCCTCCTCAGGATGCACTGTGATCTTGAAATTGAGTGGTGGTGCCTGTGTCTGTACAAGTTTGCTTGTTTAGGCTTGAAGCACCAAGGAAAAGATGCACAAAAAATCAATTATATTTCCACCCTTAAAGAAGGGAACTGGATTCCTGGGAAATGGATGTAAGGTAGATTTCATCATATAGACATTTTTATTTACTTTTAAGATATTTAGCTGGGTCGCCTGCAATCTCAGCACTCACAGACGCTGAGGCATGAAGAATGTGAGTTCAAGGTCAGCCTGGGCAACATACCAAGACCCCATCTTTATTAAAAAAAAAAAAAAAAAAAAAAAAACCCGATGTGCAAGTATAACTCAGGAGTGGAGTATTTCTCTTTTTATTTCGTACCTGGGATTGAACTTTGGGCCTTGCACTTGCAAGGCAGGCAGCCGAACCACTGAGCTAAATCCCCAGCCCTGGAGTAGAGTATTTCCTGCCATGCATAAAGCCCTGGCTTCTTTGCCTAGCACTGCAAAAGAAAAACTCAACATGATTATGGTGGTTATGTGGTCCACAAAGCAAAAGAATAATGTAATGTAAGAAAATTTTTAAAGAATTAAGCTGAATTTTGTGTACCGAGAGGAAGTAATCTCCAGCTAGATATTATGAAATGAAGAGCAGCACATTTAATTTAGTAGGTTGCTGTGTGTTTAAGAACATGTGTCTTATCTGTTATAGGTAGAAAGACATAAATAGTAGTATTTGCTTTTTCAAACAACATTTCTAGAAGTTGACCCTGATGGTAATGGGATGGTCTCTGAGCAAAGACAGCCTGAGAGACAAGCAGACAAGGAAGGGAAATGCCTTTTCACGTTTCCTTTTTATCCTGTTTGAGATGAAGTAGCGGTGTTGCTGCGCTCAAAAGTTCAGTGAATTAGGAAAGAAAATTACTTTAGTAAATAAGCAAATTCTTTTCCTTTATAATCCCTGTCTGTTATTAACCAAGTGCTTGATGCACAGCCCAGCAGTGAGCAAAGCTGGTTGGCCCTGTCCCACCCTCAGTAAGTCAGTCATCAACTTCAGGGTCACAAACACCTCAGTATTACTGCCTGCCATCCCCCTCATTTGCTGCAGCATCTCTGGAAGTCCCAGAGTTAATCACTGCATCTTCTGTCCAGGACACCTCCCACGGTATCTCCTTCATCTCCGATGGTGTCAGCAGAAGATACCACTTGTCTCCAGGGAGTGAAGCAAGAGAACTGTGGTGCAGAAAGAGGGACTGACTCTGAGACAAAGTCAGAAAACTCAACATCCGGTTGGTACTTCTTATTTCAAGATGGTTAATTAAATCATTCGTGTTTGGAGAGTTTCTTACGTTTAGCCTTTACTTTAGATGAAATGCAGAGATGACACAGACTGACATCACTTAGCTGTTCTGTTCCTGCTTAGACAATTCAGTGACATTTTTTTTTTTTTGCAGCTGTTTTCCATTTTTGTTATTTGAAGCATAGTGTATAGCTGGTAAAGTGAGATGTGTGTAGCTCATCAGGGTCTGTGCATGTGCACCTGTCCCTTAGTCATGCCTGGAACATGCTGTTGAGGGTTTCCAGGACCCTCCATGGTACCACTTTCTGAGTCCAGTAACCATAAGTTTCCCTGAATTGGAAGCATGCAGTATACTCTTGTGGCCAGTCAACATTGTGGCTATGAAATTCTTCTGGATTACTACAAGTAGCCATAGGTTTTGAATTGCTAAGTTGTATTAGCAATATATAGTCCTTCACTTAGGACTGTTGTAGTCAGAGTAGCTGTGAACATTGTTGTTAAGGTTTTGGATGGTAGCCTTTAACATCTCAGATTGCAGGGATTCAGTTGTGTTATCTTAGAAAATGAGTGTTCTGCATTTGTTCCTGCAGCATGGTGTCTGTATCCTAGAAGTTGTCTTTGGCACTGTCCTGACAGGTTGAGACAGAACAAAGAAGCCTGGGCATTTGTATCCCATTGATAGTCATAATGTAGTTCCTCTCCAAAGAGTAACTGTACTTCCCTGATTGTTTAATACTTGTTAAAGCTCATTTTTATTTTAAAATGTTATGTTAATATAACTGAATGATGTGCACTTTTTCTCTTTTCAATTGAGTATTTGGTTTATTATGAAATCTATATTTTTGCATGAGTAATTTCTCATCTGAAAATTGGATAAAATGTAAAAAAGTTTATATGTACATATCTGTATCTATATGTTATGTAAAAATATTTGATTTTTTTACAGAAACTTTATCTGAAAACCCTGAAGATATTTCTGCTAATAGAACATTGCAGCCACCCCTGAAAAGGTATGTCTGTCCATTGCTGGAGCACCTGCTACTCCACTAGGACTAAACATTGGTAATGTATAAACAAGCCTTTCTCTTCCTTTCTAGCTTCCACCCACAAATAAAGTGGTTCCAAAAAGATGATGCTGTTATCCTTAAGATAAGAATAACGAATATAAAGGATTACAAATGTAAATACTTTAGCGATAGAGTGATTTTCAGGTAAGTTTGTGTGTATCTAATTATAAAGTAAAATAATTTCCAACATTTAGCAGTTGACTTTGTTTCTGTTTATAAACCTAGTGCATGGGTGGGAGACAAATTTTACTTGGCTGATATGGAGCTGCAGGCCAACGTCATAAAAGAAGACTGCAAGTGCATAATTACAAATGACGAGCCTGTTATTACGCTCCCAAAAGAGAAAAGGGGATCCTGGCGTGGCTTACTCCGACAGAAGGTACGTTGTGATCTGTGGTTCACTGGTCTTCACATGTGGCTGTTATATCTGCTCACTTATGTAAACTGTTGTATTGAACAGAATCCTAATGTGACTTTTGACTTTGACCACTGGGAAGAAGGTGATGAGGACAGAGAGGAAGGCCTCTTCTCAAAAGGTGAGATGGGAAGGGCCCTCTCCCTGGAGGGAGGATCCTGAATCTAGGGTGGGAGGGAAGGGCTGTCAGTTTATCTTAGGGATTCAGAATCTGTGGAAATGGGCTGTTTGTGGAAAGCTGTTAGAAATTTCCTTCTTTGTGGTTGATTTTGGTACTAAATGTTCTGGTAAGAGGACTTAGCAATCTACATCTTCTTATAACACTTTTACACATAGTCCTTCTAAGGGAATAATTTATTTGTAAGCAGACAAATTTTACCTGCTTGTTTCTTTTTGTTTGCTTGTTTGGTAGTTCAGTCTGGCTTTGAACTCACTGTGTAGCCCAGGCTGGCCTCAAACTCAAGGCATTACCCCTGCCTTAGTCTCAAGTGCTGCTATTACAGGCATGCTCCACCACACAACCCCTACTTGCCAATTTCTTGCCTAAAATACTGAAAATATAAAGTAAGTTACAAGGTAGAGCTAGAATCCGAGAGACATTTTCTGCATTGAGCAAAATACAGGGGGTGGGGAGATTTACTAATCTATACTTAATATTTTAAAATAATATCTAACTCTTCTAGTTTTAAGTTCTAAAAACCTGTCCTGCAAAATGGCCAAGGTGGTTGAAGACGGTGACACCTCTTCAGATGGTGACGGAAGTGAGAGCGAATGAAAGTGTCATTGAAACCTTGAAGAGCAGCCAGAGGACTCTGAGCAAAAATGGAAGTTGCTAAGTGACTGGAAGTTAGGAAGGCAAGCAGTCATAGCCAAGCCTTTTTTCAGCTAAAAGATAAGGTTCTACTGCGTGTTGCCTTGTGGCACTTGGATGGACAATGCTGAGAAATTCTTAGAAATATTTCTGAGAAAAATGTTAGAAGATACAGTGATAAAGATTGATGATGATGATGATGATGATGATGATGATTGTCAAAGGAGAGTGGAAGTTAGATCTGGAATGAGAGAAGCAAAAAACACAGGCCTGGTCCAAGCCCAGGCTGCAGTGTGTATTCCCCAGTGCCACTCACACCCATCCTGACATGCTCAGGTTTGAGTGGCAGAGAGCACACCATGACACTTGAGTGACAGGTTGTACTCCCTGAAGTCTGTCCTCATGCTTTTGTCACTTAGACCTACATTTGTGTTTGGTGTATTGTTCAGAAGTTGGTCTTATGCATGTAAATGGAGGCTTCCATCTTGCAAATTCATACTCAGCAACTGCCTTACAGCCATAAGTTAGATACTTTCAACCATAAGTTAGTTGAGATTTGCACTCACTGAGTGCAGTACTAATGCTTTTACAGTTCTTAAAATATGGAGAGCTACTGAAAGGAGGAAGCTCACATCTTTTCCCAAGGACAGTGGGATGGCCTCAGTGAGACCAGCAAGACCCAGGCTTTGTAGAGGTGAAGCTTCTGGTTCCAGATAAACCCCTGGACTCAAAAAGGGACTAAGTCACTGATGAAAAACCTTCTAGAGCTTCCAGTGATATACACAGCCCACTGCAGCATGTATGCCATAGTTTTGCTACTGCTGGACTAAGGGCTCTTTTTGGCAGCTTAATGGGAATCGTACAGAGCCTGGAGGTGACCCTCAGAACACCTGTGCGGGGAGGTGAGCATCCTTGGTAAGGTTGTAGCACCTGTCACCAGATTCTTGAGAGAGTGTATATAGTTCTTGCCACTTAATGTAGGAATGCCTCGGGGTTAGCCTTGCATGTTTGGCTTTCTTTGTTGATTGAGAAAGTTGGAAATGTGAGCTGTTGGGAAATTGAAAACCTTATGCACTCAGCTGAGGCAGGAGGATCACAAGTTCAAGGATAGCCTGTGCACCTTAGCAAGACCTGTCTCCAAAAGGGCTGGTGATAATGCTCAGTGGTAGAGCGCTCCAGGGCTCAACTCCCAGCATCTCACCCCCAAAAGAAACCTCTGTGAATTTCCTCAACATCGGTTGTCAAATTCTTCTAGAAGTGGAAAAGACCACTGACAGATTGTGACTGGTGGGCACATGGCAGCATGGATGCTCAGGCTCCTGTAATCTCGCATGTGAGCCATTACTTGAACTGAGTTAAACTCATCATCACACTGCTCCCATGAGCAGGGGTGGGTCCTGCTCTGCCTCTGTTTCCTCATGTGTAAAATAAGATGCTGAGCTCATGCTCAGCCTCCCTTCTCCACAACCCATGCCCAGAGTGCTGCTGGGCAGGGATCTCATCTGCATCTGTGCAGGGACTCTTTGACAGGCATCAGAGCACTGCCCTCCAGGCGAAGGATGTGGCCCAGCCTGGCTAGATGCCAGGAACCTGGCCTTGCTCCCCTGTAACTGATTGGTTGATTGGCGGGTATCTTATGAGGAAGCAGAGAGTTCTGGTATCTGTGCTGGAAAGGTTCCACTCAGGACTCATCCTGCAGTGGAGGCCTAGAGAAGTAGCCAGGCCCCCTGAGACTTTCCTGTGGGCACCGGCTTGCTGTGCTGAGTCTCTTAGGAATAGCAATGGCATGTCCTGGAGCAGGCAGCAGTGTTGCCTGCCTGGGAGAAGACACAGTGCAGACTCTTGTGGTCCACTGACAGATACTGTGGCAGGAGTACTATAGGTTACAATCTCAACTTCTTTTTTAGACACTTCAATTTTTGGATAGTACGCTGTAGGATGTAGAAGGCTGAGTAAACAGTCACCTTTTTTTTTTTGGTTTTGGGTTTTTTGAGACAGGGTCTCACTATGTAGTTGAGACTGACCTGGAACTCACTATGTAGCCCAGGCTGATCTCGAACTCAAAGCGATCCTCCTGCCTCAGCCTCCTGAGTGCTGGGATTACAGGCGTGTGCCACCATGCCTGACTTTACCAATTGTTTTTTTATACTGCTATTAAAACATACGGGTTGCATGTCTGGGTAAATTTCTGAAATGCAAAGGAAAGTACTTTAGTGTTTGTGCTTCTAAAATTGGTCCCATTCTCCATTGTGATGTGAGTGACTTTTGTGGTGTATCAATAAAATTTCAGTGTTCTCTCAGAAATGTTACTGTTTACATTTTTTAAAACAATATATTCATTCCCTGAATGCCAGATGCAAAGTAAAATTTTATTCACTGTGCTTTCTTATGACCAAAATGCCTGTGAAGGCTGGTGGGAGCAGGCTGTGTGACCCATGATGAAGCTGACCCTTGTCACACAGGCTTCCAGTGGTTCTGGAGGGGTGAGGATTTTGGCAGTGAGGGCCTTGTTAAGCAGCCTGGCACAGACTTGCCGTATGCGTCATAGGTTAAACACAGAGGCATCAGGGCTTTTGAGGTAGGGAGAGGTCAGAGTAAACTGTATTTTGAAAAAAAAATTTTTAAATACTTGCCACTAATATCAAGGCAAAAATATTACCTGATTTATAGGAGTAGCCTTTATAGATCACTCTTATCTTTTTATTTTAAATTTAATTTAACTTATTTACTTCCAGTGCTAGTGATGGAATGCAGTGCCTTGCACATGCTAAGGAAATGCTCTGCCACTGAGCAAAACCCCCAGTCCTGCTCTGTGTTTCAGTGTGTTGTATCCTTATTAAATAGTTCTCTCCAGAATGGTGAGTTTTATGCAACCTGCCACCAGCCTTCTGTTAGGTGACTCTTCTCTTAATAACTAACACACACCTATCACTCCTCCTGTCTAGAACACCACCCATAGTATTAAGGTTATCTAAAAATATTATATAAACATCTGAACACTTTTCATAGGAAAAATAACCACAAATACTGCTTACAAAAATAAATTCATCATAGCTTTGAGCTACAGAAATGCACTTGTTACTCCAGGTCTTTCTCTGGTGGGACGACTTCCATCAGCATCTGTAGGTACATAGTAACTGGCTCTGGAACACAAGTCAGCAAATCATGACAGTTAGAAAAATGTAGCTGAAAGGCTTCACTGTGCTTGTTGGTGATATTCTTACCCCGTAGTAGTATGTTCCTCTTACACCTTGCACTTGGGACATCTGGTATTTAAAGTGAGTCAGAACTATCCTACTAGCTGTGTTCTTTGGGATTCACTTATTTCCTATTCAGGAACTGGGAACCTTCTCAATATTTTATTATCTCCTCAACAATTTACCCAATAGGAAAAGTATGCGTGACTCATATGTGGATGTATTTACTGCCACTGACCAAGTGGCGAGTAGTCTGAAGTCACTGAGACTGCTTTTGTTTGAAATAGTTTTTTATGTTCACTAACTTGACACAACTGCTTATCAGTTTTTGGAGGGAACAGCTTGGTTAGATATGCGAGTGGCAAGAAGCAAATCATATTTTGTACCATTTAGGTTGCAAGTCATCCTGCTTAGGCTCTCTGTCAGTCTGATCAAATCCAAGCACATTTCTGAAGTGGAGAGTGGGGGTGGATTTCACTAATTTTCTTTTTTTTTCTATAGGTGTGTGCCTGCAGCCTATCAGCTGAGGTTAAGAGCAGAGCAAAGAGGCTGGGGGTAGAAGGAACTAAGTAGAAAAGCAGAAAGTCCTGGATGGAAATGACACTCATGTTATGCTTTGTTTTCACTTTGCTAATTATAGAAAATGAATCCTCTCTCTCACCTCTGGCATTGCTGTCAGGTAAGTGATGGTCCCTGACTCCCCAGCTGGGGAAGCAGGTGGGGAAAGGCTCTGAGGACAGACAAGCTCACCCACTTTGGCTGTGCTTGAGTCCCACATCTATTTTCCTGTCTTCTAGTTGGGTTTTGCTCTTTCATACTTCTCTAAGTTCTATGTGAATTATGGATGGATGGATAGTTATTTTCATTTTCGAAGTTGCAAGTACATAAATAACCTCATAGGAGGCCTGCAGAGTTCTTTCCTGGCCAGATAGGCTGACAGGAGCAAGGAAGAGGTAAATAAATATCAATTAGCTGGAGTGTGCCGGGCACAGTGCTGGATCCAGGATGATATTGTGTACTGCCCCAATTCAAGGCACTCAGAGCAGAGGAAAAAAATGGGCCATTGATTGCCTCCCAGGTGAGGCTGCTCAGGAGCTCTGAAGGTTTCCCAAAACCAAGCTACTTGGGAGATAAAATATTGTGAGTATAGTACAGTTATCAGCTTTAAAAATAGGTGTAGTTTCAGTCTCTCTCACAGACTTCAGCATAATGCTTCTTTTTAGACGCAAAAATACACAAATAGCTAAAGTTGTGTTTGTCCTAAGATAGATGAGGGTCGGTCAGGGCTGCAGAATGAAGAGTGACACCAGTGTCCTCAGCGTAGGAAGGCTCAGGACCTTTCTCCAATTACCCAGTGTCAATTTGCCCACTCTGGCATGTCCTGGGGAGGCTCTTAGATGATGTTTCTGCAGCTGTCAGGAGAAAATAATGCTCTGGAGATGAGAACATATTCCATACTACTGAGCTGTCCACTCAACAGTGGATTAGATGGAAATTTGTGTTAAGCGTACTTTACAAATAAAACAAAAACAGTGCTTTTCCTTCCTGCTTGTTAGTCATTAGCAGCAATGAAAGCCAGGTGTGGTGATGCCTGTCTGTAATCCCAGCATTGTGGAGGCTGAGGCAGGAGGATCAAGAATTCAGGGTCAGCTTGAACAACTTAGTGAAAGACAACCCCATGACTCCCGCCCTCCCAAAAGGAAAAAGTTCAGGGTTGAACCCAGAGGCTCTGCAGTGAGGGAGAAGGTCATATGTCCTGAAAAGATGACATCTGCCTGATCCTGTGATGAGGGTATGTGCAGGATAAGAGGCAAGGTGGTTCGCTGGGCTGTCTGCCTTTCTGTAATGTCATGCAGCCTTCTGGTGATACTTACTTGAGATTTTCTGAGCCCATCCAAACTTGGAGTAGACAAAAAGGAAGTAAAATATAAGGCCACTTAGTATAAACAACACACAGTAGAGGTACTCCCAGGTAGGCTTACTGATGATCGGGGCCAGAACCAGGAACACAGAGAGTAGAATCACCAAGATGGGGATGAAAATAGGCACCTGCAAAGAAAACAGCAAACAGGGATCATGGTTTGGCTTTTGGTGGCAGTTGATTGTCCCACCTAAATACTCATGGAATCATAAGCAGGACCTTTGAAAGGTGATGGGGTTAGGGGTGTACTGTAACATACTTGCTGTTGGGAGCTGGGGCTGGTTGAAGAGGGAGTAATCGTGGGTGAGACACAGAGGTTCTAACTCTCCTGGCTCCCCCCTTGAGTATCAGCTTCCTGAATGCCATGAAGTAAACAGCTTTTCCTCCACTCTTCCCTACTGCCATGCTGTCCTAAATTGGAACCTGCTATTAACCAAAATGTGAGCTAAATTAACCTCTCTTCCTTTACATTGCAAGTAACAGGTATTGTGTCTCACTGAAGAAAGTGACAAATATATTGCTTATTTGTTTGAGAATATATGTTAACCTATTGAGTGGTAGGATTTTCAGAATTATACTGAAATAAAAAAAGGGACAAGTTTTAAGTAATGGAAGGAAAAAGAACACTCATGTGATTTTACATTGCATCTGATCCTAGCTTTGCATGATTGATTGTTCAGGGTGTAATTTAACTTGGTCTTGTCTTTCCTGTAGATAGGTAATGAGATAGAGGCATAAGGCTTGGTAGTTAGAGAAGTGAACATCTTTGTGTGACACATGGATGGAGCTTGTGATGTCAGATTGTCCCACATCTGAATTCCTGAGGCCTGGGAATGTCTCATTGTAACTGTCCCCACTGTAGCAATCATGGTTTAAAATTAAAGCTATTTAGTGGTTTCAGCCTCCACTGATCATTGCCTTGGTTATTTCATCAGTGGTTGTAAAATGTTAATTTTTGAATTCTGTCTTCTAGATTTAATTATTTGAAGTTCTACAATATAGAACTGCAGCTTACTCTAAATTGCAGTTTATATAGGAAAAGCATGATGATACTTGTTTTTTTTTTTTTTTTTTTTTTTTTTTTTTTTGGTTTTCAGAATGATGAGTTGGTTCCCTGAAACCTCTAGTGGTGACTAAAACTCGTGTGTTATGTATTTGTGGATTTCAGGATTTCAGCCCTTTGTAGTCATTTTTGCTGATATTCTGAATGTCCTGTCCATACCAGCAGGATCCCTGTGAAACTGGCTTTGGACACTGTGGTGTAACCCCAGAGCTCTTCGGCAGCTTTTCTGCTTTGAGTGTGACAGGATGTTCCAGATCTGGATTCATCTACCTCTCTAGAGAACTTGGTATCCCTTTCATGAGAAATGGGATGTAAAGACGGTAATCTGGGTGAGTGGAATATTTATTGTGCTTTTAGAAAGATAGAGATAAGCTTTTAAGGAGGGCAAAAATTTCATGAATTCATACTGTACAAATGTAAAATCACATGAGTGTTCTTTTCCTTCCATTACTTAAAACTTGTCTCTTTTTTATTTTCAGTATAATTCTGAAAATCTTACCTCTCAATAGGTTAACATATATTCTTTATCCTAGTATGTATATATATATTAAAATTCAAAATAACTGTACTGTTGCTACTATTATGAATAGTAACATTTAAGATTTTTTGTGCACTTCTTTTTAACCACAGAACATAACTCACAATGGACATGGACATTCATTTAAAGTACTATAATATTAGTTCTAGTGCCTTATTTCCTTATGTGGTTATGTTACCTGCATGTTAGAGAGTGAGGTTTATTTCCATTTTTCCTTAATATTTGTTTTGGTTTTTAGTATACTTTTTTACTTGCTTCTACTTTTTTTCTCCAAAACTGTGCAGTAAACTGAGGGTCTTCAAGATTTTGGCCTTACTGTGTGTGTGTGTGTGTGTGTGTGTGTGTGTGTGTGTGTGATATTACTTGCAAACATTTTTCCTTTATTTTAGAAATGTGTGTTTCTTTTTCTTTTTGGTTTATTAGGAGGATACTTGTATCAGTATTTTTCCCTTACTACTTTTGCATTTTGAGTTATAGCAAACTATCCCATTTATGAATTTAGAAATTGTTTTGTTCATGCAGCAGTGCCATAATATTTCAGTTTTAGAACCTTGAAAAATGCTATTGTTTTTAGAGTTTTCTTTCATAGTCTTGCTTGAATGTTCTTCAGTGTGAATTTGGTAATTAACTCATGCAGCCCCAAAGGGGAAAAGCATGGTAAATTTTATGATTACAGTAAATGTCTAAATTAAGGAACACTGACATCTTCATGATATTGAGTTTTCCTATCCAAGAACATGTATGAATTTCCATCTGTCCAAGTTTACCTTTTATATCTTTCAAGAGTATTTTATAGGTTTTCAGGGAGGGGCCTATATCCTTGAAGTTAATAAGTTGTTTATTGTGTTCTGCTTTGGGGAATGAGATACTTTCTTCAGTTATTGTTCCACTAGAAACCACTTGCATAAAGGCTTTGGGTTTCAGTACGCTAACTTTATATATTGGGACTTTCCTATATATGATCTTCAAAAGAGGAAAGTTTGAGGCTTTTTTTCCCCCGGCAAGATTGAGGATTGGACCCAGGGTCTTTGCACTGGGCTACATTTTTAGCCTTTTAAAATTTTTTTTCAGAAAGAGTAAATCACTGAGTTGCCCAGGCTGGGTCTGAATTCACCGTTACCCTTCCTCTGGTTCTCAAAGTGTTGGGATTATAGGTGTGCACCACTACAGTCTGGTTTAGAGACTTTTTAATACTTGTTTTCTTCTCATTGCCTTGCAAATATCCTTAAAATAATGCTAAAAAGATAGGCTTGCCCCTTTGGCCCAGTGCGCCAGAGGAGACTAGCAGCAGTTTGTGACCCCCAGCTGCACAGGTGCCAACACAGCACTGTTTGTGCCCCTCAACCCCCGTGAACTAGAGAATGAGGGCCTCTTTGAGGCGCCTAGATGAAAATTGAAGCCCACTGGAAAGTGAAGAAAATGTGAGATAAAGGCATGCCACACCACCACAGTTGGCAAGTCAGAGGGACCAGCAACTCACATCAGAACTTGGTCTAACTTCAGGGGAAACTTCAGTGTTAAGCCCAGCAGGTGGTCAAAGATTTCAGCCTGGACCTTGCAGACAGGAATCAACCTGAACCTCAAGGGACAGCTGCTGAGACTAATTAACTTAGATCTGTGGACTCCTGCCCATGCTGTCTATTGTGTGAACAGAGGCATACCCTCAAAGAGGCCCTCTATTTCTATTTGTATTTTTCATTTTCAAAGCAGTATCTTTCTCTTTAATCATTTTTTTAAAATTTTATCTATTTTTTTCTTAAAAATTTCCTTTTAAAAAATCATCTTTTTCTTTTCTCTCTCTCCCACTTTGCTCCCCATTATTCTTCCTTTTTGCGTCTGTTCCTATCCTCATTCAATTTTCTTTTCTTTCTTTTCCTTTTCTTTTTCCTTCTCTCAATTGCCATTAGGTTTAAAAGAAAATGATTACAGTCCCTAGCCTCCCTATTGCTGTTAGTTTGTAAAGTGTATATTTCGTTTTGTCTCCTCTTCCACAGCTCTTAAGAGTTTGTGTGATTTTCCTGTGTCCTCTAACCTCACTTCTAACCTTTCTCTATCCTATCTATCTACCTCTCCCTCCCCAACTCCTTCTAAATCCCCATCCTGAAGGGTAATGTTGCCTTATTGAAGAGGTTATTCAAAATTTTGGGCTGCTCTTTGATTTTTATTTCATTCACATGGTTAAAGGTGATAGATTAATAACTACCACAAATTGTCATTTTCTAAGCTGTGCTTGATGCTGTTGCTGACTGTATCACTTGGGCCAGGGTGTTGTGATTGATCCAGTCAGTTGTCCTCCCTGGTATAATGAAAATGAGATTGCCTCAGAGTCTTTAGAGACTCAAAACTTAAAGACCAGTTATATCTGGAAGATTGAAGTATTAACCCAAGAATTAAACCAAGGACAGTACTAATGACAAAAATAGAAATGAGAAGACATTTAAACAAGACACAAAGACTTCCACTTCACCAAAGGTAAACTGGGGAAATGAGGTGGAAAAGTCCGAGCGAGAGTCAACCATCTGGTCACCTGAATGGATAGCACAGGAAGTAAAAAAACAGATAAATGAGGCTCTAGAAAAATTTAAAACAAATATTCCCAAATAACCACAGAGATGGTAAGAATGAAAGACATGATTAGAGACTCTTTAATAAATGGTATGGGAAAACTGGCTTTCAACTTGCCAAAGATTAAGGAAAAGTCCGAGCGAGAGTCAACCATCTGGTCACCTGAATGGATAGCACAGGAAGTAAAAAAACAGATAAATGAGGCTCTAGAAAAATTTAAAACAAATATTCCCAAATAACCACAGAGATGGTAAGAATGAAAGACATGATTAGAGACTCTTTAATAAATGGTATGGGAAAACTGGCTTTCAACTTGCCAAAGATTAAAACCAGATCCCTATCTTTCACCAGTGCACTAAGGTAAAAAAAAAAAAAAAAAAGTGGATTAAAGATCTAAATATCAAAACAGAAACACTAAGAAAAGTAAATCACGTAGAACTCTGAAGACATTGACAGAGAAGACTTTATGAGCATATCCTCAGCAGCACGACAGCTTGCACAAAGAATCAACAGCTGGTATCTCATTCTATTAAAAAGTTTTTGCAGTGCAAAAGAAATCACCAACAGAGCTAAGAGACAACATACAATGTGGGAGAAAATGTTTACCAGCTACTCTACAGACAAAGGACTACTATCTAGAATATATAAAGAACTCAAAAAAAATCAGACCCTCCAAATACATAGAATTCAAAAATGGGCATCTGAAATGAACAGACATTTGTCAAAGAAGTAAAAGCAGCAAATAAATTATGAAAAAATATTCAGCATCACTGATCATTTGAGAGATGCAGATGAAAACAACACTGGGATTCCACCTTATCCCAGAAAGGATGGCTGCTATCAAGAAATCAAACAATAACAAATGCTGACAGGGCTGTGGGGAAAAAGGAATCCTCCTCCATTGTTGGTGGGAATGCAGACTGGTGCAACGACTATGGAAATCAATAATGGAGATAACCTCAAAGAAGTAGGATTAGAGGTTCTGCTTGACCCAGCTATCCCTTTGCTGGGTATCTTTCCAAAATAATTAAAAGAATCATACCATGTGATAAATGTGCACCCATGTTAATAGCGGCACAAACTTGGAAACAACCCAAATGTTCATCAACTGGAGACTGGATAAAGAAGATGTGGTTTTTCTATAAAATGGAGTACTGCTCAGCCATAAAGAATGAGAAACTAGAAACATTTATAGCTAAGTGGATGCACACTGAGGCTATACTCTTCAGTGAAATAAATAGGACACACTTGAATAAATACCAAATAGTTTCTCTGGTGTGAAAAACTAAAAGTATAAATAAGGTTCAAATGGTTTACTTGAGAGTGTGAAATAGGAAGAAAATGGCTAAAATAGAAGTGGGAAGGGGAGGGGAAAGGAAATAAGGGAAAAGAAAAAATGTGGAAAAATGAAAGCATAGTTTTTGTAAATAGGGAAGGGTGAAGCAGGGTGAAGGGAGGGCAGGGGTATGGGGAAAAAACAAGAACCAAGACATATCCCAATGATAAGATCCCATTGATAAATGTAACTGTATCGTTTGCTTTAAATAAACTTAATGGGGAAAAAACAATGCTAAATAATAGAAATAGAAGTCACTCCTGACTTTGGCAGGGATCTCTCTATTTAACAAGTAAAATAGATTTTTGCCTTGGAATGAGGCAAGGTAGCAGGAAAGCTGGCCATATGAGGGTCTGTTTATGACTTTGTCTTTCATATATGTTGAATTTTATTTTTTGTCTATTTTTCTCTCTAGGTATGTCAGTATAGTGAACTAAACACATCCATGAGTTAATGGACTTTATGACATTTAGCCACCCTTGCATAGACTGGACTTGTGACATTATATTTTTAAGTATAACGAATCCAGTTACTAGTATTATTCATAAGTGAGATTGGTCAATCATGTTTCCTTTTTATGCTATCCTTATAAGGCTTGGTATTGATACTCTGTAATAATTTGAAAATAGGACTTCTGGGAAAATGATGGTGCAGTATGCAGCAGTGAGCCAGCCTCTGATACAGAATCCACACGCTGTATTACAACAGCTTAGGGAGGAAAAAACGGAAGGAGGTGAATCCCAGAGACCCAGGAAGAATCTGAAGGGGGAATCATTGGAGCCCACAGAGAAAGTGAAGAGACAGACCTCAACACAGAAAAGGGAGGTGGCAAACTGCACTTCCACCCTGACTCCCAGCTTTCAGCATGAGAGGAAGCTTGAATCTACACAGATACATTGAGGGCAGGTGACCCCAGAGGCCGCCACACAGAAATGCAGCAGGGGAATGGAGCGATTGATTCCATGAACTACAACAGCTGGTGAGTAACTCCAGTCCAAATGTCTTCTACAGAGGGAGTATGGCCATACACCATTTTAGGGAGGTTCCAAATGAACCTGGGTCTTGGAGTTGTGTGCTGGGTTCTGCTCAGGGCTCCCAGAGACTCTGAGGCATAACTGAGAGAGAGAAATCCAGGGAAAGGGAGCTGAAGTCAGGGCAGCAAGAAACAACCCAGGGCATTGCAGGTTGAACAACTCAGGCTCCAGCCCCACAAGCAGAGGTCAGGATTAGCTTGAAGTTTTATAGAATTGAAAGCACCATCCTCAGCTATTCCTACTGTAGGCTTCCTATCTGCCCTGTTCTTCCTGCAGGCTTGTTGGAATTATGCACAGTCTTGCCCTGATCCTACTGAAGGCTTGCTGGGAACATTCAGTACAGATCTGTGCTCACTCTGCCTCTTATAGCTATCTAACAGTGACGTTGGAGACATACACTGAATCAAACACTACCACAGAACTGTAGATCCTAGAAGATAATCACAGGCTTGAAATCACAAAGAAATCTTTTCCCTTTGCTTGTGTTTGTTTTTCTTGATGTTTTTGTTTTTTCATGAGTGTGAACATTATTTTTAGGTTTTTTGTATTGCTCTTGTTTTGGTTTTGTCCTTCTTTCTTTCCCTCCTGTCTTCTTCCCCAGTTTTCCAAGGTTGGGGAGTTTTCCTTTATCCTTCAGCTTTGTTTGTAATCTCTTTCTCTTCTTTTCTCTAGTTTTTGCCTCATCCCTTTTCAGTTTTCTCCCCTGAGGATATCATCACTTTGTTGAGAGGATATTTACTGTATATAATTTTCTGATTTATTTTAAATAAATTTTTTTTCACTACCAGGGATCAAACGCAGGACCTTGTACTTTCAAAGTGGGCATGGTACCACTGAGCTAAACCCCTGGCCCCCTAGATTTTGTTATATAACTATAAATCTTTTACATACGGTTTAAGGAGGTGAATTAACAGCACAATTTGGAATTTTCTAGCTTGTGCTTGATGCTGATACTACTTTAGCTAAGGTGACATAGTTGTGATCAGTTGTTCTTTTGATACCAAGATTGTTTAGGGATTATAAACAATACCATAATCCAGTACCAAAGAACTGAGTGGTATGCCAAATAGTCAGCAACTTCTTATCCCTGATAAATTGAAGAGAGAGATTCAAAAGCCAAAAGCCAAATATACTCAGAAGACATCTCTGGAAAATAGGCATTACTAAGGAGGTCTCAATACAAGTAACAAAACCTACCTCCTATAAACAGGTTATAAGCATCAAAGCAGGAAAGAAATTTGAAAATTATAAAATGAGACATGGAAGCAAAATGCAGTCCCAGACCTCCAGCTGACCCAAGGAAAATCCAGGGGACATTGAAGTGGAGGAAATAAAAAGCCACCCAGCTGAACTTTCTGAAATAGTAGCACCAGAAGTAACACAGTGGGTGAATAACACCCTAAAATAAAACATGTCAGAAATAATTATGCAGATTACTAATGCAATGATAACCATAATCAAGGGCATGTTTAATGAATCTAGAGTAGAAACAGATGTTTAAAAATAGAGGAAAGTAAGAAAATGATGCAAATTATGCATGTCCAACAATAGGGAAGAAATGGACTTCATGAAAACAGATTCAGACATCCAGGATATTAACTTTTCTATTGAAAGTATATGCAACAGAATCAACCAATGTGAAGATTAAATATCAAATATAGAAGATGGGTTTATGGTTATTAATCATCAAAGGAAAAAATGAAAGATTCTATTTGAAAGTGGATTTCAAGCCAAGACTGATCAGAAGAGTGAAAAAACACTACATACTTAAGGGAAGAGATGATCATTTATGCACAGAAGAGCAGCACATCCAACTATATAAAACAGACACTAATGGATGTGAAAAATCAGATAAGCAGTAATGCAGTTAATAGGGGACTTCAATACCCCACTATCATAAATAGATCAAATTTGGCAGATACCAGAGTTGAACCAAACCTTTACAAATAGACTTAGTGAATTTCTATAGACTATTCCAACTCACAACAGAATACACCTTCTTTTCAGAAGCATACAGGACTCTCTCCAAAATAGACCACATACTAGTTCATTGGACATGTTTAAGTAAATGCAAAGAAATTGAAATTTTGCCATGCATATTGTCAGATCACAGGGCAATGGCACGAGAAACCACAAAAAGTATATAAACACATGGAAATTAACACCCTTCCAAACAACCAGTAGGTCACAGATGAAATTAAAGAAGAAATTAGTTTATACAATAAAATGATAATGCTAATAGGACAGCAAAACTCATGGGATGCAATGAAAGCAGTCCTGTGAGAGTAATTTATAGCATTGCATTTCCATGTCAGAACAGCACACTCAACCTGAAATTGAAAAAGTTCCACAAAAAGCAAGCTAAACCCAAAGCGCATATGAGAGAGAAAATTATAAGTATCTGAGTAGAAATCAGTGCAGTTAAGACTAAGAGAACAGAATAAAGAATCAGTGAATCAAAGAATGGGTTCTTTGAAGGATTGAATAAAATAGATAAACCCTTAGCCAACTGTATCAAAAAGGAAAAAACTCAAATCTGTGTAATTAGATATGAAAAGGACAAAATCGGGATCCTGGAGAAATCAGAGAATCATCAATGATACCTACCTTGAGAACCTATACTCTGTTTTTTAAAATAAATTTTATCCCATATCCCCCTTCAACCCCCCTCCCCTATGAACAAAAGCTTTGTTTCCATTTTTCCTTCTATGTTCACTTTTTTCTTGTCCCTTCCTCCTTCCTCCCTTGTTCCCCTTCTCATTTGAACAGTTTCTTCCCATTTACCAACATCCATTATACATTTCAGTCTTATTTCCACTTTTGATTTTTCACACCAGGGAATATGTGTATTTAAACATGTGTGTCCAATTTACTTAAGAGTATGGTCTCAAGATTCTTAGATACATATAAATTACCAAAGCTGAATCAAGAAGGTATAAAATTTCTTATTTGCCAATATTAGTCAATGAAATTAACTATCAACAAAGCACATCCTGACAGATTTACTGCTGAATTCTATAAGAAATTTAATGCCAGTACTCCTCAAATTCTTCAGTGATATTCAGAAGAAAGCAAAACTCCCAGACTAATATCTGGAAGCAAGCATTACCTTGATTCCAAAACTAGAAAAGGACCCAAATAGAAAAGAACTACAGGCCAATCTTCTTATTGAATATAAATCTAATCAATAAGATAGTGGGAAACAGAATGAAGTAAATCCTCAAGAAAATTATATACCACGACCAAGTAGGATTCATTCTAGGGATGTAGGGATGGTTTAACCTACACAATTCAGTAAATAATACACAACATTAAAGACCAAAGACAAAAACAACATGATCATCATAGATGCAGAAAAAATATTTGACAAAGTCCAACACCCATTCATGATAAAAATCTTACAGAAAATTAGAATAGGAGGTCTTTATCTCAATCTGATAAAAGCCATTTATGGCAAGCCAATAGCCAACATCATACTAAATGGTCAAAAACTGAGAAGTTTCCCTCTAATAGTAGGAACAAAACAAGGATGCCCATGGTCAAAACTTATGTTCAATATAGTGGAAACATTAGCTAAAGCAATTAGACAAGAGAAAAGAAAGGAGTATGGATAGGAAATGAAGAATTTAAGCCGGGCGTGGTGGCACACACCTGTAATCCCAGCACTCAGGAGGCTGAGGCAGGAAGATCGCTGTGAGTTCGAGACCAGCCTGGGCTACATAGTGGGTTCCAGGTCAGTCTCAACTACCCTGTCTCAAAAAA
>NW_022900931.1:54630154-54636437 GCF_012274545.1 Fukomys damarensis
TTTAAAAAAAAAAAAAAAAAAAAAAAAAAGAAAAAGAAAAAGTATTTAAATTATCATTTGCTGATGACATGATACGCTACATAGAAGACCCCAAAACTCAACCAAAAGACCCCTAGATTTAATAATCCAATTTTGGCAGCACAGCAGGATACAAAGTTAAGGCTGAAATATCAGTATCATTCTTATATGTGAATAACCAACTCACTGAGAGAGAAATTAGGGAAATCACACCTTTCACACAATAGCATTAAGAAAAATGAAATACTTGGGAACCGACCTAACGAAGTGAAAAATCTATACAATGAAAAGTATAATACTCTGAAAAAGGAGGTCAAAGAGGATATCAAAGAATGGAAAGATATCCCGTTCTTGGATGGGCAGAACCAATTTAGTGAAAATGGCCATACTTCCAAAACTGTTATATACATTTTATGTAATCTCAATCAAAATACCAACAGCATACCTCACAGAACTAGCTAAAATTCATTTGGCACCAGAAGAGACCCACAATAGCAAAAGCAGTTTTGGGTAACAAAGGCAAGGCGGAGGGCACCACAATCCCCAATTTGAAGTTATACTACAGATATACTGTGATAAAAACAATGATATTGACAAAACAAACTGACCTAAGAATCAGTGGGACAGAAGATGCAAAAACAACTTCACACTGAGATGTCTTGCCATTTTTTTTAAAGTACTGGGGATCAAATTTGGGACCTTGTGCTTGCAAGATAGGCAATGTAACCACTGTGCTAAATCCCTGGCCCTGAGATGTCTTATCTTTGACAAAGCAGCCAAACACCTTCACTGGAAGAAAGACTCTTTGACAAAATTGGCTTTCCACATGCCAAAGATTAAACCTAGACCCATGTCTGTCACCATGCCCTAAACTAAAATATAAATGAATCAAAGATATGCATATTAAAATAGGAACACTTAATCTCCTGGAAGATAAAATAGGCAAAACTCTTAAAACCTAAGTGTAGGCAAAGATTTTATGAACAAAATCCCAGTCACACAGGAAGTCCTAATCAGCAACTAGGCTCTCATATTAAAAAGCTTTGCACAGCAAAATAAACCACTAACAGAGTGAAGAGAAACCACAGAATGGGAAAAAAAAATTTACCATTTCTTCCTCAGACAAAGGACTAATAAATATCTAGAATACTTAACTGTTAAAAATCCATTGCCCCATATTTAAAAACAAAGTCCAAAAATGGCCATCTGGAATGAATAGAAACCTAGACAAAGTACAAATGGCAAATAAATATATGAAAAAATGCAGAACATCACTGGTTGTTTGAGAAATGCAAATTAAGACAACACTAGATTCTATCTCCAGAAAGAATGGCTTTCATGAAGAAATCAACCAGTGACAAATGCAAGGATGTGGGGAAAAGGGAACCCCTCTACACTCTGAGTAGGAGTGTAAATTAGTATAATGAACATGGAATTTAATATGGAGTTTCCTCAAAAAACTATTACACTAAAGGTACCATTTGACCCAGCTGTTCTCTTCCTTGTATCTTCCCAAAAGAGTTAAAAGTATCACACCACAGCAGTATATGCACATTCACATTTATAGCAGCACAATTTGTAATAGCTAAGTCTTGGAAACCGTGCACATGCCCATGGATGGATAAAATGTGGTTTTTATATACAGTGGAGTACTACTCTGCCATAAAGGATAAACTCGAGACATTTAGGTAAAATAGATGCATCCTGGGACCATACTTTTAAGTGAAA
The DNA here is from genome assembly GCF_012274545.1 of Fukomys damarensis. Lineage (NCBI taxonomy): Eukaryota > Metazoa > Chordata > Mammalia > Rodentia > Bathyergidae > Fukomys > Fukomys damarensis. The sequence continues at coordinate 54,631,901 of NW_022900931.1, forward strand.
TGAATCTGACACATTTGTCTAAGTATTGCATTGTATCTCTGTGTGAGAAACCAAAAATGTAAATAAGGACATGGATGATAGACATTGAGAAGTAGGAAGAAAATGTTCAAAAGGAAGGGGGAAGGAGGGAGAAAGAGAAGAGAAGAAAAAGGAAAAAGAATAGAATAAAAAATGGAAACAAAGCCTTTGTAAATGAGAAGAGTTGGAGGGAGAGGAGTGGAATGGGGGAAAAGAATTGAGATGTTATGTACAGGTACACATTCCCTATCATGAAATATCAGTACATACAGCTAATGTGTGCCAATAAAATAAAATTTGACCAAAAAAGTTAAAGGGAGAAAACATACTAATAAGTGAAATTGGAAACATCCAGACACAGGAGAGTTGTTTTTTAGTTTTGTTTTTTTTTTTTTTCAATATCCTGAGACTATTTTGGAAACTCGATACAAATAAATTTGAACACCTAGATAAAATATAAATTTCCTAGGACAATAAAATTTGGTAAGACTGATGTCAGCATAATTACTAGTATTACTAGTATTACTAGGGCCATCACACTGAGCTACATACCAGCCCTTTATTTTTTGAGATAGAGTTTCACTAAGTTGCTCAGGCTGGGGTTGAACCTGAAATCCTCCAGTCTGTGGCCCCCAGAGTGCTAGCACTACCTGCGTGGGCAGCCTGGTATCCCTCAGTTGAGAGTTTGTTTGGCATACTTTCCTAAATTGGTACGTACTTCTCATACCCTTTCTCTTTTCCGTTTTTGTTGTGTGATATTGGTACACCATCTGTCTCTTCTGTATCCCATCATTTAATCTTAGCTCTATAGTAAAATACTCACGCCAGTACTTTATTGTTTCTGAAGCTCATTCTCCATGTGATTCCTCAGGAAGAGCACATGTAATAATATGTATCTTGAGTCCTTTCATTCTGGTAACTATCGTTTAAGGTCGGGTTGGCTGGATATAAAACCATTGGCTTATATTTTCTTTCTTTGGATATCAAATATATTGCTCCATTGTCTTCTGGCATGAAATGTTGACCACAAAAGGTCTGGTACTAGTATTCTTTGTTTTTTTCTTTCTTTCTTTGTAAGTGAATTAGAGGTGAAAGTACGAACAAAAAGGGAGGAATGGATTCACATAATGTTTGCCAGTTGCACTGCATGCCTTTCACTATGGCAGTGGGATGGTTTTACCTAATTTTTAAAAATATCTGTGCTCTGTTACCTTAAGAATTAAATAGTGTTTTTTAGTCTCTCTAACATAAACAAAGCAAAATAAATGCTATGCCATCTTCATCGGTATATAGATCACGCCAGCCATTTTAGGCAGTGGGGAGGAGCCTGAAGTACGTTATGAACTTGGACAGGAATGGGCCAAGGGCCAGAGTTCAGAAGACCTCATCAGTGTATGGAAAATGTCACAGCTATTCTGATAGCTTCCTAGTAAAATGAATGACTGTGATTAATTAGATCATAACCTGTCAGAGTAAATGCAGAATAAACTCCTGTCTAAAAGATGATACTCAAGGACAGAGTAGATTCAAGTAGGAAAGAACAAGCTTGTCTTTAGGCTTATCACCAGAGCTGCTCTGACATTTGGGTATGGAACTTACCTTGATAGGCCTTTCCTGGTTTTTCTTCGTAAACCTCATCACAACAAGTCCTATAATTGTCATCCCATAAAATAACCATGTAGCAAAACTGAAATAATTGACCAAGGTGTTTATGTCACCAGGGATGATATAAATCGTTGCTATTAGGCCCTGGTAGAAAGAAGAACAAATTCCCAAGTCATTAGTGCATAAAAACATTATTCATATCCCCTCACAGAAGTCTGAAGAAGCAGTATTTCCTCTGGATAAACAGATCAGCATGAAAGAAACTTCACATGCATCTACTGTAGTTGAGGCTGAATGTGACTTTGGCTATGATAGCTATTCTCTCTGAAGCCTGGAAGGAAGAACTTGAATAATTTTTGAGTCTTTGAAGTTATGATTTTAAGCAAGGAAAGAAATGGACAACATCTGTATATATACTGACTAGCTTCATGATGATGAATGTGACTTCCAGAGTGTCTTCATCATAGCCCTAGACTATGATCTTAACTGCTTAGTCACCTGGGCCTTGACTTCTGTCCCTGTTCTCTGGCCAAGGTTCCCCATCTTCACAGTGTGCAGGTGGAAGAGAGTCCTGTTCTCCCCTGGATCTGGCGGACAGTGGACTGGCCTGAGCTAGCAATGTGGAAGGTGTCTAAATGCCCAGAACAGTGGGACCTGACCCAGACACTCTACCACAGGAACGTCCCGTTAGAGATGCAGAGGATCTCGGGACACGCAGGTTATTAGACCGTAATGAGAGACTGCTCTTCGCATCACCTTGTAAAGTGCCTTGTTCTCCTTTCCCATAGGCTAGTAAGCTTCCATTTACCTTGTTACCAAGGCCCAGAACAAACAAATGAACATATGTGAAAGAAGTATGGTGCCAGTTTGGGTGATTCAAACAGTATCTTTTGTGGGTAAATTCAGAAATCGGAACAGAAATGAGATAAAATGAATTGTCCTGGGAATTTTTTTTTCACGTCAAAGAATAAGGGAACCTGGATCCTTTTGAGGTAAAAGATTAGGGCATGGTGAGCAGCCCGGACAGTCAGGTGTGACCTGTCAATCACAGATAACATCCTATAACGACCTTAACACATGTGCAGAGCCCTTCGTGGGATGGCTCTGATATCAGACATTGGTATAAAAGATGGCAGCCATTAATCTTGTGGGCACTGCAAGCGTTTTTCACCCTCCACTCTGCTCAACTTACTACTTTTCCTACTTTAAGTGGCCCACAGTCATTCTGCAGAGCACACTTCTCTTTCCTGCTTTTCCTATCTTTGATCCTCGCTTCAGTGCCTTCAGTCATTGTTAAATATTTATGTTCTGTCCAATTCATTGAATAAGATAATAAGAGCTTGAACAGGATCACTGGTCACACCTGGTAACACACTGAAAACCACTGGGAGAAGTGTTAGCAAGACAGGTCTGAGCCAGGGATTTAGCTCAGTGGAATCATGCCTGCCTTGCAAGCGCAAGGTCCTGAGTTTGGCCCCTGGGACCAAAAAAAAAAAAGGTCTGAGGGCTTTCTGTGTGAGGACAGGTGAGGTAGGGCACTTCATACTTACATAGAAGATGATGGCGGGGGCGGGTGTGAGGCGCCTGACACTGACGTAAGAGAGCACCTTGAGCATGTGCCCTTCCCGGCCTGCGACGTAAATGATTCTGAAAGAAGAATCACATGGGGGTGCCGAGGAAGTGGGTCCTAAGTTTGACCAAGGTCACAGAGAAGGGAACTGAGTAGTGACTGGCTATCTTTGCGTGACTATCCCCTGGAGGAAAGTGAGTTTTGAAAGGGAAAGGGCACAAAGTACATCGTGGTACATACAATGCAGTCACCTCCACTTGGTACAGATGGAGATGATGTACATACTTGTAATCCCTGCATTTGGGAGGCAAAGGTAAGTAGAGGATCACCTGGGCTACATAGTGAGTTCAAGGCCAACCTGAACTACAGAGCAAGACCCTGTCTTAAAAATAAATACATAAATTTATGTAAATAGATATATAAAATACATCACATGAAGGATGAATTAGCAAACATAAGTGGCACTTCCCCTCAGAACTCCTCTGACAATTTAACTATGTGAAAGACTATGTTTAAAATATATAAGGGGAAAAGCTAAATAGGATTTCTTTAAAAAAAGATATTTAACTAGAAGTGAAACCGTAAGTTGGAGTCTAGAGCTGAGCGTGAAGCCTGGAGAGATGGAAATGGAGATGGGAAGGTGAGAGAAGACACAAAAGCCCAGACTTTACAGCACAGACAGCAGAGAACTTTCCCAAGACCGAGAAACATTGTGAACCCCAAACTGCCCCATTCTACACACGAGACAAAGCTTACTCGGCTGTAAACATTACAGTGGGAGGGGAACTATCTGAAGGGCTACTGAATTTAAAAGTGCAGAATTGGGACGAGAACTACAGCAGACATTTTAATGAGAAGTAATATTCTCAAAATGATGAGAGAAAGTTTCAGACTGGAGTTCACTAAACTAGCAGTCAAGACTACTGGGAAAGTAAGTACAGCTTCATGAGCTATGAGACACTCTCCATTCCTCACTGGAAACTTAAAAGTGTCCAGTATAGAAAAAAATTTGAACTCGGGAACTGATTATAAGAAGGAAGGTTAAGGAAAATACAATAAAATATGTTGGTATTCAAATAGGAGGTTAGGTTTTTTTTTTTTGTAATAAACATTTTTTTGAGGCATGGGTTCACGAAGAGAATTGAAACACTGATATCCTATTACACATTTATGCTCAACTTCAGGGCAATCATTAAACAGATATACAGCTTGTACATCAGAAGAAAAATGGCGTAAAGACAATGAATACAGAGGGCCTGGGATTTAGCCCAGTCGTTCTGCCACCTGCCTCGTGAGTGCAAGGATCCAAGTTCAATCCCTGCTACCAAAAAAAAAAAAAAAAAA
>NW_022900931.1:54636715-54650237 GCF_012274545.1 Fukomys damarensis
ACAAAAAAAAAAAAAAAAGAATACATTAACTTAGTATAAGATTATTTTAAAGCCCAGAAGATGCAGAGGGATATGTGAGAGATTTGTCTAGCTCTACCATTAATCACATTAAATATAAACACATTAAGTTTGCTAGAGACTCAGGTTGGATTTGTTCAGATATACTGAGCTCAGTGACACTGAAAGTTGATAAAAGGCACAGGACATTACTGAAAATAACCTTAACCATAGCTGAGGTAGCAACACCAGATAAGATAGCTTAAGGCTTTAAACAGACTTCCTAGTAAAGAAAGAAATAGTCCACCAAGAATACAGGAAAGGGATGAGACAGAAAACAGGAGCCTTTGAAGTTGGATGTGGTGGCGCATGCCAGTGATTGGGAGACTAAGGCAGAAGAATCAGCAAATTCAAGGCCAGCTTGGGCAATACAGCAAGATAGAGCATTTGCATAGCATGCACAAGGCCTTGCATTCAGTCTTCAAAACAAAAGCCCTTGAAACAGAAGGTAAAATTTGGTAAATCTATTATTAAAGTGGAAGATTTAAATGGTACAAGTTACAGCCTTGATTTTTAAATCTAGAAACAGTTGCAATAGCACATTATCCGTAGTACCATGGGAAATAAAATTTTCAGTGAGTAAGGAAGTGAATTTTAAAAGACTACATAATCTGGCTCCACTGCCATAAAATTTAATGTTAGGAATACAAAGGCCAATCTGGGTGTGGTGGTACATGCCTGTAATCCCGGCACTCTGGGAGGATGAAGCAGGAAGATCACAATTTGGAGCTCAGCCTGAGCAATTTAGTGACTTAGGCCGTGTCTCAAAAAGGATTGAGTTGGGAATGTGCCTCAGTGGAAATTCCAGGTTCAATCTTAAGAACTATCCCCACCCCAAAAAAAGGAACACAATGACCACAAGACCCATCTATGTAGAACTACATATTTGAAATGATGTAACATGATATAGAGTTCCAGAAAAAGGCAGTGGAAACAAATGAATTGACAGAAAAGACTCAAGATGCTGCTGTGAACTCAATCTACATTTCAACCGTTCTTCACAAATTTATATGTAAAGTCCATGCCATAAAAGTGCAGCTGGATAAAGAAAATATGTTTCTATAGTGGCATATTACTTTGCCCTATAGATGGATAAACGAGTCATTTGTAGGAAAATAGATGCACCTCGAGACCATGATATTAAGCGAAATGAATCAGACAAGCTTAAATATCACATGATTTGGTTTCTCTTCTACGAGAAGCCCAAAATATAAATAAGCAAAATAAAAAATAGGAAATAGACATCTCTTGCAAGTGGAAGAGAGGGAGATCAGAGATGGAGGGGAGGGGAGGAAAGGGGGTGAATGAATGAAGGGTGATGAGTGCTGTACCTCCTCCCCGTGAGGGATGTAGTCATGTCCTGCAGACGTGCACCAGTGAGAACAAACACTAAAACATGCAACTGGATAAAATCATACATGTGGAAGCTACATAGGCAGTCTCACTCGAGAGTGCTAAGTCCTGCCATATTGTGTATTACCAAAACTAAAACTTCACAAAAAGCACAAGAAAAATCCAGTTCGTTAGTGACACAAAATGAACCAGAAACACAGGAATGATGATGGTTGTGTTTCTACCCAGTAGGGGACACAAATGGTAGACTACTCGGTAAACAGTATTGGGACAACAGATAAAGGTTTAGAAAAAATGACTCAGGCCTAATATCAATGTACATTCCACATCGATCAAAGAGCTAAAGTTATGCTATAAATTAAATATGGGAATCTAATTTTAAAAGAAGGGAGAAGATGTGTTGATGTGAGAAATTCAGAGTCCAATAAAATAAAACTTTAGATTTGATTCCAGAACAATTATATACAGCAGGATGCAGTGGTGCATGCCTGTAGCCTCAACTATTGGGCAGGCTGAGACAGGAGGACAACTCAAACCCAGGAGTTTGTGACCAGCCTGGGCAACAAGTGAGGTAAAACCCCACATCAGGGGAAAAGTGACAGTCACCCTTCCAATCCTTCTGGGATTGGTTCAGGGGTCCCTGCAGATACCAGATTGCTCAGACATTCACGCCCTTTACATCAAGTGATGTATTATTTTTGTATAACCTGTGCACGCCCCCCATGCCCCTTAATACGGTCCTCAATGGAGTGTAAATGCTGTGTAAGCTACACTGCATTGTTTATTGAATAATGACAATCTGGACAACTTCACTACAGATACCATTTTTTTCTGAATATTTTTAGCTCTGTTATTGGTTGAATCCATAGATTAAAAGACTATGAATATAAGGATGACTATAATATAGCACAAGCCCCTGGCCCACCCCCAAACAGCACATTTCTGAAACTAAAAAATTAGCTCAAGTTTTTGGGGCATCGAGATGCACACCTGTAACCCAGCACTCCAGAGGTTTAGGCCTGAGAATCGCCATGTGTTTGAGGCCAGCCTGGGGTGGGCTACACAGTGAGACCCTGTCTCAGCCCTCCTCCCAATTTACCTGAATTGTATATCTGAAGAGAAGGCTAAACAAAAAAAGAATTCTAAGAAGGAAATCTTTGTGAACTTGTATTAAAGACAATAAAAACGTGTCATGTAAAAAATTATAAGCTGGGCTTTGTCAAACTTAGAAATATTTGCATCAAAACACTATTACAATAAAGTGTAAGGTGTGTTTGTGTATATTTCAGCCATAAAGAATGAAATAATGTCATTTGCAGAAAAGTGGATAGAACTGGAGACCGTCATACTAAGTGAAATTAGCCAGTTTTAGAAAGTAAAAAATCACATTCTATCCCTAAAAATCCCAAAAATAAAAACAAAGGAGAGAGGTCAAGAAACTGTAAGGTATTCTGGAGATGCAGAAGTGGATGGAGGGGAAAAAAGAATAAAGGGATGAAGATAAAATATGATACACGCCTGTATGAACACACCATAAAGAATCTCATTATTCTGTGTGACTAATATGCACCAATGAATAAATCAGTATTATAAAAGCCAAGCTGCAGACTGTAAGAAAACATGGGCAAGTCATATCTGAAAAAGGATTTGTATCCAAAATACAAGAACTGTTACAATTCTGTAATGATTAGCCTGATTTTTAAATAGCAGGAGATATTTAAATATTTCACTAATGTCGATGTTTGGTGCTGGGCATGGAGCCCTAGACCTTGCACATGCTAGACACATGCTCTACTACTAAACTATTCCCTCAGCTCACCCTTCTGGTATGTAAAGTGGATTTTGTTTTTTCCTCACATTATTAGATGAGTAAAACTTTAATTCATCTGGGATACAGGCTCCACACCTATAAACATCTGGATTTTCTTTTCACCAAATAGAAAAGTTGATCGTAAAGTTACTTTATGGCCCAGTAATTCTGTCCCCAGAAATTTCCTGCAGAGAAACATCTGTCCCATCTGTGCAAAAAGACACAGAGGAATGTCCGAAGTAGAGCTTTGCATAACAGCCCAGATTTGAAATAATCCAAATGAATGGATAGGGCCAGGGATTTAGCTCAGTGGTGCCGCCGCCTGCCTCGCAAGCACAAGGTCCTGAGATTGATCCCCACAACTAAAAAAAAAAAGGAATACAAACCAAATGAGTGGATAAATTATAGTACATCTGTTGATGTGATGTTTTACTGAAAGAGAACCACACCTGGCTGGTTGGTTTTCACTACTGAAGTGTTGACTCCAGGGCCACACAGAACTACATCCCCAGCATTTTTTTCAAGATAGGTATTGGTAAGTCACTAAATTGCCTGGGAAGTGCTCCAATTTGGGATCCTCCTGTCTCACCCTCCCAGAGTGCTGCTGGGATTAAAGCACCAATCTTAGGTGTTTAGTTTTTGTGCTACAAAGTTGAGGATTTATGATAGATACCTTCATGCTTGCAGCGTAGAATATTAAGCTTTGGCCATTTATGGGAAAGTCTGGTCCAGTCTGTGTGTGTAGTAACACAAGATGTTTGGGAATAGCAGTAGGTAAAGCAGTATAGCTTGAAAGGCACCATGCAGAAAGCAAAGCTCATTGACTTCTTGCTTCCCCCTTCCCTGTGCTGAGTACCGTTTCCCCATAGTTAGAAAGCTTGGCTCTGCCACAACGCCAGAAGGCTATGGGCAACCTTGTCCTCCCTTCCCTTGCCAGTCTGCCTTGTGAGTCCAGGTCACATCTGTTCTCCGGACTTTAGGGCTCTGACTTGGGCTGTGAGGTGCTTGGTCAGGCGCAGCTCCAGGGACTGAGGGCCGCCTCAATGTGACAACAGGTTTGCCACCTCCTGCCCACCGTGGGACAGAGTGACTTTGGGGTCCCCTACCTGCCTGCAGTAAAACAGGTCCCGTTAGCAGCTCCAATGGTGGAAAATGCCACAAAAAGCGGAACAACCCAAGAGGCTGGATAGAGGACGCGGTCACCAAAGGTCTGGTGGGACAAGGAAAGGAATCCTGAGGATTCTCCATAGCCTCCAAGAGCCACTGATCCAAAAAAGCTCCTCAGCGCTCCCAGAGAACCAAGGTTCCTACCCTGCCTTCTTGGGCATAGCCTTTGGGGCCCCTTGCTGGAGAACAGAGAGTGGAAAACCTTTTTTTTTTTTTTTTTTTTTTTTTTGGTATCGGGTCCTTGCACTTGTGAGACAAGTGGTGGAACCACTGAGCTAAATCCCCGACCTAGCCCTTTTTTAATTTTGTATTTTGAGACAGTGTCTTGCTAAGTTGCCCAGTCTGGGCTGGAACTTCTGTTCCTCATGCCTCAGCCTCCCAAAGTGCTGGGATTACAGGCCTGTGCAACCACTCTCCATGCTCAGGATCTTTTGGTGATGACAGAAATCTTTAAAGCTATCACTGCTGATCATCATTGTTGGGTATTGAGCAATCCTGCCAGTACCTGGGCTCTAGCTTTGGAATGACCTTGTTCTCAACCTTAACTACCCAGCTGCTCCTGCTAACCCTCCACCATGTCCTCTGTTTCCAACTCATTTTCTGTCCGATGCAAACTCCATGAGGCCTCCAGCATGTGGAATCCATGCACTTTTAGTCCCTGGTACTCCCTTGCTTTAGTGGAATTGAACCTAGAACATTTCCTCTGAGCTACATTTGCAGACCTTTTAAATTTTTTTAAAATTTTAAAATAGGGTTTCACTAAATCACTAAAAATTGCCTAGGCTGGGCTGGAACTTGTGATCCTTCTGTCTCAGGCTTCCAGTGTCCATGTGTGTGTATGTGTGTGTTGGTACGGGGGATTGAATTCAGAGTTCTCTACCTCTGAACTACATCCCCAGCCCTTTTATTTTTATTTTGGGATAAGGTCTCCATAAGTTTCCCAGTCTGGGATCAAATTTGTGATCCTCCTGCCTCAGCCTGCCAAGTAGCTGGGATGAAGGGTATGCACCCCTCTGCCCAGCTTGCCTGGTCTGCCTTCCCTCCAGATTTGGCCTGCATCCCACAACTCATTCTTTGAATTCACTCCTTGCACTTTTTCTCCTCTCCTTCCTCCTGTCTGCCAGCCCCCCGCCCTGGTTCCTCTCACCCCACCCTGTAGCCAGACACTGTGCCTGCACCCGGGCAGCTTGGACCAGGCCTGGAGAGGAAGAGCCCGCCGCCCCTTCCCAGCTCCCCCATACCCAGCTCCCCCATACCACATCGGCTCCCCTATCTGTCCCCTCTCCCAGTCTCCTCTCGCCTCCTCCCACAGGCCACAGTCCCCTCCGCACTCACCACGGCCACCGCCGGGGACTGCAGAAGTTCTGTCGGGGTCATCACGGTGAAGTAGGAGACGTTCATGAGGATGTAGCACAGTGTCACCAGAGGGATCCCGATGATAATAGCCAGGGGCAGGTTTCTGAGAGAGACAGTGATAGGGAACACGGGGTCCTGCGTCCTTTCATCCGACCCTTTTGCCTCCCTGCCACATGCTCCCTTCTCAGTGTGGTGGCCCAGGCCACAGATGCCCTTTCTGAGGCCACTTAGGTGGCATCTGCGATACGGCACAGCCCGGCTGGAACAACAGATTTTCCAATGAGAAGTTTCCCTCGAGTACTAGGGCAGCAGAATAGAATTGTTTAAAGCAAAGTAACTTGAAGTTAAAGGAAGTTAGAGTTCTCCCTTCCCCTTGGAGAACATTCCACTGCCCCAAACACAGCCAAACCCTAAGAGTGGATGATGAGCTTAGAAGGAGCCATTCTCTCCTGTGGCAGAGCGCTTGCCTTGCATACACGAGGCCCTGGGTTGGAAGAACAAAAAGTTCCACCGGCTGGAATGGAATCATGGAGTAATAGGAGCCAACAGCTCTGCTTTTGCCTGCGAGAAGTGAAGTATGCTTTGGATTTGTTGTCTCCTGCCTGGCTCAGCTTTCTTACCTGTAAGGATTTCTAAGTTCTTCTGTGATGTAATTGAGTTGATTCCTGAAAAAAAGAAAAGAGAACAAGGGTGGCATGTGACTTGTGACTTGAATTTCTTGGCTAAGATTTTGAAACACAATAATAAATGTTGGCCTCATTTCAGATTTCCCATCGCTGGGCATGGTGGGACACACCCGTAATGCCAGCACTCTGGGAGGCTGAGGCAGCAAAGACTGCAAGGTTGGGCCCAGCTTGGGGAGCTTAGTGACTTAGCAACACCCATCTGAAAATGAGAACAACTAAAAAAGGGCTGAGGAGGTAGCTCAATTGAAGGCCCTGATTTCAATCCCCAGTACTGGAAAAAAAAAAAAAAGGCAGATTGGAATAAAAGAAAGGAGAGAGACAAAAAGGGGGGGAAGTGAGTGTCAGAAAGAAGCGCACATCAGGAGCAGTGTGTCACCAAAGTACTTTAAATTGGGGACTTTTTGCAAAGTGGATGAAAGCAAAATCTTCAGGAGGGAAAGCCCAGCATCAGGATGCTCATGCTTCTTCCTCAAAGGATGTGAGCAAAGAACCCAAGAACCTCCAGGTCTGAACAGAAGTGCCATCCATTGAATATTCCTGGCCATGACAAGGGCTTGGCTGTCCTGGCTGCCTCTAATTCAGCGGAGCCAGTTTTGCCCCATGAGAATTTCTCTCAGGGCCTCAGCACAGACTGCTCACTGGCATGGTCAGTGGTCAGTGCCACATCCAGGAAAAATGGCAGGAGTCTTGGTGTCTGTGGGGTCCCAGGGAAACAGAAACGACCGGGACTATAGTGGAGCATGATGGTGTACAATTGCAACGTCATTACTGTGGGAAGCTGAGACAGGAGGATCACAAATTCAGGTCTAGTCAGCACGATTTATGGACTTAGACTCTGTCTCAAAGTAAGAATCTCTGAAGAGCTGGGGATGCAAAAGTCCTGGGTTCAGACCCCAGTACTGAAAAAGAATGGGGTGTGTGTGTGTGTGTGTGTGTGTTTGTGAAGAATTTTTTCTAGAAAGGAGATGCTTTTACTTAACAAGTGAAATCAGAGTTGACTATAGAAGCCTATTCACAGCCTGGGTCACCTCAGGGTCCCCCCCTTACCATCCGTCGTATGCCCAGAGTCCGTTGTAAAGTGCCAGGCTGATGCCTCCCACAGATGGCGGTGTACCCGCAAAGGCATTTTCAAAATTTTTTGTGTTCCCTGTAATTAAGCCAGACAGTGAGGAGCGGCGTCAGCAGACTGATGTTGACTCTGCACTGCTTCCCTGAGAACTAGAGTAGGACACACACTGAGAAGCTGGCAGCTGAGTCTTGCTGCCCAGTTCCCACCAGGCTCAGACACAGGCTAGGGACAAGAGCGCCCCAGAAGCAAAGGAGGTATGAGCAGGATGACACCCACCCATCCTCTCCCACCGCAGTCACCTTGGGCCAGGAGGACCAGGCCACTGATGATGATGATGACCACGATCACCATCTTGGCCACAGTAAAGACGTTCTGCACGTAGCTCCCCAGCCGCACACTCAGAGCATTCACGGTGGTGATAAGCACTGGGAAGAGGTGGGGTGGGTGACATCTTACATTTCCCTGTGGCCCTGAGGCTCTCTGTTTTGTGCACCCCCACACCTTCCACCACATTATGTCCCAGGGCACAGAGACCAGATCCCCAAGAAAAGAGTGGAAAAACCTTTACAGTACACCTAACAGTGACCTTGAGTCAAGCTCCTGCTTCCGAGGGCAAAGCAGAAGCAGTCAGTAGCCAGCCCACGAGTGGAGGGCAGTGCTCGGTGACAGGGACAGCCCTCAGTGGCCCTCCCTGCATCCCTCACAGGCCTAGGTGCAGCTCAGCACCCAAAGGTGGTTGCCAGCCCCACAGGGCCTCTTTCTGTGTGGGCACAGAGGACCTGAGGCCAGCATCCCTGCCGCGGCCTCTGCCTCTGCCACCTCTGCCCCTCCCTGGGATGTCAGGCTTGGGCACTCACAGATGGCAGCGGCGGCAAGGCATTTAATGGTCACCTTGGGAGGCTGACAGCCCGGGTAGAAGGCTGCACACACATACTCCGAAAAGCTGAGGCAGATGATGGCGAAGGATGAGGGCTTCATGACCATCATGCTGGTCCAGGAGAAGAGGTAGGCAGGGATGGGCCCAAAGGCCTCCATCAGGTACGGGTACTCGCCACCCGACTTGGTGATCATTGTGCCAAGCTCTGCAAAGCACAGAGCACCTGGAACACAGAGAAGTAGGACCCCACCCAGGCCCTCATGAGATGGTAGCCTTGTCTGGGGCCTTCCTCACAGGGACCATGTCACACAGGCCCAAGTCCTCTCACACAGGATGGCCCTGAGTTCTGGCCACTGGACATTTACCTCCAGCCCTATTTACCCTTATAAGCCATCCAGGCATTGAAAGGGGACCAAGCCGAGTGTGGTGGTGCATGCCTGTAATCCCAGCATTCTGGGAGGTAGAGGCAGAAAGATTGCAAGTTTGAGCCTAGCCTGGGCAACTTAGCAACTTACTGAAACCCTGTCTCAAAATTAAAAATGGGCTGGGAATGTAGTTTAGTGAGAAAGACCTTGATTCAGTGCAAAGAACCAAAGAAAAAAAAAGGGGGAGGTGTCGGGGGTCTCAGCAGCAGCAAGGACAATGCTTCTGTAACTTGTCCCTGCTTTCCACGGGGAGGGTGCAGGAGGCAGAGTCTTTGTTACCCAGTGTGGCGAGGACCCCGCAGGCTGCCCATATGATGAGACAGGGCCCCACAGTTCCTGTGTTGCTGAGCACAGACTTGGGGGAAATGAAGATCCCGGAGCCAATGATGGTTCCCACGATGATGCAGATGCCACTGAACAGGCCCACCTGGGACGTGGAGGGAGGAAGAGGAGTTAATGCTGTCACCTGGGGCTCGCAGGGCCAGAGGCAAACCCCACACCTGGGTCTGGCCAGCTCAAAGTGAACCCCATGTTCCAGGCATGTCCACCCTGAGATACTGCTTTGACTCCACCAGGACACTGTTACTGGGTGTGCGTGTGTGTGTGTGTGTGTGTGTAATTGATTCAACTGTGTTAGGCATGGAGTTGTATGCCTTTAAAGTGGATCACAAGGCAGGTGGATCTCCTCGGTTTCATGGAGGAGAAAACAGCACAGAAAGGCTGCTGGTACCAAGTTACACAGTCAGCCTCAGGTTCCCAGCTCCTGGCCACCAACCATCATGTACTCCACAACTGGCCCTTGGGAGGACGCTCTTTGTTGGGCTGAGTAGAAGGGACTTTACACCAAGGAAACCAGGATCAAGACTAGTAGTCCAGGACACAGGAGCCGCGTAAGCAAGAGAGGACTCCCAGGGACAGACTGGGACCTCTCTGTCATAACATCCTGTAGGGCATGAACTTTCTAAGAGCTACTCAAGTACAAAGAGTCCCATTACATCCATGTGAGGGTCAAGAACAGTCTGCGGGAATACAGTGATAGAAATTCTAGGTTGGAGTCAAAGTTGACTGAAAATAAAGAGTACAAAAGGGCTGGGGGTGTCTCAGTGAGAAGGCCCTTCTTGGGTTTAGTCCCTAGCCCGTCTCCCTCTCTCTCTCTCTCTCTCTCTCTCTCTCTGACTGGTATACAATTTGCATGTGATGAAATGTGCAGATCTCCCCTGCTCTGTTTGATGCATGTTGACAAATCTGTCATTCCCGTCAGATCCCAGAGAAGCCCTCGAGGAAGCATCAGCTTCAGCTCAGCCGCATGGCCCTGCCCGGGCATCATTCGGAGTTCTGATCTCCTCCTGAGCTGCTCGGGGGGCCCCCTTTCCTCACACATGGGCCTGAAGCCTCCTTCCCTCCATGTCCAGCGCCTGCTGCCCATACCCACCTGGGACAGGCACAGTGTACAGCTCCTTTCTCTTTCCGTTTTTTCCCCCCGTCCTGGGATAGAACACAGGACCTTCACACTAAGCTACATGCCCAGCCCTTTATTTTGGAACAGGGTTTGGCTAAGTCACTCTGATGCCCAGGCTGGGCTGGAACTTGCAATCTGCTTTAGCGCCCAGAGTTCTGCCATTATAGGCTTGAGCCGCTACACCTGGCTACTCTGACTGCACCCCCCCTTAAGCATCCCTTCCCTCCTGACCCAGAATCAGTGCTATCTCCTCACCATATGTCAGTAAGAGCATTCATCTCTGCCCCATCTATGCCAGCCAAGCTTTGTGTGAGACCCTTAAGACAGAGCTCTGCTGCTGGAAGCCCTGCCATTCCCACTTCCAGGAGAGTAGCATGTAAGAGGATCAGGTATTTGCTAAAGATTGGGAGAGGGCACTCCATCACCAAGCTGCTCCCGCCGACCACCTCGACAAAAGCCACCGGTTTGAGCAAATACCAGACGCTCAGTTGCTCCCAAGCTCGTGGAAGCACACGTGAAGCTTATGTATGATGTGGGGCCTTCAAGAGAACATTGAGTTCGCTGGTGACAGGGCCAGGGGTAGGTCTAGAGAATGGCTCTTTTAGAGACAAACTTTATAAATAAAAGCTGTGAGCGTCAGTGGGTCACAGGGGAGCAGACAGGCCTCCCTCATTCAGATCACCCCACCCTGGGTCTGGGCAGGACCCACCGGGAAACGGATGGCCTCACCTCTTTCTGGAGATCTGTGGTTTGGGGTTTGTTACTCTGCAACGACCTCTCATCCTCCTTGCGTTTCCTCAGGCTCGTCTCCTCCCCCATCTTTCCTCCTGCCAGTTCCAGGAGACTGCAAGGAGGACATGGGCTGAATCTTGATTCCACAAAAGCAGCCAAATACAAAGAGGAGCTGAGCAAGGGCTGCCCTAGGCTGGTGTGCCCAAGTGGAGGGCACTGACTCCCAAGTCAGCGGTCTGCTCGGCTTTTAGAGGAGGGCTGGTGGCAGCCCCTTGGGGATAATTTGCTCAGCCCCACGGAGAAAACCAGTCATTAATATTACTGAGGCTGTAGGAAACAGTCTTCTGTCTCTTTTCCAAAGTTCAGGGGCTTGTTTCACCCCTGGCAGGTCTTCCTCCCAACCCCCTGGGTCTCATGCCAGGTCACTGTCTGCTAATCCTCAGCTGTGGCTTGCTTGAAACTTGTCCTGCCTCCATCATCCAGCGTCTTTATTTTCAAAAGTAAAAACTCTTTAAAACATACTGGAATATACTTAGTGGAATCAAGTCCAAGGCAAGTATGGGCTTTTTAAAATAATTCCTTCTCAACATTAAGGCCCCCGGTGCACAACTGATCTGAAGTATGGGTACAGTAATTTCTCATTCTGGGATGCAAGGAATAAACAAAACAGAACAAAAATTGCTGAGGAAAACCAGTGTGAGATCGTCATGTCACCGCTCTAAATTCAGTCTCTGTCCAGGCCCCACCACCTAGCCAGGAGAGCGCCGGGCCTTCCCATCACCCAGCCAGCCTTACCTTTCTCCTTGACCTTGTAGAGAGGAGCTGCTAACCCAGCTGCCTGCTGGTGAATGTGAACCAACCCAGGAAGGGCCATATCTTGTGCCTAAGAGTGAAGGAAGCCAGAAGGTACAGAGGTCGCAAAGGTAATTATTAAACCTCTCCCACTTCGTTTTTCTAAGCAATGCAGCTTAGACTGACCACACCAAAAAAGGAGGGTCAAACGAGCCATTTTCTCTCCTAAAATATTTTTGTTTATGTTATCATTTTTTTTTAAAACAGACTCTCCCAGATCAGCTACATCTTCTAAAAGGAAATCTCTGCTCTGAGAAGAAGAGTAGGAATCTGCTTGCTTTCATCTTGGGGAATCGGGGGAGATAAACTTTGGAACCAACTCTTTCATTATCTTAATGGGTCATATTTACAACTCAGGGCAGGCAGAGAATGGTGTGTAAGTAATTTGACAGCTGTTTTCCTCCCCACCAAGGTATTTCCCTGCAGAGGAGCAGGTGGGGAGGTAGGCGGGGTGATGTTGCAAGGTCTTGCATGGGCCTCTGCACAGTCCTTGCCCACAGCTCTGGCCTCGAGCTGTCAGGTTTGGTGGTGGAACTGTCTGGCGAGCCCAAGACACTGCTCCCTGGACTGTACAGTGGGGAAGGGACACAAAAATGTCATTCTTCCCATGCTCTCTTTACCCCTGGGGAAACTGAGGGTCAGCTGGAGTCAGCAGCATGAAGCCACAGAGCCCTGGCCCTGTACCAGGTCCTGGGCCCTGAGGAGTTGGTCTCCCTGGGAGGGAGCAGAGGTTCCTAGGCTTGGCTCAGAGCAGGGAGTTACAGCAGACCCTCCGCTCCCACCAGGCAGGCTCAAATCCTCACAGCCAAGCAGGAGTGTTAGGCTCTTATCTCAGATTAGGCTGGCAGGAAGCTCTTTATCAGAGGCCCCAGGAGGCCATCAGGGACACAGCCTGAAAAGCTCCTTATGGCAGGCCCCAAGAGGCCAGCTGGAATATAGCCTGAAGCAAGCACCCTTGCTTTATCTCCAGGCACAATTCTCCAAGGTTTGCCTTGAGGCAGATTTCATAGCATTCCCAATGTGGGTATGGGAACAAAGATCAGGGGACAGAGCTGTGTGTCCAAGGTCATTTGGGCGCTCTTCAGGGCAGACCAATCCGGGAGGACAGATTTCCAGGCTTATCTCTTATGAGAACCCTTGCTATCCTAGAGACAGGGACCTTGATTTAGGAGTTTGACATGTAACCCTCTTAGGAGGACCAAGACTGTGAGCTTGGACAGAGTCCTGGTCAGAGCACTGGTGGGCAGGGCCATCTGCCTGGATGAGCATCCAGAGGCAGCTGGGCCTGGGAAAGACGGGGTCTGGGTTTAACAGCCTCTAGTGTGTTCACTACAAGGCCAATGGCAGGTGCCAGTGACCAGGAAGGCATTTGTTCAGACTGGCCAGGTCAGAAGCTGCCAATGCCAGACCTGGATCCTTGTGGAGCTAGAGAACTGGACTGATAGGTAGCAGTTTGAAGAAACAGTTCAAACTCTATAAATTACTGTTATGGGAAGTAGAGAAACTAGGGGGACAGTCAGGCCCTGAAGGCTGTTGGGCTTGTTTGGCAGCATATACCATCTTCTTATGAGGGAAACCCATCGTGACAAGTTTCTGGAGAAAGTCTCCGAACATGTTCAGAGACAGAGTAAGAAAAAAAAAAAAAAAAAAAAAAAAATAAATAAATAAATATATATATA
>NW_022900931.1:54650393-54677283 GCF_012274545.1 Fukomys damarensis
ATACGTGTGTGTGTGTGTGTGTGTGTGTGTGCTCCCTGTGACCTCCTCCTGATAGACCCCACTGAGAGAGAAAAAAAATGTTTTGGTGGTATTGGGAATTGAACCCAGGGCCTTTGCAGCTCTGCAGTGAGCTACATCTCCAGTCTATTCTCACCCCCACCCCTGACAAATTCTTCCTAAATTATCTGGACTGAGTTCAAACTTTTTCATTTACTCCAGGGACCAACTTTGTTAACTGATACCAGTAATCCCAACAGTGATTTTTGATAAATTAGGAAAGAACTTTAAGAGCATCCAGAGTTTTGGGGTTAGCATATATGATTACCAATTATATTTGAACTACAGCTTCTGAAATGCTCACTAATGGTGGCCAACAGCAAAGCTTTTGTTGTACTCGTAAGGTCTGACTCAAGCACTACTGAGACCACCAAGGCAGGCAGAGTCTAAGTGACTTGTGATGACTTTATTGCCATCTGAGTGCAGATGGGCTAAGGGTGAGAAGGCCATTGGCACTGAGAGGAGGGCATGAGGGGTTGGTATGGGGCCGTGTAGGTAGGGGAGGGGGCACTGGCCGAGGAAAGTTTAGGTGATGGGCCTGGGGCTGGCTGATAAACAGGGTGGTGGTGAGAGCAGCAGGGCATCTGCTGACTTGGGGGCCTGTCAGTGCATATATTCTGATGACCACTCATCCTGAGCCTCTTTTACCATTTTATAGTCACTCTTAGAAAAAGAGAAGATAAAGAAAATAAAATGAACTACCGTTCGGTTGTCTTTTGTTAACTAACAAAGGGAAACCGTGGAAACCTGTTCATCTTCTGCATCCTTCCGAGCTCCGCCTCCAGGGCTTTGTTCCCCACCATCAGGCTCTTTCTCTGCACTTGCAGAAGCGTCAGCTTCTCCACCAGCTCCTCCATCTCCGCACTCTCTTTCTCTTCCTCCTTCCGCAGCTGGCTGAAGGACAGAGACATCACAGGCTCGGATCCAGGGCACCCAGGACAAAAGGAGGCGTCGCTGCCAGAACGGAGCCCTGGGTGGCACAGAGAGGCCTCAGCACCAGGCCCTGGGGTCCAGCTGCGGGGGCCACGCTTCCTCGATAGTGGTGGTCCCGGGACCCCTGCATGTTTCTGCCCAGTCTTCGTTTCCATCTGTGTATAGACACTCACTCGTATCCTATTCCTTTGAGAAAAAAGTTCAATTTTTTATGTGGCTGAAAGTGCCAGGAGAAAACCCTAAGGCCAAAACCAATTTCACGTGACAATGTAATGACTCAACACGGGCTTTATGGTAAAAGAAACAAACAGAAGGGACTTGGTTGGTGAACGCTAGCTGGGCGCTGTCCAGGCTCTGTAGAGGGGAATCTGCTTTTGGAGCAGGAATACCGAGCAGGGCATGACTTTAAGGTCAGTGTGTCAACTGTGAGTAGAAACACAAAATCCCAAATTCACCTCTTTCACTGCAAACTGAGTTAGCTATTATTTACTGGAGAAGTCAGTGAATTGGGTTCCCAATAAAGGGTAAAGGACAGCGGTGAAAATATAGACTTGTGCTTCCAGCCAGGGTAAAGTTACAGGGGCCGGATGTACTCTTTGGCCAAAAGATTTTTTTAAAAATCGCAAAACAATACTTTTGAGACTTTGGAAAGAGGCAGGGCTGTGACGCCCCAAGTGGAGGACACGGGAGTCTAGAGCAGCTCCACCTCACCGCAGCCCAAACAGAACCTGCGGGGGCTGCTGAGCTGAGTCAGGGAGAGAGGTGGGAGGTTAAGGCAGTGAGTGACCTGTCTAGGGCAGACGGCAGGGAGAGAGGGCGCTGGGGCCCTTCAGGGGTCGCCTTCAGAGGCTGAGCACTGCTCTCTCCCTGTGTGAGAGGAAACTTACCAAAGCCCAGGAAAGAAACACTAGACAGGAGGAGGCAGAAGAATTTCCGGCCCCGGCAGCCACAAATAATGAGAAATAGCACCTGAGCCCAGAGGTCGGAGCGGAAAGTCACATGCTGTAAGGGACACTGAACAGGATCCTCAGAGCCGGCAGGAGGTTGCTCTGGGTACACCCGGGGAGGCCAGTTCTGAGTGAATCCAGCGAATCCAGCGACTGTCCAGGAACTTTAGTGTACAACAGAATGACTCTAACACCCTCTAAAGCAATGCAGTAAATCTAGCGTTCAGCGTAAACATCTACACCATGCAGCACCTACTCAAGCAATATTAATAACATGGTCCATGATCAGGATGAAAACAAAATCAAAGAGCAGATTCAGAAGTGAGAGAGAAGATGGATTTGGTAAGCAAAACTTTTGTTTTTGTACCAGGGATCTAACTTGGGTCCTTGCGCTTGTAAGGCAGGTGGCAGCACCACTGAGCTAAATCCCTGGCCTCCCACAAAGGTTTAAACAGCTATTATGAATGTGCCCCATCTGTTCAAGACAGCAGCGAGAAATAGAAGGATTGAGAGAGAAATGGAAAATACAGAAAACAAAAACTCAGTAGATCTGCTGCTAGAGATGGAAAAACCAACCATGGGAAACGATCGATATTCTGACCAAACACCGCCAGATCAGACGGCGGGAGAAAGTGGAGAAGGCGAAGTCAGCACGGGACACAATGTCCAGTGGGACAGAGGAACACGAAGGGGTGACACGAACAGGGGACACGTCCACGGGACACTAGCAAACAGTCCTAGGAGCGGTGAGAGGGAAAACCAGAAAACAGTACTGATCAATCAGTAGCTGAAATGCTTCCAAATTTGATGAAAGATACAAACCCAGAGACACAAGAAACTCAGTGAATCTCAAGCAGAATAAAGAGGTCAGGCCAGGGCGCATCCTAACTTAATTTCTGTGAATCAGTAATAAAGAAAAACTCCTTGTTAGAAGCCTGACATGTCTAGAGGAGCAAAGGACAAAGAGACTTTCATCAGAAGCAGTGCAAGCCACAAGACTTTGGCGAACATCTTTAGCCAAGATGGAAACACACCCAAAAGCTACTGGATTCAGATTCTTTATCTGTTGAAATTATCTTATCAATAAAGTATTGTAATTTCCCAGTAGAACTACTGTACATCTTTCTATTCCTTACTCTCCGAGATGCTTTGCAAAGGGTTCTTTCCTTCTTTTGGAAATAACACTTTCTATATATTTGTTCCTACAAAGAAGTACAATTAATTTTTATCACTTGAAATACACAAGAACCTTTTTTCCCAGTAACTTTACTAAAATCCCTTATTATGCCATGAGTTCCTGGTAGATTTGTTTTCTACACATAGATTTATATCACTCTGAATAAGGATATTTCTGTTTATGTCTTTCTAATCCTTTTTTTTCATGCCCAGTGGAATAGTTATCACTTAGTAACCAATGTGGTTAGTGTTGCTCAGAAATGGGGTAACAGGGCAACCTTGTTTCCAAGCTCAACAGAAAAGCTTTTAATATTTTCCCCTTTAGCATACTTACTGTAATTTTATTTTTTAATAGAAGCATTAAAGATGGTCTTCTCTATTCCTGATAGTGTCTTCAGACAATATCTAGATTCATGAATGAAAATGAAAAGTAATTTTTCCTTATTGTATCAAGGTTCTATTAACCCCATTAAATTATTTTGGCAGCATTAACTTTGGGGGCGGGCAGTGCAGGTTACAGAACCCAGGACAGGAAGCAGGTATTCTGCCACTGAACAACATCTTCAGCCCAGCATCAACTCTTTCTTTTCTGGAGAAGAGTTTATAGAAGACTGGGAACTGTTTATCTCTTGAGTGTCTGTAGAACTCTGCAATCCAAGTAGGCCTGTTTTCATCAAGAGGTCTTTGATTCAGTTCTTTTAATGATTAAAAGCCTTTCAGGTACTCTTTTTCTTCATGGATCTGTCTTGGCCCGTTATATGTTCTAAGGAATTTGATTATTTCATCTAAATTGTCAAATGTGTTGACATGAAACTATTTCTAGGTACACACAAATTTAAACTTCTCCTTGGAGAATTAAGCCTGTTGTCTTTATGAATTGACCCTCTTTGCTAAATGGTGCTTTTTATGTACTATCTGTCTTGTTTGGAGCTAAAATTAACTACCTCTCTTGGTTTATATTTAAGTAGCACAGTTTTTCCTGCTGTTTAATTTTTTACCTTTCTGAATCCTCATGCTGACCATGTATACTTTAAAGACAGGAGTAGCTTTTTATTTATCCAGTCTGGCAACCTTTGCCTTTAAAACTAGAGTAGGTAGTCTATTTATTATATTTCCTATGGATGTATTTGGCTTTAAGTCTAACCTTTTATTTTGTGTTTTCCATTTTCCCTTTCTTGCCCTCATTTGGATTTTTGTTCTTTTTGAGACAGGATCTTGCTACATGGTTTAACTGGTCTTGAACTCATTATATAGCTTATACTGCCAATCCTCATGCCTCAGCCTCTAGAGTGCTAGAATCACAGATATGTACCACTATACCTGGCATCATTTGCATTATATTTTAACCATTCTTCTTTCTCTGTATTAGCTTAGAAGTTATAGTAGTCCCCCTTTATCTGTGGTTTTTTTGTTTCTGCAGTCTTAGTTACTCACAGTCAACTGTGGTTTAAGAATATTAAATGAGGGGCCAAGGATTTAGCTCAGTGGCACCATACCTGCCTTGCAAACGCAAGGTCCAGAGTTTGATCCTTGGTACCAAAAATAAATTAATTAAAAAAAAAAAATATATATATATATATTAAATGAGCTAAGAAAGATTCAACATGGCTGGATAAAGGAGAAGCCACATTGGCACTACTCGAGAAAATCAACTAAAAACACAAGTAATTGGAAGAAAGGGAGGGACATATATGTTGATGCCAAAATCAATCTGAAATCCACCTGCCTTGCAAGTGAAAGGTCCCAAATTCGATCCCTGGTACCAAAACCAAAACAAACAAACAAACAAACAAAAAATCAATCTGAAACAAGAGACTTATAGATCAAACAAAACATAGACATAGGATTTTATAAAATGATGAACCAGCCCACAGGACTGCCAGTGGGACTGCCACCTGCCCTCAGAGCAGGAACCATCATTCTGGGAAGTTTCCAAAGAACTGGTGGACTGCAATAGTGTGGCAAACTCAAGCCACACAGGGTAAATTTAGGATTTAAGGCCTCTCACCTCTTTTGCCTCCCTGCACACAGAGGATGCTGCAGCCTGCTAGCAAATTTTATTGGCACACACAGGGATGACTGACCACGGAGTGGCTCCCTCACTGATGAGCCACTAGATTTTTTTATTATTGTTGTTGTGTACCATAGTGGCTAACTGGAACCTCTAGTGACATCAAGGTTAGGAGCTTCAGCAGTGATGGTGAAAGTAGTGAGTGGAACAGCACGACTTCTCATGCCCTGCTACCAGTGGCATGAGAGAGGGATGCAGACATGCAGGATTTAAGCAGCCTTAAATGTCATGGGCCATGACAGGGCAGTAAGTGAGGGTTCAGCACTTCCGGCCAGTACAGAGGAGACTGAAGTGGGACCAAGAAGCCTTGGGCTCTCTTTGCAGTGGCAGCATTGGGCAGTAAATTGGCCAACAGAACTCCTGCCACCCTATCACAAGCAGTGTGAAAGGATAGAGATGTGCCAGTGGGAGTGGAACAGAGGAGGCTGCAAGGAGCAGGAGGAGCCAACTGTACATAGGACTGGGAGCAGCCTCAGGCTGCCTCTGTCTGAAGGTACCACCGCAACTGAAAGAGGAATGCAGAGACAAACAGGGTAAGGAGATGTGGGCAGGCTGCTGAGGGACATATAGAAAGGTACCAAATTAGTAATTAGCACAATTACTGGCTGAAGACTGGCCCCAGCCCCCATATCTGGAGGGAAAGATCAGCCCCACACCCAGCACTAATCTTATTGAAGACTTGGGGGGGTTACCAGCACAGTTTTGTTTTTACTTGTTTAGATTTTTACTTTTTTGGTAATGGGGATCGAACTTGGAACCTTTCACTTGCCAGGCAACTGGCAGAACCACTGAGCTAAATTCCCGACCTCACTTTACTTTTACTTATGACTTTTACTTTTTTTTTTTTACTTACTTCTATTGTTTCTTTTGTTCATCTTTTTTCTCTTTCAACTGTCTCTCTTAATTTTTTGATATTTTCATGAGAATGAAGATTGTCACTAATCTTTCCAGTTTGCTTTGATATTCTTTCACTTTTTTCTTCATTCTTTCTCCCTGTTCTCTTCTCCATTTCCCAAAGCTTAGATGATCATGCTTTGTCCTTCAGCCTTGCTTCTACTATATTTCTCTTTTGTCTCTGATTTGTCCCCATCCCTCTTAAATCCCCACACATAAACACAGAATAAAATCACTGTACTAAGGGGAAACTCACTGCATACAAGTTCCTGGTATATGTTGGCTTTCATTATATAACTGTAGATCTTGCTCCTATGGTTAAAGCTACCAAATTAATATTTTCCACAGTTTGTCATTTTCTAGGCTATACTTGATGCTACTGTCTTGCTGATTATATTCTTTTAGTCAGGACATCATACCTGTTGTAATCAACTGTTCTCCCTTGTATGACAACACTGTGATTTTCTGGGGTCATAACCATCACCATATTCGAGTATCAAAGGACTAGGTGCTGAGACAAATAGACAGCAACTTCTCAACACTAACAAATTAAGAAGGTAGGATCCTGGGACAGACACAAAGACCAAGAGTCAGCTACACCTAGAAGGCATTTCTGAGGAATAGACACTCCCTAGGGAAGTCTCAATACTAGTGATAAATCTATCTACCATAAGAAATTTATAAGCATTAGCACAGAAGACAAATAAAAATAGAAAATGACAAGACTGAAGCAAAATGCAACCCCAGGCCTCCAGCCCACCCAGGACAAGTCCAGAGAACAATGAGACAGGAAATCAGAAGCTACCCACCTGAATTTTCTGAAATGATAGCAGCAGAAGTTAAAAAAAAAATTGAACGAGGCTATGGAGAAAATCAGGTCAGAAATAATCTCTCAGGTTAAAAACAAAAGACATGACAATCAAAATGGGCTTGCTCAGTGTATCTAGAGCAGACAGATAAAAAATAGAGGAGCTTAGGAAAATGATGGAAACTATGAATGCCCAACATAAAAAAGAAATGGAATCCATTAAACCTATTCAAATAGATATCGATGAAATTTAAAATTCCATTGAAAGTATACACAATTGGTTAAACCAAGGGAAGGACAGAATATCAGATCTAAAAGACAGCATTATGGTTAGTAACCATGAAAAGAAGAATTTCTTAAAAGTATTAAGACCATGAAAATAAATCCAACAGCTGTAGGATGATGCAAAGAACAACAACATAAAATTAATCAGAGTCAATGAGAAAGCAGAAGACAGCACAAATGCCATAAAAAATCTGTTCACAGAAGTAATGGCAGAAAACTACCGAAACATGAAAAAACAATTTGACATAAAAATAAAGCATATAAAACTCCAATTAGCCAAGACCAAAATAAATCTACACCAAGGCATATAATAATCAAGAGTCTAGAAGTTCAGCACAAGAATAGAATATTAAAAGCTGTTCGAAAAAAGAAACAAATAACCTATAAAGTAAAGCCCATCAAAATCACAGCAGACTTCTCAACATAATCCCGTAAGTCAAGGAGAGCTTGGAGTGAAGTATTTCAAGTCTTGAAAGAAAATCTCAAATCCAGATTGATGTACCCTGTAAAACTGTCTTTCAAAATTGATAAGATAATTCCATGACAAAGAACAACTGAAGAAATCCATGACCACCAAATTAGCTCTTCAAAATGCTCTGAAGGATACTTATTTTTGAGACAGGGTTTTGTTGTGTAGTTTAGGCTGACCCTCAACTCACTATATAGCCCAGCTGGCCTCAAATTCATGGTGATCCTCCTTGCCTCAACCTCTTGAGTGCTGGGATTACAAACATGTGCCACCATGCTTGGCTTTCTTAAGTATATTTTAGAAATGTATAATGAAGACCACATTTCCAAGAATATCAATAGAAAGAATCCATCTGTCAAGGCAAGCAATTACACAGAGGGGAAAGACAGGGAACCCACAACAAGAAAATCATGTGACAAGGATAGGCCAATACATATCAGTTAACCATCAATGTAAATAGTCTCAGTTCATCAGTCAGAAGCGGACTGGCAGAATGAGTCAAAAAACAAGATCCAACAATATGCTGCATACAAGAAACACATTTAACTCAAAAATAAATTCATAGATGGAAAGTCATATGATGGAAAACAATACTTCATGTGGCAGGAAGCCAGAAAAAAGCAGAAGTAGCTATTCTACTTGCAGGCAAAATGAACTTCAAGCCAAATCTGATCAAAAGAGACAAAGAAGGTCACTACATACTTGTTAAGGGAAAACCCCAAGAGCAGGAGATAACAATCATAAGTATATATGCACCAAAACCAGTGCACACAAGTACATAAAACAAATATTAATGGACAAGAAAAATCGAATAAGCACTAACACAATGGTGATGGGAGACCTCAATATCCCACTGTCACAAATAGATCAACTAGAAAAAAATATCAACAAAGAAATATCAGAACTGAACAAACCTGTGAACAAATGGACTTAGTAGATGTCTATAGAGTGTTTCACCCCACAACATCAGAATACACATTCTTCTCAGCTGCATATAGGACTTTCTCCAACATAGGCCCATACTAGCTCATACAACATGTTTAAATAAATGTAAAGGAATTAAAATTATTCCATGCATATTATCAGACCATAGTGCAATGAAATTGGAAATCAATAGCAACAGAAACCACAAAAACTCCATAAACACATTGAGGTTAACACCCTCCTGAAGAAACAATGGGTCACAAATGAAAGAAAAAGATAAAACATTATTTACAATTAAATGATAATCCCGATACAAGATATCAGAATTTATGGGACACAATGGAAGCAGTCCTAACAGGGAAATGTATAGCGGTGATGTCTCACAGCAAGAAAAGAGAGTGAGCCAGTGTGCTGTGCGCCATGGGCCACCCCACTCTCTGTGTGGGTGCTGGGCTACTACTCAGAGAACCCAGCAGTGGCTTCTGGGAGGTCGGCAGGAGGAAGGTCCAGCACCAGGGGGGATGGTGAGCCCCCGCCGCTCTTCAGCCTAGGCACCTAGGAGTGCCTGGTGCTGCTGCTCAGCTCCTTCAAGCTACTGGGCATCAGCAACAATGTGCTGGTGCTCGTCTGTCGTCTACTATGAGCTCCAGCGGCTGCGCTCTCCCACCCACCTCTTGCTCAGCCTCAGTGACCTACTGGTGTCCCTCTTCAGAGTCACCTTTACCTTCATGTCCTGCCTGAAGAATGGCTGAGTGTGGGACACGGTGGGCTGCATGTGGGACGGGTTTAGCAGTAGCCTCTTCAAAAAAGAGTTCTAGTCACAATGCATATGTGATGTATTTTGGCATTTACGGCTAAGATGAAATGCAGGAATGAAAACCACACATCCATTTTAGTATTCTCAGTTGTGATTAGAGGTATTGTTTCTATGCTACTGACTTATTTAAAAAGCTTTAAAAAGGTAACAAGTGAAACAGCTACTACCTGCAAACTTGGTTTCCCTGGAAGACCTGGAACATTACAAGCAAAGATTTTATTTCAGGATAACCACACCTCAGCAGAGCTTCATCCTAGATTCATATTTATTTCCTTCATCGGCATCTGTTACCTGGCTCTTTATTTCCTAGGATGGCAGACAAACTTCCCAGAGTTTGATGTGGTTATAATAGGGACGAGTTTGCCTGAATCTGCCCTTACAGCTGCATGTTCAAGAAGTGGACAGAGGGTTCTAGATGTTGATTCTGGATACTACGGAGGGAATTGGGCTAGTTTCAGCTTTTCAGGATTGCTATCCTGGTTGAAGGAGTGACACCAAGGAAGAAACTGCTGACACATGGCAAGACTTGATCCATGAAACAAGAAGACATCACTCTTTGCAAGAAGGATGAGACCAGCACACAGAGACAGTATTCATGAGATTGGTGCTCTGCAGAAAAATGCTTCCTCGGTGGCATCTTCACTGAACCGCTACATTCTGCAGAGTTGCCTGGAGAAAGGCACTGATCTTTACTAAAAATGAATGCCTGTTCAACATGCCTTATAAATTGATAGCAAGATTTCACTACAAGAAGCTGATGTAGAGAAATCACCAGAGAAAGAAAAGTGCTGTGGGGATGTAACACTTCCAGTTTCAAGTGGAGCTAAGGTTGAAAACAAACCTACAGTAGAAGACAACACTGATCAACCAAAGAGAACCAAAGAGAAAAGTGATTACTTACCCTCAAGTGGTTAAAGAAAGCAGGAGATTTAATATTGATCTGGTGTCAAAGCTGCTGTATTCTCAAGGATCGTTGATTGATCTTTTAATCAAATCAAATGTTAGTTGTTATGCAGAATTTTAAAATGTAACTAGGATTCTTGCATCTCAGGAAGGAAGGTAGAACAGGTAGCCTTGCTCCAGAGCAGATGTCTTTAATAGCAAAGAACCCACTGTGACTGAGAAAAGAATACTAATGAAATTTCTTACATTCTGTTTTGACTATGAACAGTACCCTGGTGAATACCAAGATTTCCAGCAATGTACTTAAAAACTAAACTTTCTGAGTACTTAAAAACTAAAAAACTAACCCCCAACCTCCAACATTTTGTACTACACTTAATTGCAATGACATCGGAATCATCTTGTACTACATTAGATGGCCTTAAAGCAACAAAAATTTCCTTCTGTGTCTCGGACGGGTTGGCAACACTCCTTTAATTTCCTTTCCATGACCAAGGAGAAATTCCTCAATGTTTTTGCAGGATGTGTGCAGTTCTGGGTGGAATCTATTGTCGTTGTCATAAAATCCAATGCCACGTGGTTGATAAAGGATCTGGAAGATGTAGTCATAGATCACTTTGGTCAAAGAATAAATGCTAACTATTTTATTGTGGAGGATAGTTACCTTAATAAGGAAACATGCTCAGATGTGCAGTATAAGCAGATCTCAAGGGCAGTGCTTGTTACAGATCAGTCTGTACTAAAGACAGACTCTGATCAGCAGATTTCCATTTTGATAACTTTTAAATATAATGCTAAAGCCTGCAGGGATCTCTTGAATTCCTGGGTCATTTTTAATAGTTGGTGATTTTGGATAATAACCCGATCAGGAATTTTCTGGTGCCTTTTAATACCTTGCTGGGACCAAGAAAACTGCAGTTTCCTGCTCGGATTGCAGACCTGTGCGATGAAATGCACAGAGCCCCTCCCAGCAGTCCTAGCTCCCCTGGCTCCAGTGTGGCCCCGTTTCCCACCCAGCCTCCAGCCCAAGGCCCTGGTATACCCAAGCTCTCCTCTGCCCCCAAGGGCCTTCCCTTTCCACCCTTCTCCAGCCCCCAAGCCCTGTTCATTCTGCAATTCCTCCACGAGGCACCTCATTTGTCCTCTCTTGGAACTCACAAGCGGCCTTGCCTTTCTCTGTTTTGCCTGCCTCATCCTCCTTTGCATCCTAACCTCACGGCCATCACTCACATCCTGCAGTGCCCAGCAGGAAGGGGGCAGTGACTAAGCGCTGCTCAGCCCCTACCTCTGCCGTGATTACGACGTGGTCCGGGCGTCTCCAAACTTGCAAAGCACATCTGAAATGTACAATAAACTTACAGCAGAAATGTAAAGATGTTCACTTCTCAATGAATAAAATGCTCTCATAAGGCAGAAAAAGAGGGGGTGCCCACAGTGGCTCCCTCCAACAAGCCACCCACAGCATGGGATGTTTTGTGGACATTTGCCTAAATTCCTTTGAAATAACATCAAAGTTGTCTGCCAGGCCATCTTCCTGGGAGATGTTACACAGTTTTAAATCTTGCTGTGTGTGCCTATCCTTTTTCAAATAAAGTAAAATTAGGATGGTTTAACTCTTGATCAGGCTTAATAAATATGTAAAAGAAACATAGCTTTCTATCTCATCTTTCCATTTAGCAAGCACAGAGCACATGCATAACTTCTGTACTGGACAGGGGCTATTTCACCCTAAAGCGACACAGCGCCCAGCTGGGGTGGGGGAGGCGGTGTGGGGCAGGACATTCACGGTCCACCCCTTTCACCGTGGTTTGCAGCCCTCCCAGCCTGGGGTCCCGAGTTCTCCCAGCAGGCCTGGCAGCATCTGCTTGTGCAGCAGGCAGAGTGGAACAGAGCCACAGCCCCTGTCTTTCTCGGTGACAGCAGTGGAAGAGGGACCCCTGGCTCAAAGCCAGGACGGTCTTCAAAGGAAGAGCCACACGGCTGCAGAATAAATTAGCTTCCCAGGAGGTCAGCGAAGGGCTAGGACAGAGGGCATAGCACATTCTGTATGGAAAATCAGCACCCGATATATTTACAAGGCAAGCAAACACTGTCTGGGCCCAGTGGAGAGCTGCGCTCTGAGAGGCTGAGGCAGGAGGATTGTAAATTTGACTTGCCTGGGCAATTCAGTGAGAAAATAAAAACATAAATAAAAAGGGCTGGGCATGTAGCTCAATGCAAAGGGGTTCAATATTCATATAATAATACCAAAAATGTAAATTTAAAAAAGAAAGCAAAATGTAAAGACACAATTAAGCATCTGTGATGATTTATTCTTCCTGGTGCTGCAGCACTTGGTGGGCTTCTGAAAGTGGCCTCAATGCGGTGCCTTCTCCTGGGGCAAGGGCTGCCTTCCCCATAGGTCTAAGCCTTGAGCTCCTGTAGACTCCGGTGGGTGGAAGCAGGGGGCTTCGGGTCACAGCAGCTGAAGCTGCCGCCATCTAGAAGGTCTCCCTGGGAGGTGCCCTGGAGGCCGGGGTCCTCTGCATGCTTGGTGTCGGCCTGCGTGCCTGTTCTGTCCAGTGTGGCCTGGAGCAGGGCTCTCATCCTTTGGTTCTCCTTGGAGGTAGACTGCCAAACAAACTCCAGCTCACCTTCCATTTCTCTGAGAGCAATAAACAAAACCAAGAAAACGCTTACAGTAGCACAATGAAAACAATATTTGCAGAGTCCTTAGGAACCCTAAAAGAGCAAGATTTCAAGAGAAAGGCTGCGACACAGCAGAGAGCAGAGCCTGGATGTTGAATTAAGCACCCAGGGCCCCTGGAAATGGAAGTACAAGGGCACAAACTGCGGAAAGGATTTCTTACTTAAAGCCAGGTGTGGTGGCGCATGCCTGTAATCCCAGCACTCGGGAGGCTGAGGCAGGAGGTTCAAATGTTCAAGCCCTGCCACGGCAGCCTAGTAATTAAGAGAGATCCGGGTGCAAAAAGGAAGTGTGGGAAGATTTCTCATTTTCGCCTCTTAAAAGTTTTGCCTTCTTGACTTTGGCATTAAGACACATAGCCTCTGATCCCTAAAGAATGAACACATGCACATATCAGAGTGAAACAGTAATTGCAGGTGTGACACAAGCCAGTCAGACACCGCAGCACCATGGTGGCTGTGACCACCACCTCACAGGGCCATGAGGCCCCCAGGAGTGTGGGCGAGAACAGCAAGCTTTGGGAGGAGCAGGCTCAGGACAGCAGGTGTGGAATGGCCTGCTCCTCCTCGGACACTGCCAGATAGTTCTGGAAAATTCTAGAACTGAACTGGCAGGTGGACTCAGTGCGACTGTTTAATATTGAGGGTGGCCAGGCTGACTGGCCCACAGTCACTTTTCTTAAGAGATGCTGCTTCCTTTGGAGTCCCATGAAGCCTACGGAGAGTAGGCACAAATGGAGAACATTTAGTAAAAGAAGTCAGACATAGGGGAAAAACCCTACACTATCTCCTATGTGAAATCTAAAAAGGTGATCTCAAAGAGACAAGGGAGTTTAAGACAGGGTCTCACTATGTTGCTAAGTTGCCCAGACTGTGCTTGAACTTAAAATCCTCCTGCCTCAGCCTCACAGATTGCTGGGATTATAGGCCTGTACTACATGTCTGATTCAAAATTATAGTTAGAAGGAACAAATTCTAGTGTTGCATTGCATAAGAGGGTGACCACTGTTAGCAATAATTTATTGTACAGTGTATTTCCAAATAATGAAAATGATTGCAGGTTTCATACAAAGAAATTATAAATGTTTGAGGTGACAGATTGCTAATTACTCAGATCTGATATCACACAAGGTATACAAGTATCAAAAAAAAATCACCTTATACCCCACAGATCTATACAATTATTATGTGTCTGTTTGAAAAGAAAAAAAGGATGCCGGGTGTGGTGGCACGTGCCTGTAATCCTATCACTCAGGAGGCTGAGGCAGGAGGATCGCTTTGAGTTCGAGACCAGCCTGGGCCACACAGTGAGTTCCAGGTCAGTCTCAACTACATAGTGAGACCCTGTCTCAAAAAACCAACAAAAAAAGAGAAAAAAAGGAAATAAGCCCAATAAGGCAAGAGTCAACAATACAAGATTTATTTGTTGGTTTGTTTTGGGTTTTCTTGAGACAGAATTCTACATGTTGTTCGGACCGGACTTGAACTATGTAACCCCGGCTGGCCTGGAACTCTTGACAATTCCCTTGCCTCAGCCTCCCAAGTGCTGGGATTATAGGCATTTGTCACCAAGCCTGGCAACAAAATGAGATTTAAACACTATCCCCATCCCAATTTGAGATATTAGAATGGTCACGTACAATATAAAATAACTATGAATGAGATATTAAAAGAAATAAAAGATATATAAAAATAAGCAAAGACCAAGAGTTTATTTTTAGATGATAAGTTGCTTTTAAAAATAACGAAAAGAACTTCTGAACATTAAATATAGAGTTATTTTAAAAATGGATTGATTAAACAGATAAGAAAAGAATTGGTAAACAGCAATATTGAGCTGAAGAACTTATCCAAAATGTGGACCAAAAAAAAAGAAAAAAGAGAGACACAAAAATATAAAAATAA
This sequence comes from Fukomys damarensis, assembly GCF_012274545.1. Taxonomy (NCBI): domain Eukaryota; kingdom Metazoa; phylum Chordata; class Mammalia; order Rodentia; family Bathyergidae; genus Fukomys; species Fukomys damarensis. The sequence continues at coordinate 54,665,268 of NW_022900931.1, forward strand.
GGAATAAGGGGAATCAACAGCAAGGCCTGACAAACATCTAATCTGAGTTCCAGAAGGAAATGAAGAAAATGTGAGAAAAAACAGGTTTTTATGAGGCAATGACTAAGAATTTTCTAGGACTAATAAAAGATACAAAATTAGGTGTACAGAGTGTACTTTGAGGTGGACAAATAAAAAGAAATTCATAAACACAAAATAATGAAACCAGAGAACACAAGAGACAGAGAGGAATTTACAAAGGGCACGAACTGGGCATGGTGGGGGCAGGAGGGTCACAAAGTCAAGCCCAGCCCAATTAACACAGTGACTTAGTGAAACCCTGTCTCAAAATTTAAAATTTAGCTGGGCGTGGTGGTGCATGCCTATGATCCCAGCACCGGGGAAGCTGAGGCAGGAGGATCACCACAAGTTTGAGGCCAGCCTACACTACATAGTGAGCTCAAAGCCATCCTGAATTATATAGCAAGACCCTGTCTCAAAAAGAAAAAAGAAATTTAAAAGTTTGAAAAGGTCTGGGGATGCAGCTCAGTGTAAAGGCCGTGGGCTCAACCTCCCAGTATTACAAAAAATAAATTAAAATGTAAATAAATAGGCAACAGAAGCGATAGACCGCCTGTTTTTAAGAATAATTAAAAGGCTTCTCAACAGCAGCAATGAAAAAGACAGTGGAATGTGCTGACAGAAAATGTCAAGGTAGGAAGGAGTCTGTATCTAGAAAAAAATCAACATTTAATTTCTGGGGCTAAAAATAATGATAACAACAGATTGTTGTTTTAACTTTCAGGTATCTATTGCTCAGACTTACTTAGACTAGACAAGGACAACATATAAAGAGTATAAATAAGCCCGGTGTTGCATGCCTGTGACCCCAGCACTCTGGGAGGCTGAGGCAGGAGGATTCTAAATTAAAATCCTGTCTGGGCAACCTAGTGAGACCTATGTCATTAAAAAAAAAACCAGAAGCTGGGCGTGGTGGTGCACACCTGTAATCCCAGCACTTGGGAGGCTGAGGCAGGAGGATCACTGTGTGTTCAAGACCAGTCTGGGCTACACAGTAAATTCTAGGTCAGTCTCAACTACATAGTGAAACCCTGTCTCAAAAAAACCAAAAAAAACAGAGCGAGAGCTGAGAATACAGCTTAGTGCAAAGACCCTGGATTTATTTAACCCTAGTACTCCCCCAAAAAAGTAGAATAATTAAAATAAAGCATCATATCTCATATTTGGGGAGAAATATAACAATGCTGATTAAATTTAGATTTTTAAAACTCAATGTGCAAGGTAAATTTTAAAGGAATTCGCAAAAGAAGAATATATAATTTTTAAACCATCAGAGGGCAAGAAAATGAAAAACAAATGTAATTCAAACCTCCTGTCTGGAGAAAAACTCGGTATTCGTCTTTTTCCAAAGTGACTGTTTTATAGTGGTCAGAACTTCTGTGACTACAAAGTCCACGTTAGACAGAGTCTGCTTTGCCTGGCACTAAGAAGAGTGGCAGGGGCTGGGGTGTGGTTCAGTGAAGGGCACTTGCCCAGCCTGTGTGGCCTTGAGTCCCATCTCTGGCGCTGACAGGAGATAGGGTGTGGCGAAGCTGGCTGGAAAATGTGCGGGACCAGTCGACTGCAAGACCGCAGGACGGCTCCAGATTATTCCTAGGACCCCATGTGGAGAACTTCTCGGGGCCCCCGTGAGATGTGGGCTGCACCCGAGGACAGACGCCCCCAGGAGCCCGCTATCATGACTCCACACGGCCCATCCTGTGCCTCCCAGACACAGGGTGTACTTTTGTTTTTATCTCTTCTTCTCTTTTATTTGGCTCAAGTTTGCTCTGCAGAGCCAGTTTTTCCCTTTCCCCTTCACCCCTCACTTTTCAAACTTTTGGCATTTTTGGCTTGTCTCGTCCAATTTGTTCAAGGCAGGAAGGACCCGGAACATGTTGAACTGGTGAGCGATTTCTAAAGGAACGACCTGGTAACAGCACATGCACACACGCACACACACACACACACACACACACACACAAAACAACCCAGAATCTGGCTACTGGGTGTAGAAGTAAACATAGTTTTAATTGGCCCGTATTTGATTAACCACGCTAATACGCCCTTAGACGTAGCCTGGTCGGCTAGCAGATAAGGACACACAGGCTGAACAAAGACTCAGGCCAGAGATAAGATGCTAAACAAGTCTTCTGGAATCCTGGGAAGCCAAAAGGCTAAAAATAACTACAAAGGGAAATGCAAGAGGAGATAAAAAGAGAAGGAGGGGTAGGAAAACAGGTGTGGGGTGAAATAAACTGCTTATAGACTGTGAACCCCGGGTCCCAGGCCATGGGAGATGTGGAGAGGGACCCCTGCAGGTAAGAGTAAAAACAGCTTCTCAACTGGAGTGTGCCTGTCCCTGTATAGCCACTGCTCTTGCAAGAGTTTGGACTGAAAGCCTGGCTTCCACTGACTCTGGAGTCCAATTCCTCTTTGGTCTGGACAAGCGAGATCATTTCTTCCTCTGGGGAACACAGACAGACATCCACGTTTGCACGGTGTCACACGCAGTAATTACACTTGGAGAAAATCACAGCCAAGAAGTACTGAATTTTGTGACTGAATGAGTTTATGTTCCAGCTGGTCAAAGACAGCCAACCATGTGAGGGCGGCGGCGCTCCCTTCACGCAACACGTGACGCCCCCTAGTGTCTGTAACGCACTGACCTGCAGTCAGAGGGCAGATGTGTAATGTACAAAACCTCACCTCCTCAGAAACACACTTGCCCATACAATTAGAGTTACAATCTTACAAAAAGTAACAATCAGAGATCTTAAAGTTCTCAGAAATTAAAAAAAAAAAGAAAGCAAGCATTTAATCAAAGATTAATAAAATCTCCCAAGGAAAAGAAATGAAACAAAAATACCAAAGCGGAGAATAAAAGGAGACACAGGGCTCTGGAGTGTTTTTGGAAGTCTAACTCTAACTTGAATTTTAAAAAGAGAGTAAAGAAAATGAGAAAATAAAAATCAATGCCAATGCTAACCTCAAATAAAACCAAAATGTGAAAACAGCATCAAGCAAGCAAACAACAGGCCCTGAAGATTTACCAGGAAATTTCCTGAAACATCCAGAGGGCAGATGCCCGCTGGGGCCCTTGGCTGCAGGCCCTACCTCCTCTGCTGCAGGGCCTCGTCCAGCACCCCCTGCTTGTCCTGCAGCATCCGGTGCAGGTGCCTCATCTCCTGCTGGTAGCGAGCTGTCTTGCCGGCGAAGTCCTCCTGCTGCTCCAGCAGATGGTAGCTGATGCTGCCCATCTTCAGAGAAGTCTGCTTTCTGTATCCCTGAGGGGACAAGGGGCTCTGTGAGCAGGAAGGCCACCTTCTGGTCACTCTACCCACCTACTTTCATGCTGTTGGGGGTCAATGGAGTTCAATAAGCCCTGTGTAAGGGTGACCAGAGTCAGCAAGGGTGGGGATCCTAAAAGTTATAAAAAAGAGCTGGCCATGGTAGTACATGACTATAATCCCAGCACTCTGGGGAGACTGAGGCAGGAGGATCCCAAATTCAAGCCCAACCTGGGCAACTTAGCAGAGATCCTGTCTCAAAAGTGTGTGTGTGTGTGTGTGTGTGTGTGTGTGTATGTATGTGTATGTATATATATGTGTATATATATATATATATTATATGCATGCCAGGCATGCCTATGATCCTAGCACTCAGGCTAAGGCAGGAGGATGGCTGCAGGTTCAAGGGCAGCCTGGGCTACACAGTGAGTTCAAGGCCAGCTTGAACTAAATAATGAGACCCTGTCTCAAACAAACAAAACAAATAAATAAAAAGAAAAAACGCCTGGAGATGTAGTTCAGGGTGAAGGCCCTGGTTCAATTCCCAGTACAATACTCACAAACACACACACACAGATCATAAAAAAGAATAAAAGAATTTCAGGTACAATAAAACTCAATTTGCATTATATCGTTTTATATGGTATGACTAAAAATTAAACAAAATGTATCACCATCGCAGAACAAACTGGCTGTTCTTACAAATTACTCTACTTCTACATTTTCTTCAGGGAAAACTTTTATCCATTGGTTAACTGATAATAACTGGTACCCAAGCCAGGCATGGTAGCAGGCATGTGTAGTCTTAGCAACTTGGGAGGCTGAGGCAGGAGGACTGTTTCAGCCCAGGAGTTTAAGGCCCACCTGGACAACACGGTAAGAATCCAAGGTGTTTAAAAACAAAAAAAAAATCAAACCACAAACACCAAAGAACTAATGTCCACACTTGACAACTAACTGCTGTGCCTTATCAGGGAAACCCTACACAAGTCAACAAGACCTGTCATTCTCTGCTGTTAAACGGATGGCAAAGGTATAAGTATGGCTCGTTATTAGCCCTCTTTCCTTTTTATTGTATAGTTTTCAAGGTTCTCACAAGCGGAGCATTCCTAAAATTGTTGTCACAGTTCTGCTATGTAATTCACATGAACTCAATATTTTAAAGACATTCTGATAACCAGTTTTTAAATTCCCTCTGGCAGGAGAACGGGTTGCATGCATGTTTTACATTTCCAGGTGAAATAAACTTTATTTTTTATTAATTAAAAAAATTGGGGGGGGTTGAACCTAGGGCCTTCCCACTGAGCTACATTCTCAGCCCCTTTTTTATTTTTCAGTTTGAGACAGGATCTTGCTAAGATCATTAAATTGACCAGACTGAGCTCGAACTTTCAATCCTCCTGCCTCAGCCTCCCAGAATTACAGGTATGTATCACCTTTCTGCCTTCTGATTTTGTTCATTAATTTCTGGTTTTCACATTTGTACTCAACAAATGTCTACAGTATTTCTACTTTGGGATTTACTGAAGTATTCTTTGTAGCCAAAGTGAACAATTTGTGTTTTATTACTTATATATACATAAACACATCCCGTTCCTTATGTTGTCACATCTATAGCTTTACTTATTTTTGTTTAACCTTGATTGGCTTAGAGTGAGAGAAATTGAAGCTCTTATTATCATCTTTTATTATCTTCCACATTTATTATTATATTTTCATTTTTCCTTTGTGTTTCCTATAGTTTATAAATTCGCTGCTGTGTTATTTAATACACAGGTAATCACAACAACTACATATTATTTCTAATTTTTAGCATTATGAAGGCCTTCCTCATTGTTTTGTTGTTGTTGTTTGCAGTACTAAGGATTGTACTCAGCTACATCCCCAGCCTTTTTAAATTTTTGAGATAGGGTCTTGCTATATCAGTAACTTGTGAGCCTCCTGCCTCAGCCTCCTCCTAGACCTTCCACTGCTGGTGCTACCTGGCCTGCCCGGTAGAATCCAGGCTGTCTGGTGAGGCTGTAGCTGCAGGCTGGGGACCAGGAGTTGGGACACAGTCTACAAGGAGGGGGCACTGGTTAGGAACAGACCAGGGCAGGTACAACAATGCTTACTCTGGGCAGAGAAATGGGAGGGAGCAGTAAGGATGAAGGCAAGAAGGCAAGAGGCCAAGGCTGCTCTCTACCTAGACCAACAAATGTGGTCTTGATGACAGAGCAGACAGTCACTTAAAAATACAACCTGGAGAATTTCTGCATCTTTTTTTAAAAAACAAATTCCTGTATGGTATTTTGTTGGGAAGAAAGACAAAATTTATCTGATGAGTTAAGACAGTGACCATGAACAGTTTAGAGACTGATGCTCAAACTGCAACCCAAAACCCATTTATCACGAAGGGGCAACACTGCAATTAAACCTGAGTATCTGGTCCTCAGCAGCTGGGTGCCTTGGCTCACGTGCCCGCTGCAGCACACATGCCATAGGTTCGCCAACACTGAGATGCTATTTCTGACAGCAAGACCTTGTATTGCTTTACTCTGTGGATGACAAGTGACACATGCATGCAGAAATGCCATTTTCTTGATTCACTTTGATGGCGCATGCCTGTAATCTCAACACTTGGGAGCTGAGGCAGGAGGATTCCTGTGAGGTCAAGACCAGTCTGGGCTACACAGTGAGTTCAAGGTCAACATGAAGTACACATAGTGAGATCTTGTCTCATACCCCCAGCCCCATAGCATATACAGGTACAAATTCCCTTTGATGAATGTTATCATTATGTATGGCTAAAATGTACCAATAAAATTAATTTTTTAAAAACCCCATCCCTAAAGTCACTTTTTAAAACAGAAAATCTACATTTGTGAGACCTCTTTCCCATTGGAAAATGGGCTCTCTTAGAGTAAAGCACACTTACCTTGATTTTCTCCTCTAACTTTCCCAAGCGAATATTGCCTTTTAGGATCTTATTGAGGGCTCCGTTTTTCTCATTTTCTAAACATTTAGCCTAAGGAGAAAGGCAAAAACAAAAACAAATGGGGTCTCAATTTTACAGAAAAAATTAAAATGATGAAAAGTTTCTTGGGCTGGCAATACAGCTCAGTGCTGGGGCACCGGCCTGACATGGGTGAGGCCCTGGATTTGGTCTCTGCACCACGGGGGAGAAACCCTCTTGTGTAGAGTCATTCCGCAGGAGCAGTCCCCATTCTGCCCCGTCCTGTCCCTCCCACCTCACCCCACTGCCACGGTGACAGCTACGAGCAGCTATGGGCTGGGGTCTGACCAGGACTAAGTGAGGCCATCACACTGGGCACAGAGGGGTCGGTGTCCAGGCCCCACAGATAAGGGAAAGGTGTGACTGTTTCCAGAGCACAGCTTTATCCTCACAGAAAACAAAACTCCTTTAAGCACAACCGAGGAACAAGTACTAAGGTGCAAGTAAATCTGTCCCTGGACTGACTTGATTAAGGACAGCAAATGAAGGATAATAACATGAACACACAACACTGTTCTCCACACCAGAACGCCAGACAGCACCTTCACAGGGGAGGCACTTGAAGCTGAATGAGTTAAATTAATGTGCAGACGGAAATGAACCCCCACACGCTATTCTTTATTTCACTTGTCAATATTTAAGAAAAAGAAAAGGTGGACATTTCTTCTGAAGCAGTACGATGGTGGCGGTTCGACTTTCCAGAAAAGAAAGATAAGACACCGAAAAGTAAATACTGAAACCCTCAGTTAGAAATTAAGACGTCAGAGTTGAGGAGTATGACGTCTCCCACAGAACCCTGATAAATGAGATGGGAGATGGTGCCTGGGGAAGGGCAGAGTGATCTCAGCCACAGGAAGTCAGCAGGCCCTCCCAGAGTGGAGTGGGGTGGGGTCTCTCCCGGGGCCCAGGAGACCCAAATGGGACAAGGCGGGAGGATACGTTCAGACCCGACGGGGCAGAGGGCAGCAGGACAGCCGCTGCCAGGCCTGGTCCTGGACTAGAGGAGCGGCCCTGGCACCTCAGGGCCAAGGGGTCCCAGGCGTTGGGCAGCTCCCACACACCTCCCTGTATAGACAGCACTGTCTCTGTGTACACAGAGCTCCCTCGCGACAGGTGGAGCTGGAGTGGGTGACAGCAGCTCCACCTCCGTTTTGTTTCAGCTGCAACTCAGAAGGGCCTGAGGATTCTGGACCTCAGCCAGGCTTTCAGGTCAGGGCAGGAGGATATTTTATTTAATACTTGGGCACACAGTATGCGCTTCTATTTCTATTTCCAGGCCTGGCCCACAGATGCAGCTTGGGCTCAAGGGGGACCAAAAGCATGAGCGTCAAGGACAATCTTCCTCATAGACAACTGACGTTCGGTGGCCTATGAGGGAGGCGTGCGGCTCCCTGCCCCCCTGCCCTGAACACAAGATGGCTGTGCATTCAACGTGACACTAACATGTGGCAGGCAGGTCCCCAGGAACATCTGCTACAACACTTCACATTTTCCAACAATCTTTTCCTGTGCCCTCTGGATCTCCAAGTGGGTGAGGTCAGCGGCACAGCAGAGAAAAATGGGGACTTAGTGCTGTTATAGAAAGGCCAGTGCTTTGGTTGGGACAGGAATTTTTCAGGAGGGAGACAACCAGGCCAGGAGGTCTGAGTGCCTTCACGGTTCCTGCCATGCTGTGTCCAACTAAGGCAAACTGGTTTCTAGAAGACTCCACTTCTTAGAAGTCACCAGTAACATACAACCAGGCTTACCACACTCCTAACAGCGACTGTGAGGGTTGTAAAAGAATATTTTATAACATTAAATATAGAACAGTATTTTTGGTTTTTTTTTAAGACAGGGTTTTACTATGTAGACTGACCTGGAACTCACTATGTAGCCCAGGCTGGTCTCCAACTCACAGTGATCCTCCTGCTTCAGCCTCCTGAGTGTTGCGCCACCAAGCCCGATCTCAGAACAGTATCTTGATATTAAAAACAAAGACCCACAGTTTTCCCTAAGAGCTGCCTGCTGTCTATATTTCCTCCCATGTGAACAATTTCCGGTGGAGGAAATGAGCCGCTTTCCCCCAAGTAGCAGTGAGCCTGTGACACATCCCGACAGCTCACTCAGCCCTGGAGAAGGGAAAGCTCTGACTTTCCCACGACGTCGACTGGCTTCCTTGGTCCTGACACCCATTCGGCTACCGCTTGTAGCTTGTAATTCTACGCTACAGAAATTGCAACGCTGCTCAAACACACTAAAGCCTACACGTACACCGCAGAAAAAACAAGATGCAGGTAAGAAAGACTTTTGAAAAAGAAGACTGCCTGGAATTCCACCCCTTCGCGACAGCCCACCCATACAGTTGAGGATAAACCCCAGCAGGCCTTTTCCATCCACATGGCTCAGCATACCACAAGCCACCTCTTGCCACACGATCTGCTGCAGGTGTCTTTCTGACTCGGTGGAATTGCCCAGAATCACGCTCGCACCTCGGTCCTGCTGGCTGTGCCACACTTCGACACCTGGGACACTGATCACTGCCTGGTTCCCTCCCTCGGGACAGCAGCTTTGGGAAACAACACAGGAGGAATACCTCTGTGTGGGAAGCCACGGGTTGATGCTTGTTGAACTGTGTCTACAGGATGAGCTCTATTTAAGCTGATTTTTAAAATTTTTTTAGTGCCAGAAATCTCAGTGCGTTTTAACCACACACTCCACTGAGCCGCACCCTGCCCTGTGCCTATGATCCTTGGGTTCTGTCTTCAAATGGGGACAACGTCAGACAGCATAGAGCCGCACGTGTGAAAGAAACAAGTGATGTATGCTGCTCCTACTGAGTCAGGTGGCCTCATTCCTCAGTTTACCTTCCAAACATTTGTCACTATTGAAAACTGTGTGTTAATTGCCTTTTAAAAATGTTTCTGCCCATGGTTAAAAGTCCGATTTTGGAGAATTTGGAAATGTATGGTCGATTTGGGGGCCGGGGTTGTGCTGGGGATCGAACTTGGGTCTTTGCATTTACATGGCAGGTGGCGGCACAACTGAGCTAAATTGCCAGCCCTGGTTGACATTTCTAAAAAGGGAACTTTTTAGCCGGGATTTAGCTCAGTGGTTCTGCCACCTGCCTTGCAAGCACGAGGACCTGAGTTCAATTCCCAGTACAAAAAAAAAGGGTTGGGGGAGCTCTTTAGGAGAGTCAGTTTCTAAAATACTTTTCTTTCTTTTTGGTACTTGGAACCTTGCATTTGCGAGGCAGGTGGTGGAACCACTGAGCTAAATCCCCAGCCTTCTGAAAAATCACTTGTTTTTGTTTTTTGGGCTTTTTAGTTATTTTAGACAAGGTCTTGCTATTAGTTCAGGCTGGACTTGAACTCACCACGTTGCCCAGGTTGGCCTTGAACTTGCAGTGATCCTCCTGCCTCAGCCTTCTGAGTGCTGGAATTACAGGCACATGCCATCACGCCCAGCTAAAAAAACATTTTTGCCTATTAACTTTAACCGTATTACTTGACGTAACTGGGAAAACTTACCAAATACATAAGACTGTCTCGTTCCTGTGTCACATTCTCTGCCAGACCAACAAGGTTTGCCAGGTACTGGTGAGCGGACATTTCATTTCCAACGGCTTTTTTCACTTGCTTTTTGAGGACATCAATTTTCTTTTGGTATCTCCTGGAGAATCCCCCCAAAACAGTAAAATAAAAAAACTGATTAGCCTGCCTGGCTAGGGCACGGTGAGTATCTGTCTTATAAGAACAAGCATATTAACGTGGAGACACCATTCTTAGGGTTCAGGGTGTGGCTTAGAGGCAAAGTATTTGCCTAGCAATGCTTGAGGTACTGAGTTCAACCACTCCCTCATCGCTTCTCGGCCTTTTGACTAAGATCAAATGTAGTATCTGAGTTCAATCACCCAGCACTGCCTAAAAATAATAATAATTTTAAAAAACACAGCATTCTAAAATGCTATTGTTCAGCAATGTAAATCTTTTTTTTTTTTCTTTTGGTACCAGAGATTGAACTCACAACCTTGCATTTGCAAGGCAGGTGCACTGTCACTGAGCTGAATCCCCAGCCAGTTTAAATCTTCTATTAAATTTAAAGATGAAAAGATGTAAGTGAATTCAATTTAAAACTAAGTAAATAAATTGACTCCAAATTAAGTTAACAGGTTTCATAAAATGTCTTATAATAAATAGGCCAATTAAATATTATTCTATTAACTTTTTTTTTTTGGTACTTAGGACCTTGTGCTTGCAAGACAGGCAGAGGCACTACTGAGCTAAATCCCCAGCCCTCTATTAACTTTTTGACTCATGTTCAGAAAGATATTTTCTTTTTCCCAGAATCAGAAAAAAAAAAAAAAGATATTTCCTTTCTCTTTTTTGTCAGGGGCGGGGTGTTTTGATACAGGGTGTCACTACGTAGTTCAGATTTGTCTTAAATTCACTACAGAGGCCCTAGCCTCTAACTCACAGCAATCCTCCTGACTCAGCCTCCCAATTGCTGAGATTACAGGTGGGTGCTACCACACCCAGGTTGAAAGATACTTTTTAAAAAGGTACTCAGTAATAGCAACATAGACTTTTGGAAAATGGTCAGGAAAGAGCTTCTAGAAAATCCAAAGTCATAGGGTTAGCATATATTATTATCAACCATATCTGAGGTACAGACTTGTGAAATGCTGCTTAATGTTGGGCAATAGAAAAGCTTTCAGTGTATGTATATTCTGATATCCACTCATCCTTATCACTCTTAGCATTTTATAGTCACTCTTAGAAAAAGAGAAGATAAAGAAAATAAAATGAACTACCGTTCGGTTGTCTTTTGTTAACTAACAAAGGGAAACCGTGGAAACCTGTTCATCTTCTGCATCCTTCCGAGCTCCGCCTCCAGGGCTTTGTTCCCCACCATCAGGCTCTTTCTCTGCACTTGCAGAAGCGTCAGCTTCTCCACCAGCTCCTCCATCTCCGCACTCTCTTTCTCTTCCTCCTTCCGCAGCTGGCTGAAGGACAGAGACATCACAGGCTCGGATCCAGGGCACCCAGGACAAAAGGAGGCGTCGCTGCCAGAACGGAGCCCTGGGTGGCACAGAGAGGCCTCAGCACCAGGCCCTGGGGTCCAGCTGCGGGGGCCACGCTTCCTCGATAGTGGTGGTCCCGGGACCCCTGCATGTTTCTGCCCAGTCTTCGTTTCCATCTGTGTATAGACACTCACTCGTATCCTATTCCTTTGAGAAAAAAGTTCAATTTTTTATGTGGCTGAAAGTGCCAGGAGAAAACCCTAAGGCCAAAACCAATTTCACGTGACAATGTAATGACTCAACACGGGCTTTATCGTAAAAGAAACAAATAGAAGGGACTTGGTTGGTGAACGCCAGCTGGGCGCTGTCCAGGCTCTGTAGAGGGGAATCTGCTTTTGGAGCAGGAATACCGAGCAGGGCATGACTTTAAGGTCAGTGTGTCAACTGTGAGTAGAAACACAAAATCCCAAATTCACCTCTTTCACTGCAAACTGAGTTAGCTATTATTTACTGGAGAAGTCAGTGAATTGGGTTCCCAATAAAGGGTAAAGGACAGCGGTGAAAATATAGACTTGTGCTTCCAGCCAGGGTAAAGTTACAGGGGCCGGATGTACTCTTTGGCCAAAAGAGATTTTTTTAAAAATCGCAAAACAATACTTTTGAGACTTTGGAAAGAGGCAGGGCTGT
>NW_022900931.1:54677501-54749463 GCF_012274545.1 Fukomys damarensis
CTGAGAGAGTGCCAGGAGAAAACCCTAAGGCCAAAACCAATTTCACGTGACAATGTAATGACTCAACACGGGCTTTATCGTAAAAGAAACAAATAGAAGGGACTTGGTTGGTGAACGCCAGCTGGGCGCTGTCCAGGCTCTGTAGAGGGGAATCTGCTTTTGGAGCAGGAATACCGAGCAGGGCATGACTTTAAGGTCAGTGTGTCAACTGTGAGGAGAAAACCCTAAGGCCAAAACCAATTTCACGTGACAATGTAATGACTCAACACGGGCTTTATCGTAAAAGAAACAAATAGAAGGGACTTGGTTGGTGAACGCCAGCTGGGCGCTGTCCAGGCTCTGTAGAGGGGAATCTGCTTTTGGAGCAGGAATACCGAGCAGGGCATGACTTTAAGGTCAGTGTGTCAACTGTGAGTAGAAACACAAAATCCCAAATTCACCTCTTTCACTGCAAACTGAGTTAGCTATTATTTACTGGAGAAGTCAGTGAATTGGGTTCCCAATAAAGGGTAAAGGACAGCGGTGAAAATATAGACTTGTGCTTCCAGCCAGGGTAAAGTTACAGGGGCCGGATGTACTCTTTGGCCAAAAGAGATTTTTTTAAAAATCGCAAAACAATACTTTTGAGACTTTGGAAAGAGGCAGGGCTGTGATGCCCCGAGTGGAGGACACGGGAGTCTAGAGCAGCTCCACCTCACTGCAGCCCAAATAGAACCTGCGGGGGCTGCTGAGCTGAGTCAGGGAGAGAGGTGGGAGGTTAAGGCAGTGAGTGACCTGTCTAGGGCAGACGGCAGGGAGAGAGGGCGCTGGGGCCCTTCAGGGGTCGCCTTCAGAGGCTGAGCACTGCCCAAAGCCCAGGAAAGAAACACTAGACAGGAGGAGGCAGAAGAATTTCCGGCCCCAGCAGCCACAAATAGAAATAGCACCTGAGCCCAGAGGTCAGAGCGGAAAGTCACATGCTGTAAGGGACACTGAACAGGATCCTCAGAGCCGGCAGGAGGTTGCTCTGGGTACACCCAGGGGGAGGCCAGTTCTGAGTGAATCCAGCGAATCCAGCGACTGTCCAGGAACTTTAGTGTACAACAGAACGACTCTAACACCCTCTAAAGCAATGCAGTAAATCTAGCGTTCAGCGTAAACATCTACACCACGCAGCACCTACTCAAGCTTTCCTCACAGCAGCCTGCCGGGCCGCCAGAGTTACTTTTGCTCTTCTTTTTGGCCTAAGCTCACTCTGCAGAGCCAGTCTCTCCCTCACTTTCCATGTTTACTTTTTTAAATGGACTTTGGCACCATTTACTACCACTACTACTACTACTAATAATAATGATGTGATCTGTAATTAGGACAGAAACAAAATCAACAGCATAAAACCAAAAGTGGGAGAGAAGATGGATTTGGAAAACAGCTATTATGAATGTGCCCCATCTGTTCAAGACAGCAGAGAAAAATAGAAGGATTGAGAGAGAAATGGAAAATACAGAAAACAAAAACTCAGTAGATCTGCTGCTAGAGATGGAAAAACCAACCATGGGAAAAGATTGATATTCTGACCAAACACCACCAGATCAGACTGCGGGAGAAAGTGGAGAAGGCGAAGTCAGCACGGGACACAATGTCCAGTGGGACAGAGGAACACGAAGGGTGACACGAACGGGACACGTCCACGGGACACTAGCAAACAGTCCTAGGAGCGGTGAGAGGGAAAACCAGAAAACAGTACTGATCAATCAGTAGCTGAAATGCTTCCAAATCTGATGAAAGATACAAACCCAGAGACACAAGAAACTCAGTGAATCTCAAGCACAATAAAGAGGCCAGGCCAGGGCACATCCTAACTTAATTTCTGTGAATCAGTAATAAAGAAAAACTCCTTGTTAGAAGCCTGAGAGTAAGCCAGGTGGGGTGGTGACTGTAATCCCAGCACTAGGGAGGCCGAGGTAGGAGGATCACCTGAGTGCAGGAGTCGGAGCTCAGCCATCTGTTTCCAGACCGAGTAAGTAAAACTGAGCACTCCTTCCACTCTGCTTTAAACGCACACAGATTCATGCCTGCTTGGAGAGACTTCAGTCCTTACCCTTTCAGTTCATTCACAATGGAAGTGTGAACCCGCATCGCAATCCTGCCATCCAGCTCTGCTTTGAGCTCTTGGCATTTGGCACGAAAGCTCTCTAGCTGCTCCTTGTTTTCCACCAGCTCCTTTTCCTGGGTCTGTGTTTGTGCCTCCAGGAGCATGAGCTGTCTAGTCAGCCTAGAAACTGAAAAGTAAAAGAGAAGGACAAGGACTTGGCACAGAACACTTAGTCAAACCTGGGTACCCGATTACGGGGAGGTAGAGTCAGCTGAAACAGTGATCTTTAAGAAATTCTTGCCAGGCCTGGTGGCACACGCCTGTGATCCCAGCATGCAGGAGACTGAGGCAGGAGGATCACTGTCAGTTTCAGGCCAGCCAGGGCTACATAGTGAGCTCAAGCTTAGCCTAAATTACATACTGATATCCTGTCTCAAAAGCAAAAACAAAAGGAACAAAACATAAACATCAATCATTTGGAATGTTATAAATTAATACCAGAGCCCTGCACATAGAAATGGCTTTCCCTGTAATCAGCATTCACTAAGCATACAACAAGCCCTCCATACCTGTGGGTTCTATATCAGTGGATTCAACCCACCATGTAAGGAAAATATTTGGGGAAAGAAAACTGCATTTGCACTGAACCTATACAGATCTCCCTGTCACCACGTCGCACATAACACAGTGTGACAACCACTGAGGCAGCGATTACACTGTGAGGCAGTGTAAGTAACCTGGGGGTGATTTAAAGTGTGCAGGAGGTGGGTGTGATCTGACACTGTTTTATACAGGGACAGAAAACCTGTGTACAAGCTGAATGCTTCTACTTATTTCTACTCTTTCAACAAACATTTGAGAAGACAACCCTGTTCTATTTGAAAGTTCACCTCCAGTGTCTTCTCCTCTTTCCAAAGCACTGCTTTACCCCAAGACCAGTTCTGCTGCATCTGCCATCTAGGACTAATGCACAAAACACAAAGAATGGCTGGGAGACAGGAGGAGTCAGTCTGAGGAAGCAATCCCTGCAGCAAGGGAGCTAATGGCTAGAAGGCGGCATGAAGCTGAATTCGGTTAAAGAAGACCTGAGCCATGCACTGTCAGAGACACAGCAGTGATATCACTCACCCTCTTGGAGATGCTCCTGCTGGGTGTCCTTGGCTTTCCTTCGCTGAATCTCCAGCTGCTCTAGCAACAACTTATTTTCCTCTAAAACGAGTTTTGCTTGAGTCTGAAGCTGATGCCTGCAAATGACTTACAGAATTAAATCCTGCATCCTGGTACTGAGTGATACAGAAACACCCGGGAGTCCACAAGAACCCAACAAAGTAATGTAGGCAGTGGCTACCTGGACCCGTTTCACACGTAACAGACATATGAGTAACAGAGCAAACCCTGCCATGTGCGTCAGAGGAGGGGAAGGACACAGAAGAGTCTGAGTTAGGGAAGCTTCAGTGCCATTTTTCTGGCGGTGTTGTTTTGGTTTTGAAACTGGAGGTCGAGCCCAGGACCTCGCACATGCTGAACAGAGCTCCCATGTACACCTCAAGCCCTCTGGCAACTTTCTAAAATGTAAAATCCCAGGCTGAGGGTGGAACTCCGAGGCAGAGTGCTCCCTTAGAATGTGGGAGGCCCTGGGTCTGACCTCCAGCACAAACAAATAAACAAAGACCACTGAAGACACAAAACTTCAAAGATGTACAGGAGAGAACAGGACAGTAAACTCCTGTATACATAATATTCAGCTGACGCAGTCCTCAAAGGGCTGATCTTCTTCCATCCATGTAAACTGTCATTCCCCATACACACTGGATTATTTCAGGGCACGTATGGAATTTGTAAAGAATTTAGAAAAGTTCCCACTTAATTAAAAAGCTCTGGTTTGTCATCAGCAGCACATTCGCTGGGCAATACTGTCAGAGAGCTTTAAGGCCTTGGAGAGCCGCTCCGGGCCAGCCTGGCGCCAACTTCCCAGGAGCAGCCCTGTCCTCTGCTGGGTGGGATGAACCCTCGCCCTGCTCAGCCTGCACCACCACAAACGCCAAGCGGGATGAGCTGAGGGGACCTGAGAAACTGTCCACTGATGGGCTGCCTCAACTTTCTCCCTTCAGCTCCAAATCCAGGGGGACGAAGGAGAAAAGCAAGATGAGAGGAGCGGGCTGTAACGACGGCCTCACAGAGACAGTGGCTGTACTCTGTGCAGTGTCGCTACCCGTGATCTGCACGCAGGGCCGCCACTGCCTCCTCACTGCTGAGTTTTGGACTCGAGCTGCAGAGCAGGAGTTGGTGGAGAATCCGCTGGACCTAAACAGACAGTGGCTACTGAACTGTGAAGTCTGTGTGCCGGACTCAGTGTCCAAGTCCAGTAACCGCACACCTGCCAGGTACGGGGAGCGGCCAGGAGGCTCGGCGGGCTTCCCGGGGCCACGGAGCTCAGGGACCCCTAGCTCACCTCTTCTGCCCAGACCACTGAGCTGGGGCTGAGGGTCAAGTTTGAATCTCGGCATCCCAGCATTGGGGAATTAGGCAGGGCTGGGGATTCATCTACTGATTTGTTTTTGAATTTTATTTATGGAAACACAAAGGGGCCTGACTCCTGGCTATCAACAAGGTTAGAGGAAGAACCGGAGACAGATTGCCAAGGCAGCCCTTGCAGGCCTGTGAGACTTCGTCTAACTGAGCCCCTTTCCCCGGCACTGTTCATGGAGGACACAAGGGGACACTGACTGGGAAACCTGTTGGGAGAAAAAGCCAGGCTCAGCTGGAGAAGACTCACACCCCTCAAACTCAGAGAGAACTTCAATGCCAATTCGGAGATTTTACTAGGATCTCACTGTACCTTATTAATTGCTTAGAGATTCTCCCTTAAAATGCATCAGTTAGAAAGAGATAATGTCAGGGGGGAGTGGTGGAGGGGCAAGCTTGTAATCCCAGCACTCTGGGAGGCTGAGACAGGAGAATCACTAGCTTGAGTCCAGCATAGGTAACACAGTGAGACCATGCCTCAAAATTAAAAAAAAATAAATAAATGAAAAGGGCTTGGAATGTACCTCAGTGCAAAGGCCCTGGGTTTAATCCCCAGTCTCACACACACACACACACACAGGCAAAGTATTTCATGATTTCTTAAAGTTCGTTCCTATTATCAGTATTTTAAGTTAGCAGAGTATCAGAAACACAACACCACTTGCCATTCCTCACTGGTAACAGGACTACTCTTATTTAATTCCTGGTGCAATTCTTCATTTTCTTTCACCACTTCTTGGACTCGCATCCTAAACATTCTCATTTCTTCCTGAAATAAAAGTGACGTAAACTGTAACACGGGCATCCACACACGGCTCGAGATCTCAGCTCTAGTGATGTCGCTGTGCTCAGATTCAATGCTGGCAGCCAGCGGGCAGAGTCTCGGCCTTGCACCAACCCTGCACTCGGTGCTGCTGTGCTGTGCCTGTCCATGGGAGCTCACAGGCGACGACAGCCAGGGACCCGAGCCTAGAGCACAGGGACAGAGTACCTGTGTGTAATCACGCCATTCCCATTTGGTAACTTTTTTTGTTATGAGCCAATACTTGAAAAATGAGAGTGTTTTAGAAAGAAAGCAGAGCTGTCCATAAGTACTACAGTTTTTGGTTTGAGGACTCCGGAGGATAAATGATGTTTTCTATGTAATGAGGAAGAACTTTGCATCCTCCGTGGAAGTCTGTTTGGGTGGGGAAAGGGTGAGTGCAGGGACTGGGAGACGCTGTTCCTTGCCAAAGGGGAGAAGCTGCTCTCCTTAGACACCACTCCCTGCCCTTTCGTCAGCTCTGAGCCCTCAAGGAGCAAAGTCTGTGACTCGCTCCCAGGTTGACTTGTAATGATCTGTGTTGCCCCCTTCTCAGCCAGCACTGGCCTGGCTTCGGCATCCTGTGCTCTCCTTCCAGGAGAATCTTAGGTGCCAATACTTGAGTTTTTGAAATATTCTCCCAGCCATGAAGACATTTATGCTATACCTGATCATCTTCAAGCAGCGTTGCCAAGTAACTTCCCTCTTCTCACCTGCTACCCAGACAACCTCACTGGTTGTTGGCAGCTCACCTGACTGTTTCTAGGACAGATTCAGGCCAGCCAAAGCTGGCATGGCAGCTACCTGTCTTTGTAAATAAAGTTTTATTGCAACAGAGCCCTGCCCCTTGTTCACATGTTGTCTATGGCTACTTTTAGGATACAGCAGAGAACAAAAACTGCATGGCTCACTAAGCCAGAAATATTTTATTAACTGGTCCTTTACAGAAAAAGTAGGCTGACCTTGATTTAGAAAGAGCATTACCATAGACGGGGTGGTGTAATCCAAGCAGTCTGGGAAGCTGAGGCAAAAGGACCTCAGCTTGGGCAACTTGGAGACTTAGTGAGACCCTGTCTTAAAATTTACAATGTAAAGGGTTAGGGATCTAGCGCAATGTGAAAGCCCGAGGTTCAACCCCCAGCACACGCACACACAAAAGCACCAAAACAGAAATTTTATTGTTAAGATTGATGGGGGTAGGGTAGTTAGTTATAGGGCTCAAACTCAGAAGTGTTTTTAACACTGAACTACACCCACAGCCCTTTGTATTTTTTATTTTGAGACAGGATTGTGCCAAGTTGCTCAGGCTGGCCTCGAACTTACAATTCTACCTCAGTCTCCTAAGAAGATGGGATCACAGGGATGTGCAACCACACTAGGCTCAGAAGTCCCTTCTAAAATGGTGTTTGTAGCTGCAGAGCCCCAGGAAAGCGGTGCCTCCCCTCTGCTACCTTCTCTGTATCCCACAGTCCCGGCCCACATGGGCTATCTGTGCAGGAAACCGCAGCTCCTGCAGGAGCCGCACCCTCTCCTGCACACCCCTCCCTCTCCTGCACACCGGTCCTCTGCCAATCACTCCCTTGCTTCCTCCCTCCTCCCCCACCCCGCCAGTACAGGACTCCTCCTCCCTGTAACAAACCTGGGAGTATCTGCCATGTGCTAGGCATACTTACCTTCAAAACCTTTCTGCAAAGTTTGAAACAGGCGTATCAGTCTTGTCTCCCCTGAGACATCTGCCAACCTACCTCGAGGCTGGCAGTGAGCTCGTCCTTCTCTTTCATTCTGTCTTCATAAGCCAGCAGCAATGGCGAAAGGTACTTTACGTCCAACTGAAGATTACAGTAAAGATACAGTGCAGTAAAAGATGGTTAATATATTTCCTACATCGAAATGATCAGCAAATTTTTTAAAAGTCAAAAACCCACTTATTTTGGAATGGTTCTCAGTAGCTGCACAAACAGAGCTGAGAAAATAGGGGCCTGAAATTAAATAATTTTCACTTACCAACCACGGTGGTACAGGGCCCTTTGATGGGAGGCCTTCAATATGTAAACTCTAAGAAAAAACACATATTGAAGACAAAATAAACTATACTCAAATAGTGAGTCTTAGATAGTCTTTCATGGGGAGGCAGCCTGTGGTGGGGACAGTAGGGATTCAACCCATGGCCTCTGCACCGAACTACATCCCCAGAGCTTTTTATTTTGAGATGACTGGGTCTTGATAATTTGCCCTGGCTGGCCTTGAATTCAACATTCTCCTGCCTCAGCCTCAAGAGTAGTTGGGATTTACAAGCACAGGTGTCTTAGATATTCTTAAACTAGACCAGACATCACCCATCTGTGTGTGTGTGCATGTACATGTATAAGAAACATTATTTCTGAAGTGACTTAAGAGTAATGCCCCCTTTCCTCAATATACTTCAGTGTATATTTTCTAAACACAAAAGCATTCATATATCCAAGATATTACATCATAAAAAGAAGGCAATCTAAACCGATACAATGTTATTTTCAAATATACAGCGGTGTAAGGGCTGGGCCTCAGAGCCTCAGGTACAACGGGCTGGTGCCCACCCCAAGCCACGCTCTCAGCCCCTGCACTCTGCACCCTGCTATCCTGTCCCAGTGTTTACCACAGCTCCTTACTGCCTTGATGAGGGAGAAGGAAGGACGGACAGTCTTTAGCAAATATGCTTTGAATACATTTTTATACTAAATTATAATAAACAAGAACCCATCGGAATCAGACATCAATTCAACAGTAAAGTCTAGAAAAAGAAATATGATATCTGTAATCGGGAACATTACCTCTTCCTCAGACAAAGGCCTGAATTTTGTTTGGTAGCGACTCAGTTCTACATTCAAACGATGGACGGTCATTTTCAAGCCATCATTTTCATCCAACAGCTCTTGGGCTTGTTTCCTCAGATGAAGTAATTCAGGTACAGCAACTCCTAGAAGAAAAGTAAATGTATTAGTAATACATGAATTCCTACAAAAAAACCTAAATGAATTAATTCAAAAATTTAATGAAATGGGGGAATTTTTCTGAAGTGCTTGGTGGTGAATCTTTTCGAGAACTTTGTAATAAAAGATCATCATCCTTTAAGTCATCTTTTTAAAGGGTCCTTTATGAGTTATTTATATATATATAAATATATATATAAATATATTTATATATATATCAATATATATATATATATATTGATCATCACTTGTCTTTTGTTAGGGGAGACAGTGAATTTTATACATCTACAGTATAAATGAATGAAAAGTTACCAAGTTTTTAACAGTCAACATTGTTTTGGAAGTTTATGGATGTTTTTGTGGGTACAATAATGCAAAAAAATAATTCTAAATTGGAAAGAAACAGTCTTTGCAGATGATATATTTGTGTCTTGAAAATTACACAGAATATTCCCAGTACAAAAAAAAAAAGAAAATTATATAGAATGGAAAATTTGTTAAAACATAACTTTTCACATAATAGCAATGCGCTATTACAAAATATAATGGAAAATAAGTCCCACAAAGAAAGAGCACAAATAAACCATCCAAAAATAAATATGCCTAAGACAATATGCAGGTTCTGTTTGCAAAAAACCAAGCCACTTGACTTAAAGCCATTTATATTCATCTTACATAAATATGAAAAAGTACAGAAATATTAGTGAATATATAACCTTAGGAAAAAGACTTGGTGCCAAGGGAACATATTCTAGAGATAGAAATAAATTATCAACAAACTAAGGAAATATATATATGACAAAGGGCTAAAATCCTTAACACATAAAGACTTTGACAAGTCAAGAAAAAAGTTTTTCAACTTAAAGTTGGCAAATTTATGAATAAAAAAATGTATGAGATAAAATATCCACATAAAAAAGAACCAAAAAAATCCAACTCAACAAATATCCATACAATAGCAATAAATATACAACATGAAATATTAACTCTCAAAATAAATAATGAAGTGAGTAAAGTCAGTTCAGCCCTTTAATAAAAGAACTGGGTACTTGCTCGCACCTTCCTGACTGGACGCTTTTTCAGCCTCTTTCAGACTTCCGTTGTCTTTTCCCATCCTTTTAAGTTTTAACTGTAATTTTTTCATTGCTTGTTTTATTACATTTAGTTCAAGCATAAGAGCTTGATTTGCATTGCTTAGGAGCAAATTTTCTTCTTTTAACTCCTCAAACTTTTCTTTGGTTATTTCTATACATCTTTGACGTATTCTGCCAGTTACATCTGAAAAAGTACAAGGGAAAAGCTTGCAAAGATTGATGTTTACCATTTATATCAAAAGCACAAGAGACTTTATTCCAAAATCCGTATGAGCAACTACTTCCCATCAGGCCTGAGGCTGTGTCCTTGATCCCTGCAAGGGAATGGCCATGAAGAGGCCTGTGGTCTAGGGAGGCCATGGTGGAGGCAGGAAGAGAGGTGACAGAGAGGAGGCAGGGCCAGAGGAATGTTGTAGACAAGTAGCTAAATTAGGTAGAAATATTACAGGCGGTCAGACAGGGCTGGGCCCTCAAGGGAGTCAGTGCAGGAGATAAGGACCCATTACAGCTGTGGCATTCGTTGAAGGCCAGGCTTCAAGGTAAAGATGAAGGACTAGGCCTACATACCTCCTGGAGGGATAAACAATACACTAGACAGGCATCGGTCACCAGAGTGGGTGACATCTCTTCCTCAGCAAGTCTTTGTTCTTCCCATGTATACTTGCTACATGACCTGTTTCCCCATTGGATCAGTTTTACCTAAGCAACTACACTTGTAATCTTATTGCTTGATTATGATTCTGTGCCATGTTGTACTCACCTCATGATTTTGTACTCACATCATGATTTTGCTCTACAAAACTTCCTTTGAGAAGTGGGCTCCTGTGCAGCCCACTTGGGCCCCCTCTTGCCTCTTAGGAGTTGTATCTTTTTTTTTTTTTTTTTTTTTTTTTTTTTTTTTTTTTTTTTTTTTTTTTTTTTTTTTTTTTTTTTTTTTTTTTTTTTTTTTTTTTTTTTTTTTTTTTTTTTTTTTTTTTTTTTTTTTTTTTTTTTCTTTTTCTTTTTGGAGACAGGTTTCTCCCTATGTAGTTGAGACTGTCCTGGAACTCACTATGTAGCCCAGGCTGGTCTCGAACTCACAGTGATCCTCCTGCCTCAGCCTCCCAAGTGCTGGGATTACAGGTGTGCGCCACCACACCCTGCTAGGAGCTGTATCTTTCAATAAATAATCTTCATGGTTCCTTAGAATTCATTCTTCAATTTGGGGGAACATGAACTCCATGTATCTGACATCTAGTGGGTTGGAAGTTGTCATATTTCCCCTACATCATTTGGAGGTCCTTTATCAGGAGGCCCTGGGTTTGAGAGTACAGAGAGGAGTTTCCACCCTGCAGGCCACCAGGAGCCAGAATCCCTTCAGGACAGAGAGGTAAGAAGGAAGCAGGCTCCACTCTCAATGGAGCAGAGGCCAGCGGGGCAGGCATGGACTGGAAGTGGACTGGAGTGAGGCCCAGCCAAAGGGAGATTAAAAGGCAGCACTAGGGTATGGCAGGGAGGAAGGGACAAGGCCAGCAGGATTCAGAGGCTAAAACCCAACAGATCTCAGTGGCTCCCTGAGTGTGGGCAGTGAGGGAGGGAAATCAAGTGTGAGTTTATTAAAACAAAAGTACAAGAGGTCATTGTATGGAATTAAGGTCCTATACTAGGCCCAAGAGATGAGACTAAAAATCACAGTAGTATCACTCATACTAAAGTCCCAAGTCACTCTGCTGTTATCAACTAAGCTATTATCTGACCACGAGGTGGTGGGGGGACCCACACCAAATTTCTCAAACAGGCCAGTTTCAATTGACCAGGATGATGAACTTCCCTCTGCTTTAACCCTTAAAACAAACAAACGAACAAGGAACCTGATATTAACCAGCCAGCTTTTTCTATAGTTCTGCCTCAAGCCCAATTTACAAGGAAAGAAACTGAAATGACCAATGGGGTCACTGGGGGTGGGGTACTGGCGATTGCACAGAGGCCTTTCATACTGAGCTACATCTCCATTTTGGGGTTTGTTTTGTTTGAGACACAGTCTCACTATGTAGTTCAGGCTGCCCTTGAACTATGTAGCCCCGGGTGGCCTGGACCTCGAGGTAATCCTCTTGCCTCAGCCTCCTGAGTTGCTGGGATCACAGGTGTGTACCACCATGCCCAGTCATCCCCAGGTCTTTCTTATTTTAATTTTAATTTTTGAGATAGGGTATTGCTGAACTGCTAAGCTGGCCAATTTGCACTCCTGCCTCAGCCTCTCAGAGTGCTAGGATTTCAGAAGTGTGCCATCTCACTTGGCTTCCACTCTCTTTTGTTCTTTGTTTCTCTTTCTTTGCCCCTTCCTTCTCTGTGTCGAAAGCCAACCTCTTTCGCTCACCTAAGTGGAAAGTTTATTGTTTCAAGTGTTGCCTGATGCTAGCATCACAAATAAAGCCAACTGAGCTGGGGACTTAGCTCAGTGGTTCCACCACCTGCTTCGTAAGCACAAGGTCCCAAGTTCCATCCCCGGTACCAAAAAATAAAAAAAAAGCCAAGTGAAATCATTACACTGCATCTACTGTAATTCTGTGGAGACAGTGGCCCAGACAAGGGACAAGAGAGCAGGTGTGAGAGTCCAGCAGGAGGGAAGGTGAACTTGTATGAGGAGATGGCCCAGAGCTGGGAAGGCAGCTCCATTAGGACAGACTGGGGAGCTACCAGCCAGGGGAGGTGACAAAGGGTTTCAGGAAGAAACAGCAAGAATCCTTAGAGGAGAAGAGCGTTCCAATGGCAAGATGTGCTCAAGATCAAAGGAGCTGAGAACTACAGTGGGCCCCCAGCCAGGGCCGGCTCCCAGTGGAGAAGGAGGAGGCAGAGGCAGTAGCAGGTGGACGGCGGAAGGAGAACCACACTGCCCACTGACGCGTACACGTGCAGGCCTTAGAACAGGGACGGCGAACCTCTCAGAGCTTTCAGTGATCACAGACGCCCACTGAGGCACACATGCCATAGCTTCACCACCCCTGCCTGCAGTCTTCAGGCCAAGGCTGGTGGCAGGAAGAGAGTTAACAGAGAGGAGGTGGGGCCACAGGAGGCCCTGGAGCTTTCAATGCAGAGAGGAGGTTTTATTCTGCAGGTCCCTGCTGGAGAGGCTGAGAAACGGGACTCCACAGCTACACTGATCACGGGAGTGAAGCACAGGAGAAAACCCAGGGAGAAAGTACAGTGTAGTTGAGGTTAAACTGAAGACAGAAGCCATAGCTAACATGTGCTGGGAGAGGTCAGCAACAGAAGGGTGTCACGGCTTTTATCTGGATGCCCCCCAAAGCCTCACTGCTCATGGGTGTGGCTTCTGGGAGGTGGCTGGATCATGGGTGTGTGATATTGGATTAAAGGTGCATGATAACTGGATTAGTCCACTGACTTGTTAAGTGTAGTTCTGGGTGTGGATAAAGGGAAGGCCCACCCTGGGTGTAGGTGACACCAACCGATAGGCTAAAATATAAAGGGAAAGTTGCAAGGTAGGTTCGCTGACTCCGGCCCACCCTGCCATGGACTGTTTTCGTTCCACCACGGCACTCTGTCATGCTGCCCTGCCTTGGATCCAGTCAGTTAAAACCTCTACAGTGAGCTGAAATAAACCTTTCCTCCTTTAATTGTGGGTATTGAGTATTTTGTCCCAGCAACGAGAAAGTAAGACAGAGGGAGTGAGGCAAAGTGGACAGGAAAGAGCTGATGTGGGGCCCGATTAGAGCACCAAGGTGCAAGAAGCAAGCAATCAACCACTGGGCCAAGCAATGAGAGCAGAGATGGATGTGGCCTATGTCAGACAGGCAGAGCGGGCCAGGGTGCTGCAGAAACCCGGGAGGAAGACAGCTTCCGTAGCCACTGGCTGGCACATCCTGCCTGTCCCCAACAGTCCACGGAAACAGGATACACGCCTGGCAGCCCACAGGGCCTAAGTAGAGACGTAGCATTTCCAGGCAGATCAACAGACTTTCAAGGACCAAAACGAGCACACTACCAAGAACACCATCAAGTACCTCAGCCATGAGAAGCACCAAAGTCAAATGAGAGAGAACAGGGGAGGTGGAGCACAGAACAGATACGGAACTGGATGAATATACAGAAGGTTCTCAGAAGAAGTCAGGCATGGTGGTACAGGCCTATAATACCAGCATTGTGGGAGGCTGAGGCAGAAACAACTCAGGTTCCAACCCAGCCTAGGGAACTTAGACCTTGTCTCAAAACAAAAAACTAAAAATAGATGGAGATGTAGCTCAGTGCAAAGGCCCTGGGATCAATCCCCAGTATGACAAGAAAAAAAATGTTCAGATGTTAGTATTTCACAGAAGTCATTTTGATTGATAACATAAATGCAAAGGCTGGGCTGAACAGAATATTTACAAAGTGGGCTAGAAGTTAAACTCCCAAAACCTGACCAGAACACAGTAGCGAAGGCTCCAAGACAGAAAGGGTGAACAGAGTCAATGTGACACAAATGACAGGTGAGAATTGGATTTTCACACTATTGATGTAAGTCATACCGACCCAAAATCACAAAATCCACTTTGAAAGCTACTGCAGCCCTCCAAACTGTGCAAGTAACACACCTTATAAAGCACCAGCCCCGGAGCAGAGCCCTCTCTCACATACACTGACTCGAGACTCGAGCGCCCCATGCTGCACCCTACCCCAGAACCTGCACGTCTGCCACAGAGACGTGTGTCCACCGCAGTGTTGTGCTTTCCATCTAGACTCCCCCAAAGCCTCACACAAGCAGAGGCGGGGCTGAGGAGGTGACTGGGTTTTGTGGGTGCTATATACATGCACAGGTTAGTCCACTGATGAGTTTACGGATAAATGTGCTGTTCAGAGACAGGGAGCACGGTCACTAGGGGCGTGGCCTGGAAGGGTTTATCTCCTTCTTCGGCTCCTCCCCCAGCTCAGTCCTCCTGGCCACAACCCCTGCCCTGGCCATGCCCCTCCACCCTGAGGAAGCCAGGCAATAGTGAACTGAAAACATGAGCCAAAATAAGCCTCTCCTCCTTCAAACTGCAGGGGTCAGGTATTTTGCTCTGGTTTGAGGAAAGCAACTAAGACACCTGGTGTTTGGACCTTCTTTCCAGAGGCAAAGGCAGAGGTTCAACAGGAACAAACACCTCTTCCCATGTCCCATGATGGGGCGGAAGCAGCATCCTTTCTAGGGAAAGGAAATCTGAACTCTACTTCCAGGGAGGCTATTCTGTTCAATCGCTAAAACTATAAGCTTTTCACACATAAGGGACTCGAAACGTAACTACCTGGAGAGGGAGGCGGCTTCTCACGTAGCAGCGTTCTTTCACCCTAAGGAAGAAACAGTACAGCGTGAGCACAAGGTGTGAGCGGCTTCTAGGCATGGGCAGACAGCGCAGGGCAGCAGACACCAGCGGGGTACAAGCACATTTTCCTGCAACACTTTGGTTCTTGTGGTTCTCCGTTTATTTTAGCTTTAGAAAAGAACTTTTATGGGAAGATTTTTTTTTTTCTCTTACAAACCACAAGAGCATTTAAAAATTGTAGAGGAAATTCAATTTATTGAGAATATGAGGTTTTTCCAAGTATGAGCTTACCTTTAAATTCAGAACAGAGTATTTATCATCTGATTAAAAAAAAAAAAACAGAAAAAAAATGAGAAATTTGACAAGTCAGGAGTGTGCAATCATACAAACTCACCTCCCACCGGTGAGCTGAGCAAGGCTCTAGACCGCGACAGGACTTTTCACAGCCACACAGCAAGGAGGTCCCAAACCAAGGCCGGGTGCCTGACTTTAGCTGCTGTCCCCATCTACCGCGCTCTCTCCTGAGCACCTTCACGGGCTCCAGGGATCACAGAGCCACGCCCCTCCGAGCTACCTTTCCCTGCTGGCTCCTCCCCACCGCTCCGGCCGCCCCCTCCTTCTCCGGTCTACACCACAGGGGCCAAGGCTGACTCCTCTCCGCCCACCCTCCTTGGTCCGAGAAACAGCCATTGCTGGAGGAACACTGCCTGACTGATGCAGCTGGAAACAAAGCTGGTCAGGTCTTTACCTTCCGAGTACTGGGATCGCAGGGTCCCCAGGAGGGGGTGACCTTAATTAACACTTTGCTACCATGAAAAGTCAGACATCTGGGTTGCTTCTAAAGTTCCACTACTGACCCACAAAGAATAACTAACTGAAAATAAATAAGAACTACATAGTGTATTCAAGGACAGCCTGACAGCGAGACCCTGTCTCAGAAAAAGAGACTGTAAATTTGCAGAAAAAAAAAAAAAAAAAAACCCTCACAAAACACCAACAAACATGCTTAAAAATACATAGAAGATTCCCAATCTACTTCCTAGTTCATTAAAATTACCAAGACTTGAATAATTCATTGCTAGAGAGCTTACTTTTGGCCAAAAACTGCTGCGGTTGCAATCCCCTGACCAGCACTTGTGCCCTAAACTGAGTACTCCAGTAACAGTCAGCTCCCTGTTCTCATTCTCACCCGGCAGTTGGCGCCATACTGAACTCTGTCAGCAGAGGGCACCAGAGAGACACCGGGGGCAGTCTTGGGATCCGCACCTTGCCCCAGAGAGCCTCACCTGTTACCCAGCCCCAGCCCATGGCCCACAGCTATGCCCTCTACCGCAAGGCTTCAGCTCCAGGCAGGCAGGCCACCTCCTCAAACGCAGTGTGACTCCTCACTGTCTACAGGCATATCTTCCCCAGCGCTCTTTACCCCTCAGCAGGCAATCCTATCAAACTAATCCTCTCTCCCTCCTCTGCTCAAATCACCCTGTATTTTGACACAGGATTTTGCTCAGCTGCCCCAGCTAGCCTCGCGCTTGAGATCCCCCTGCTTCAGCCTCATGAGCAGCTGTGATTATCAGACTTAGACTTGCCTTTTGATTTTTTTAAAACAATGAAAACTCTTTCATTAAAATATGCTTTTTATATGAGTTTAATATTTATTAATGCTAGTCAATATTTTAAAATATGCACAGGCAGATGCAGTGGTACACACCTTTAATTCCAGCTACTCCGTAGGCTGATGGGGGAGGATCACTGAGTCCAGCATTCAGGGTCAGCCAGAGCAATGCAGCAAGACCTCTTATCAGAAAAATGCACACACACACACACACACACACACACACACACGCACAAACATGTACATTATATACATGCTGAGTGTTATGGTTGTGTCTAGATGCCCCCCAAAGCCTCGTGTGGTCATAAGTGGGGCTTTTCAGAGGTGGCTGGATCTACAGTGTGTGACGCTGGGATTAAGGATAAAATGCTGGGACTGATTCACAGTGTGATGCTAGGAGTAAGGCTGCCCCACTCCGGGTGTGGGTGCAGGTAGCCCGGACAGAATAGGAGGGACGGAAGGGAGGCTTGTTGCTTTTGCTGCATCTGCCTGCCACAGACTGTTTCTCCTTTGTGATACCCCTCTGCCCATGCTGCCCTGCTCTGGAGCCAGCTGACTATGGAATGAATCCTCTACAAACTGTGAGCTAAATAAGCCTGTCCTCCTTTAACTCTGGGTGTTAGGTATTTTGTCTCAGCACTAAGACACTGAAGAGCAGTTTTACTCTCTACCTCTCTGGTTTTACACTTCTGGTTTTTACTCTCTGGTAGAAGACCAGGCACTACTATGCTAGCACTGTTTTCCCCTCAGGCACCTTGTAAACTGATTTCCACAACAGTGCCCTGAACCCAGGAGCCCAGGCAGCTGTGAGGGCCCTAATGAAACAGTCACTAGGGGCTGGGGATTTAGCTCAGTAGCACAGCACCTGACTGGCAAATGCAAGGTCCTGAGTTCAATCCCTGGTACTGAAAAAAATAAAACAGTCACTGGGCAGGGGAGTTAGCTCAGTGGTTCTGCTGCCTGCCTGGTAAGCACAAGGACTTGAGTTTGGTCCTCAGTACCAAAAAAAATAATAATAATAAAACAAACAAACAAACAAAAAGAAACAGTCACTGGTAGTCTGCTCTATGCTAGCTCCCCTCTTCACTTCCAAACATAACCCATGGCTTACGGACCTCGAAAATGTCCCGATCTTTGTAACACACCGAGTGCTCTCATTGTACAGCGTGACACACGCTGCAAAAAGACAGCTGACGCACAGATCCACAGTCATATCTGAAACATCCTCATGCTCATACATTCAGTGAACCTTCACTGCCAGCGCAAGTAGCTGGGCCCTGCACCAGATCCTGGGTGGGGAGAGGGCATGCACACCCCAGGGAGCAGAGGACAGAAGTCGCAGTCTGCCAGGACGCTCTGCCCACCAGTTCTCTCACAGCCCAGGGGCCAGCACTTTCTATGTCAAAGGCAACCTAATATTCACTGAAAATAAATCTCAATAATATTCCTAGGTAAGATCCCGGAAGCACAGTATGGAGGTGCAACAGCACCAGTATTGGCATCCTACAGGCTCCTAAGAATTTGGGGTTTTGTTCTTTTTTACCTTTTTGTTGTGCAGATTGAGGTGTAAGAGATGAAGAGCCGGGAAACCCATCTTGCTCAGAAATATCTTCATCATCTTCACTGTCCACTTCACGTGACAACGGCACCTTTTTGTTCCCAAGGACGAAGAGGCAAACGTGGAACAAGTGTTACTTGCATAATATGTCCGCTAACAAGCTGGAACGTCCCATGCTATGCTGCTTTCCTCAGTGAGGGGCCCAGTGCCACCCCCGAGCCCTCGGGAAAAGCCTGGGGGACAGAGATAATCCATGTGATGCATAGCTGTGGAACTGGACATCCCACACAGGGCCCCGGGATGGTGCCCTTTCCCTTCCCGATGCCTAAGCTGAGATTCATTTCCCCATGGGACAAGAACGGCTGACCTGCCTGGAGAACCGTCACCCAGGTGACAGTTAGGGCCGAGGCCCTCTACGGTTGCTGACCTGATTCCACTGTTGGATTGGAACTTTCCACTGCCACGATGAGCACCTATGTGGGTATCAAAGGTGGCAGGGCCACAGAGCTGTCCTTAGAGGCTATGCCAGGAATGGGACTTCCCCTGCCAAGAAAGGGTCATTCCCATGGGCAGGGCTCTGGAGAACAGGGACAGGGGCTGCCCAAGGAGAAGAGCCAGAAGTAAGTCCCGCAGGGTAAACTGGGCCGGTGCCCTCCAGGTCGGTTGTCCTTCTGCTACTAGGATTCTGCAGGAAACTCCTGCTCTGATCAGCATGGCAGCTGGTTGCAATGAAGGCTGGCAGAGAGATGCTGGCAACCACCCCCAAGATACCCCTAAAAAGGGGCACTTCAGAGCCGAGAGCTGAGGCTGCTGGGTCTACAGGCTTGGCGCACATGGCCCTCAGGTGACCTGGTCAGGGGGCGGAGCACCTGGGTCTCCCAACCTATTCATCATTTGAAAGAAAAAGAGAAAGGACTTCTTGCTTTTGTGTGTGGCAGGGTGCCGCCAGGAACTGAACACAGGGCCTCCCACATGGTAGGCAAGTGCTCTACCCCTGAGCTACATCGCCGGCCTTTTTTATTTTATTTTGTGACGGAGTCACTGAGGTGTGCAGGCTGGCCTCAAAATTGTGATCTTACTGCCTCAGACTCCTGGATACCTGGGACTAAAGGGCATAAGTCCCCACACTGGGTACACCTCTTGCTTTCCACCTCCCAGGACTTCCCCGAGATATACTAAGCTACCCATTAGGATCAAGGAATGTGAAACTGGTAAGAGCACAGAAATAGCACTATAAAGATACCCCGCGTGGCAAACTGTCTGGCAACATCCACTGGCACTACAGCTGATCAGTGCCTACGATCACGTATTCCCACTCTTCGGGTCTTTCACGCACCGGAAGTACAGACACACGTGCAAGGACACATCTGCACATGTTCAGAGCAACACTATGCCCAAGAGCCCCAAACTAGAAACAACCAAACCAGGTAAGTGGATGAGTAACTGACTGGCCGGTTATAAAATACAACGCTATACAGCAGTAAGAATGAACAAACTGCTGCTGCTGCACAGGGTAACTGAAGACTTCAAAACTCTAAAAAATACATACTGTGTGGTTAAACTCATGTAACTTTCAGAGTGGGCAAAACCAAATGCAAGACTTTTCTTTTTTTCCAGTGTGAGGACTAAACCCAGGCCCTCCCATGGAGCTACCATCTCCAGCCCTAACTCACGTGATCTTTAAAGATCTAATCTAATTCTGGAATTAGGATGATGGTGAAATCTGGGCGGAAGTGGTAATTGAGAAGGAGGACTTCCAGAATCCTGGGATACCAGTTATGCTCTTTTGTCATTTGGTTTCTTGAGACAGGGTCTCATTTTGTAGTTCAGGCTGGCCATGAACTCAGCATGTAGCCCAGGCTGGCCTCGAACTTATGGCAATCCTCCTTGCTCAGCCTCCTGAGAGCTACGATACAGCTGTGTGCATTACCACATCCGGCTTAGCTATGTTCTCCTGAATTTCTGTTTTGTGTATACGTGGTGCTGAGGACTGAGCTCAGGGCCCAGGCATTCTATCACTTAGCTACATCTTCAACCCCTTTTTCATGTTTTAAGAAAAATCTCGTGGTAGCTATTTTGTGAAAAGGTGGAGTCGTACACTTGTAATTCTTGTACCTTTTATGCATATTTAATATGTCAATGTTTAACGTACCAATATTTATTTAAAACTTACCCTCATAAAGAACTTGTCATACTATCCTACAAACAGTCTAAAAGGCTTGCGTTTGAACATTTTTTTAAAAACTCCCTGATGTTCTGAGTATGATAATGCCCTTTGGTAACTAAAACAAAACTTGCTTGGGGGCTGAAGGAGGGAAGGAAGCCGCAGACCCAGCCTGCCCCAGGGCCGACAAGGACCACAACAGTGGCCTTGCATTCACCACCTGAGACACTTGTCCCACACTACTTAGACTGGAAAGAGCAAAGGACACACATGCCGTCACCTCCAGGGTGCCTACTGAGTAAAAACTATCATTTCCAAAGTCACAGAGGGCAAGAAACATAACAACTGAAACAGTGTCAGCTCAAAAACAGAAACGATGGCTGGAGGTGTAACTTAGTGTAGGACACTAGTCTAGCGTGCGTAAGAAAGGCTCTGGGTTTTTGATCCTGAGCAAAGATGCAATAAGATGTCCAATCTAAATTTAGACACATCCATATATATGTACAAATTCAACTATAAAAAAGATATAAAATATTATATTATAAAAAGATTCAATCATCTGGTTAAAAGACAAAGCCAAAGATTGCCAAACTGGGTCAACAAAAACTATATGTGACATTCAACTGTATACTTCATTTAAATGACTGAATCACGTGGTATGTAAATTATATGTTATTAAACTTGTGGGGTTTTCTGTTTGTTTGTTTGTTTGTTTTTTTGAGACAGGGTCTCACTATGTAGTTGAGACTGACCTGGAACTCACTATGTAGCCCAGGCTGTTCTCAAACTCACAGTGATCCTCCTGCCTCAGCCTCCCGAGTGCTGGGATTACAGGCATGCGCCACCACACCCGGCTATTAAACTTGCTTTTAAAAATGATACACTGTCTAAAAGACACATCTAAACATAGGACATACAAAAATTTAAATTAAAGGACAGAAAAATACTGACCATGAAAATACCAAGCAAAAGAAAGTTGGCGGAAACAAAATCAGCTGGCCCTGGAGACACGTGGCCCTTTCAAATGCACCTGTACATCAAATCTGCATGTGAATTGTGGTAATGAACAGAACTTCTTGTGGAGTTAGTGGGAGGTCAGCCAAGAGAAAGGCACAGAAGAGAGACCTGAACTACTATGTGTGGGAGACGCATGACAGCTGGGTGTGGAGGCATATGCCTGTAATGCCCACACTCAATAGGCTGAGGCAGGAGGATGTCTATGGTGTGAGGCCAGCATGGGCTGCATAGTGAGTTCAAGGCCAGTCTGGACTACTCAGTCTCCACACACACACACACACACACACACACACGAGACACGTGACAATATTCCTCTAATTAGGCACGAGTTTGAAGAAAGGTTGTAATAAAGAGACTGATACAGAAAAGTAATAAGAAAATTAGCTTTTGGAGTCCAAGGGAAGAGCAAATTGCTAGCTTCTGACACACATCCTCGTCGAGAACACGAAGACGTTTACCCTCATCTTTGAAGGCCTGATTTTGCCACATCAAGGAATGAGGTTTAAATTTTAGCCTAACTAGACAGAAATGAGGGCAGACACATAAAAATTCAGTCATCAATCACTTAATCGATAAAAAGCCTGAAAACAAAAGCTTTGAAACAGAACAGAGAAAGGAAGCACTTCCTCGACACTCTGTCTACTTCCTGTAACATGAGCGCTGGGCAGGGACACGGGAACACGGCTCACCAGGCGTCCGTGGGGCACAGCGTACACAGCATCCCTGTGGCTGCCTCCCTCCTTCCGGGCGCCGCCATCCCCGGACTCCTCGTCACCAGACGACACCTGTGTTTCAGTGTCACCTTCTTCCCCAGAGCCCAGGGCTCCAAAGGGTGATGAAGAAGTTCTCCTTCCTGCTCCACTCTGCCAGCTTGGCCTGCTAGAATATGAAAGAACAAAAACAAGTGCCCTAACGCTTGACTGGTTTTTGCAATTCCGGAGACTAAACCCAGGGCCTTCACACTGAGCCATATCCCTAGTGCAGCTCCTCACACGCTTTTACCCTTTTTTGTTGACATGGGGTCTCACTGAGTCGCTAAATTAACCAGGATGGGCCGTAACTGCAGTCCTCCTGCCTCAGCCCCACCAGTGCTGGGATTACAGGCGTGCCCTACCATGTCCAGCCTGATATCTACACATGTATTAAATGCATCCCCTCCAAGCCTCCACAACAGCAGTATTACACGACAGTATAAAATATATAGAAGCTCCAAGGTTAAACCACTCTCTAGCTCACCTTTAGGTATTTCTTTCTTTTGGGGGGCAGGCATTGAGACCAGGTTTTGCTGTGTAGTTCATATTGGCCTTGAACTCACTACATAACCCAAACTGGCCTCAGCAGTGATCCTCACAGCCTCCCAAATGCTGAGATTACAGGAATGCACCATCACTCTGGGCTGTATGCTCTTGTCTTTCTAGTTATGGTTGTTTGGAATTTTAGTTATTACTGTATATATAAACAATCTGTCTTGGGTTTTTTATGAATATTAAAATTAACCCTTTCTAAAAGGTAAATGTAACCGTATGTAATAAAGTAACAATTTAACTCATTTAAGCACTTAGCAACTTAATAAGACCTTGTCTCAAATTTTTTAAAATTGGGAGTGCGGTAGTAACATAGCTGAGGGCAAAAGCCCTTGTGTTCAATCCCCAGCACTGCAACCAAAGAAAGAAAGGAGGGAGGGAGGGAGGGAGAGGGAGAGAGAGAGAAGGGAAGGAAGGAAGGAAGGAAGGAAAAGAGGACTAGTGTGTCATCATTTAGGCAAGATCTACCCTGGAGAAATTTATTTTTGGGTTTTTTTTTTAATTTTTGTTTATTTGTTTTGGTTTTTGTTTGAAACAGTCTGGCCTCAAACTCACTTATGTAGCTCAGGCTGGCCTCAAACTTGCCTCGATCCTCCTGACTCAGCCTCCTAACTATTAAGAAAATTTTGATCAAAGCAATTAATACCTCTGGACAGTGTCTGTTTAACGCTAGTGATAAAAACTGAAGGACTAACACTAGCCATGAACACACGTACACGCGTGCGCACACACACGAGCACACAGCAACACCGTCCCTACCGAAGCCGCGGCTGGGAGGTGGTGGCATAGGGCTCGATGAGACTGTCTTTCTCGTCGCAGGTCGCATCACTCTCAGACCGCGACCTCGGGCGAGGCTGGGGGATGGCGACGGTCCTCCCAGTCAGCGTCGTTGCCAAAATGGCCGCGGCCAGGGCCGACCTGGGGACGGAAACAGGGGCCTGAGACGGGGAGATGGCACATCCGGGACATCCGCGCTGAAGGACATCCGGGTCACCCATGGCTTCCCTGGGAACCACAGCGTCGTCTGAACTTCCGCTACTTGCCCACAGTCCGTGGTGCCCCCAGACGGTCTCCCGGTCTTCACGTTGACTTTAAGGAGCTGTATTACTCTCACCCCATTTCCACAGAAATTAAATGACTAAGATTTCCCACTCAAAAACAAATTTTAAAAAAATTTTAAAAAGAGGAAAAAACAAAAAGGTTTCCTCACCAATAAGAGAGAGCCAATTCGCTAATGAAGGTAGTCGGATCTCAAAGCCTGAACTCAAATGGTGTTTTTATTAAAATGACATCAGAATGGAGAGAAATGACATAAAAAGACATCAAAGTTTAAAAGACCATTTGAAAACACTTGGAAATTAGTCAAATGTATGTCACAGGTAAAATAGTGGCAGATTTATCCTCCTGCCTAAAAAGGCCAAATGAAACAAATGAACAGACTTCTTTCTGGTTGTTGGGCTGAATGCAGGGGAGAATTCGCAGGTCACAGGGTACAGGCCGGAACCTAAAGCACAACCAGGCAACTTCCCAAGCTAAGAGCTGGGGATGCCGGGCAGAGAGGGTCTTCAAGACAGCAGCAGCAAGAGGGAGCTGCTCAGAGAGAAGCTGGGAGACTTGCACGGGTATCCTGAGTGTTCAGCAAGACTCCTTAGCACATCCATGTGAGGAAAGCATCTGAGGCTGGAAGAAGAGAGACGTCCAAAGCATTGAGAGAAAGAGACAGGGACTTAAACAGTCCGGGACAGTACCCGTTCCCATGAAGCTGGAAAAACGTCACTTGTGGAACACTGGGGCCAGAACTCAGAAGAGCATCCCAGCTGAGCGTGGCCCCAGCCCCTCTAGCAAATGAATCAAATGTAAAACGGAAGACTGTGGGAACCCATGTTTGTGGCTAGTGCGTATAAAACACAGGTAAATTGCAAGGTCCTTAGTTTGGTCTTCAGTACCAAAAAATTAAAAGATAAAAATAAAACAGGTAAAACAAGCTGGGCTTGTGACTGGCATCTTAGATGGGGAAGGGGCAACCTTGGGGACTTAGCCCTCAATCTGCGGGGTCTGCTGCTCCCTCCAGGTAGACACTAGCAGAACTGAACTGGGTCAGAGGACACCTGGGTGGCACCCACTGCTAAATTAATTGCTTGTGTGCTGGTGGGATGGAGGAATCTCCTACATCTTTTGGAGTCACAGAAGCGATCACTGTTGACTGATGCTAGTTGAGAGTATAGGAGAAACAGAGAGAGTATAGTTGTGGTAGATTAATTAACGGTCAACTTGTAACACCCAGCTGAACTGAATCAGCCTGCTCTGGGTGTGGAAGATCCACCTGAGGATTACTGCCAATAGCCATACAGAGAGAACTGGAAAAGAAGATCCCAGGCTGTTGATTTTCTAGGAGCTTGCTGTGGGTGGTTTTCACTGGCTGTTCTCATTGTTGGAGGAGCTCGGGACCTTGCTGTTCAGTGGGCATGACTGCTGTTCTCATCAGGGGATCTCTGATCTTCACCGTGAGCATCACTTCCTGGCTCCAGTGCAGATCCCTCAGCCTGGTGGCACAAATCCTTTACCCTGGGGGTATAGATTTTTCTGGCTTCCACCACTGGCCTTTGGGCCTTCTGGGTGCAGATCCTCAATACGGACAAGCATGAAACATTGTCATGGGCTCTAGGCCACTGGCTGAACTTGTGGAGGACACTGCCTTGGACTCCAAGCCTTTACCTGGACTTGTGTGGGACATTGCCATGGGATCCTGGCTCTTGGCTGGATTCTTTGGGCCTCTATTTTGCGTTTAATCTCTTGCATTCCTTTGTATTTCACTTTTGCGGTAATTATAAAATAATCCTATAAACTATGCATCCTGTATTAAATCTATTTCCTTTGTAAACCCTGACTACACAATAGGAAAAGCCATATCCTTAGAGCTTCATATCATTAAATGCCCCCCCCATGTTTGTGGCACTGGGGATGGAACCCAGGGCCTTTGCACTGAGCAACAACACCAGCCCTTTTAATTTTTTTCAGACAGGATCTCACTAAACCACTAAATGTCCTAGGCTAGGCTCAAACTTTCTTTTTAAAAAATTTTTATTTTTATTATTGTATATTTGGAGTACAAAATGATTACATTCATTGTGGGGAGTTGGTACAGGTATATACCACATCCGGATTCTTTTTATGCCCCCCATCTCTTGGTCCTCTTGTTTGCAAAAGATCTCACTATTTCCTATCATCTATCTTTTCTTTTGCTCTTTGATTGATTTCTACTTTGGTTTCTCATATAAAAGAAACCATGGAATATTTAAGCCGTGGGTATGATTTATTTCACTTAACATTATAGTCTCAGGGTTGAATTTTCAGTCCTCCTACCTCAGCCTCCCAGAGTGCTGATCTTATAGGCAAGGCACGCATTATGGCTTGCGTTTAGATGTCCACCCACCCCAGGCCTCATGCAAATGAGATGGGGCTATTTTGGAGGTGGCTGAAACTACAGTGTATGATGCTGGGATTAAGGGCCTGTGATTACTAAACCACTACATGTGAGTGATTAGTTTGGCACCGCCCTAATCCCTGTAGTCTGAAAACTTCTCTTGTTAAACTTCTCTTGTTGCTTTTGCTGCTTCTGCTGTCATTAACTGTTGCCCTCTGCCACCCTACCTTGGAGCCAGCTGATAATGGACTGAAACCTCTTCAAACTGTCAGCCAAAACAGCTTTCTCCCTTTAACTTTGGGTGTCAGGTATTTTTGTCTGAGTGACTAGATAAAGAAGTTTGGTTCTAGAGAAGTGGGGTCGTTGTTGTGACATTACCTGTCCACGTGGCTCAAGAGGCTTTGGAACTGGACTGTGGGAAGAAGAGTTAGGAAAAGTTTGGAGATGCTGACTGAAGAAGAGCTGGAATGCCTTAGGCGGTTCTGTATGGGAGATTCTGGGCAGAGCTCAGAAAACCAGAAATCCAGGAAAGACCAGGCTCAGGAGGTTTCTGCTGGGAAGAAGGACTGCACTGGCTGCTGGACTCCAGATGATGTGTTACGCATTGGCAGAAAGTTTGTCTGCATTTTGTTCATGTCCGGAGACTTGGCCTGAGACTGATATTAAGGGAGGCAGACTAATTAA
The DNA here is from genome assembly GCF_012274545.1 of Fukomys damarensis. NCBI lineage: Eukaryota > Metazoa > Chordata > Mammalia > Rodentia > Bathyergidae > Fukomys > Fukomys damarensis. The sequence continues at coordinate 54,704,006 of NW_022900931.1, forward strand.
TCTCACAGAAGAAATTTTAAGGCAGGCTAATGTTGAAGCCATGGCATGGCTACTGTTGGGGGCTTTTAGCCAGATCCATGTTGAGAATCAAGAACAAAGAGCCCAAGGCCAGAGACCGCAGCACCACTGAGCTAAATCAAGTGACTGTTTTTTTTGTTTGGTTGGTTGGGTTTTTTTGGTTCCTGGGATTGAACTCGGGTCCTTGTGCTTGCAAGGCAGGCCACTGAACCGCTGAGCTAAATACCCGGCCCTCAAGTGACTATTTAAAGCAAAAGCAATAACCATGCACTGTGGTGCTTCTACAGTTAGAATTTATACATATGTCAACAGTAGCACCAAAGAGGGGATAAAGAAATTAGAAGTTGATTGCTAATTACTTTATATATGAAGTGGAAAACAGGGCATAGTGGTATTCATCTGGAACCCCAGCACTTGGGAGGCTGAGGCAGGTGGTCTGCCACAAATTCAAGACCAGCCCAGACTACACAGTGAGTTCAAGGATAGCCCACACTAGATAGCAAAACCCTACTTTAAGAAAACAAACAAACAAAAATAAATAAAAATACAATCAGTGGAATAATATTAAAGATTAACCGATGGGCCGGGGATTTAGCTCAAGTTCAATCCCCGATAGAAAGAAAGAAAGAAAGAAAGAAAGAAAGAAAGAAAGAAAGAAAGGAAGGAAGAGGGAGGGAGGAAGGAAGGAACGAGGGAAGGAAGGAAGGAAGGAAGGAAGGAGAAAGAAAGAAAGAAAGAAAGAAAGAAAGGAAGGAAGGAAGGAAGGAAGGAAGGAAGGAAAGAAGGAAGGAAGAAAAAAATTAACTGAGATATTATTTTTTGGAAATAAAAAGAATCTAGAAATATGCCCAATTTGCCAAAACCATGTTGATTGAGGTAATAAGGACTATAATCCACAAATATACTTGTGTAAAGCACAGGAGACAATGAGAAGAGATTTTTCTAGCAAGTCCACAGCACCTTGCCATGAAGCGACCTGTTCCATTACTTTTCTGCTGCCCAGTAGATTATAATAGAAATAAGTCCCCCAAACGATGAAAAGGCTGTTCACACCAACGCTGAAGAGCTACAAAGGGCCACCTTCCCATTGCAGGGAGGCAGGTGCTCTACAGCCAGGCCTGTGACTCTGAGCCAATCTCTACTACCTGAGCCTCAGGGGACCCCTCTCACAGCGTTGTCGAGGAGATGGAAGACAGAACCAGACCATACACTTTCAAGAGCACTCAGCACAGAGTAAACACTAAAACATGCTATCCATGCTATCAAGATTGTGCTGAAGGAAAAATCAAACACTGAGATATTTCAGGGTGGCTGTGTGTGTGTGTGTGTGTGTGTGTGTAGTGGTGGTGCTGAGGCATGAAACCGAGGGCTTTGTGCATACTAGGCAAGTGCTCTACCACTGAGCTACACCTTTAGCCCTTCAGAGTGATTTCTTTTTTAATCAGGAGACATACGATATTCTAGTATCAAAGAAGACTACAAAAGTACCATCCTGGGACGAAATTAGTTCTCACTTACTGTTAATAGACAAGTCAGTAGTTTGTGAATTCAAAGTAAGCTATGCCAGGCATGGTGGTGCACACCTATAATCCCAGCACTCTGGGAGGCTGAGTCCAGCCTGGGTCAATTTAGCAACTTAGTGAGACTCTGTCTCAAAAACTAAAAAATAAAAGGGCTGGGGACGTAGCTCAGCGTGAAGGCCCTGGGTTTTAACCCCAGTACAAACCAAAAACAAAAAAACACTAATCTAAAACTCTCCTGTCTTAAATCTTGGAGGGCACAGGCAGAGGTTCCAAGAGTAAGAGTCAGCTTTTTGGTGCATCTGGAGAGCTGAACAATGGGGAATCAAATAGTATATTTTCTGTTGAGGGTGGGAATGAGACAGGGTCTGGCTATGTAATCCACGCTGGCCTTGAACTCACTATGTAGCCCAGGCTGGCCTCAAACTCATGACAATCCTCCTGCCTCAGCCTCCCGAGTGCTGGGATTGCAGAGGTGTATCACTACGCCCACACAGCAGATCTTTTAAAAAGCAGAATTGTGTCTAAAAAGAAAATGCACAATTTTTTGTACACAATTCAAAACTCTCTTAAGGATTATCAAGCTGGGCTTTCATGCTTTCTGTTTTGAAAAATGTGAACAGCCAATTGTGAAATGGAACAGCACTAGACACTGAAAGAGATAGAGTCCAGGGAAGTCCACTGCCCCTCAGAGAAGGCAGAATCAGGGCACTGTGGCAAAAAGTTCAAAGTATAGGATTCTTGTCACCCACTTGTGAGTTTGCACCTTCTAGGATCCAGTGCTTGGCAGCCGAGCACAGGTGGACCTTGGTTCCTGCTCATCTGAGACTCACCTTGGTCTCTCTGGGGATGGGTTGGGGCTTCGGGGAGGAGGTGTACGAGGCACAGCTGGCTTTGGAGCAATGCTGGCTGCAGGGAGGAGGCCATGCACGATGTGTCTCTGCACAAACAAAACCCAGCATAAGTCAGTGGGCTAAGAGAAATCACCTGGCTACTGTCACCACCACTACCTACCCAGAGGTACACAGCCCCTTTCCAGCACATCCAGCAGGGACCACCACCACCACGGTGCCCCTTGGAGGGACCTCCATCTCTCCTTCCTCAGCTCTCCTGAGCATCCCCAGGGTCGCCTTGCAGCCCCCTTCCACTTGTCCCACAGCCCTACCCACAGTGGGACTTCCCATGCCTTCCCCCTGCAGGTAGGAGTGACTTCCGGAGAAACATGCCTCACCCTTATCAACCCTAGATAACCTAGCTCTAGCTCTGAGTACACACTGACCCACATCTGTAGGAGCTTAGGGAAAATTTTAGGTAGCTCATCTCAAAGATGCAGAGTAAGAGCCAGGAATAATGACCCACACCTCTAATCCCAACACTCTGAGAGGCTGAGGCAGGCGAATTGGAAGTTTGAGCTCAGCCTGGGCAACCTAACTCAAAGTATAAAAAAAATTTTTTTTAAAGAGCTGGGAGCTGAGTATGATGGCACACACCTGTAATCCCAGCACTCTGGAAAGCTAAAGCAGGAAGAATGCAAGTCTGAGTACAGCCTGGGCAATTTAGCAATACCCTGTCTCAGAAAGAAAATACTCCCATCCAGACAGAAGTACTGTTCCCCACTCAGGGAACACTGAACTACATTCTCAGCTACGCATTTATACATATTTATTTCTTTAGAGACGGGCACTCGCTAAATTGCCCAAACCGGGCTTTAACTTGGGATCGTCCTTCCTCAGCCTCCCCAGGGATGGAATTACAAGCAGGCACCACCACACCGGGCTAAAATAAAGAGATTCCGAGCTGAAAACCATTTCCTTCTGTGCCGCCGCCTTACTTTAACCCCAGACCAAACCCCAAACGCGCCCCAAAATCTCACCTCCTACCTAACTTGCAGCCCCAGGGGGCCGACGAACAGGACAGGATTGATTGTACTTACGAACTGGCTCCTGCGGGATCTCCGAAATCCCAGGAGCATTCTTGCTGCGGGAAATGGCCAAGCCAAGGGCTGGATTTATGAGTCGCTATCTCCAGAGCCAGGGACCGTTCCCTAAAACTGGTTCTACGCCCACTGGACGAACTCCAGACACTTTCTACCCAAGCAACTTCACAACAACCACGCCCGCCACTGGCTGTGTTTTGTTTTCGACCAATCAAAGCTAAGGTTACTTCCATACCCGTCGCTCTTGGCAACTAGCGTGTCTCATTCAAATCTCCACAATCGCGGAAGCTTGCTGAGCTGTCTGTTCTTTTATTGGTCAAATCAGGTATCAATCCTAGACACCACAGCCTATCCGACACTGTGGGAGGAGGAGGGAGGGCAGGATGAAAAACTGGGCAGGAGCAGTTGATGAGAACCCGGAAGTGGTGCAGGCTCCTGGACTGGACCGAAGAGCCAGGGTGCGGACTCAGCTGGGGTATCAAGGGCCAGGCAGGTGCAAAAAGCAAGGGATGAAGCCACCAGGCTTCCCGGTTCTTAGACTTGGCAAACTAATCAGTCTTTCACTGACCATTCTGTAGCCGGAATCTTGCCAAAGGGGGCCGGCATAGAGGGGAATGTGGGGCCGTGTGCAAAAGAGCCTTTCAACTGCAGTCTTGCATTTGCCTCATTAGATCAAGACCACCGATGGACAAGAACCACGCCCCCGCCGATGGCATGGAGCCGGTGCACGTGCCTTTCGGGCACATTGTAGCCAATGAGAAATGGCGTGGGTCGCAGCTGGCGAGAGAGATTCAAGGTCGGTGGGTTGAGCTGCTTTCCACTGCCAAGCCCTTTTCTCACCATACATTTAACCAAAGTTCACAGAACTCATTTTGTTGTCTGTACTTTAAGGGAAAATTAAACTCGTTTTTGAGGATGGCCTGACAGTAGTAGATTTTTACCTGTCCAGCAGATCTTGCATTCTCTACATCACCGAAGCTGATTTAGTGGCAGGAAATGGCTACAGAAAGAGACTTGTTCGGGTCAGAAATGTAAGTATTGAATTCAAGAAACTGAAAGAGAACATTGATTCGTATCCTCCTAACTCCACCCCCAACCCCTTGAACTAATAATGTCTGTAATCCCATTGGTCATCCCAAGCCAATGATAGAGCCATCAATAATGTGATAGGCTTTCTTAATTTTGAAAGGAAACTCGTTACTAAATGGTTTTTATTTTTGTTTGAAGTCTCATAATCTTCAAGGGATTGTAGTAGTTGAAAAAACGCAGATGAGTGAACAGTACTTCCCAAACATACAGAAGTTTACTGTGCTGGACCTTGGGATGGTGTTGCTTCCAGTGGCCAACCAGGCAGAGGCATCCTGCCTCATTGTCCAATTAGTAAGTATAGATTCCTCCTTCACAATAGCCTGGTCCTCCTGCAGATTCTCAGCTCGCTTTGATGGATCATTTTACTCTAGCTATAGTTGTAACCCATGGTTCCAATCTGTGTCAAAGTTCAGCAGCCAGCTGAGCCTGCCACCCACTTCAGGCATATGTATAACAAAGCAAACAAGTTGAAGATCTAATTTTAGGCTCCCAGGCTAATGTGATAATTCGTTATCCCACACTTAATGCTGGTGAACTTTTTAAAAAAGAGTGACAGCTGGTAGTGCAGCTCGGTGGTAGAGCTCTTATCTAGCATCTATGAAACCTTGGGTTTAATCCTCAGTACTATACACACACACACACACACACACACACACACTCACAAAGTGATACATGCGGTTTACCTCTGACCAACTGAAAATCAGAACATGGGGACAGGGCCTGAGCATCCATTTTTCTTTTTAAATCCCCTCTCTGAAGTGTAGCTTGGAGAACCAAATTGAAAATGCAAGCATCCCTGTGTGGTTCACAGATTTCCCTCCACTGCATCATTGGGTTCCTTATTCCTGACCTCCTGATGCTGTATCAACTGTATCGGATGATGCTACTATCTGCCTTGGTAGAACCACCACTGAGTTAAGTGGTTTTTCCTTTTTTTTTTTTTTTTTTTTTTTTTTTTTTTTTTTTTTTGGTTTTTTTGAGACAGGGTCTCACTATGGTAGTGAGACTGACCTGGAACTCACTGTGTAGCCCAGGCTGGTCTCGAACTCACAGCATTCATCCTGCCGCAGCCTCCCGAGTGCTGGGATTACAGGCATGCACCACCACGCCTGGCTCAGTTTTTCCTTTGATAAGCAAGCTTCCCAAAGGTCATGTATGAAGCTGTTCTCATTTAGATACTGGGTGTGAATGTTTAAATTAAAAATTTTAAAAATATTGCATTAAAAGACACATTGCCAGGCCGGGGATTTAGCTCAGTGGCACCACTCCTGCCTCACAAGCACAAGGTCCTGAGTTCGATCCCCAGTACAAAAAAAAAAAAAAAAAAAAAAAAAAAAGATGCATTGTTGTCAGTCCCTCAAAATACTCCACCTCGCTTCAAAAATACCCATCATTTTTGCCACTTTCTGAAGCATTTCTGGAAGTCCTCTTTCGTGAGTATATTTTCATGGCTGCCTCAGTATACTGAGTTCAAAACTTTTATGACTATTTCTGTCAAATAAAAACATTGTCCACCTTGTCCACCTTATTCATTGGATCTGGCATCGTGTGACTTCTGGCTCTTATGAAAGATTAACATTTTGAATTTATTCAGGACATTGAGGTAGCCACTGTAGCACAACTAAAGATATTCACAAAATAAAGGCAATGGTAGTAATTTTTAAAGATTCACTTATTTTGCTGATGTCTGAAGACATATTCATGGCATTTGAAAACATTTGAACACACAAGTCAAGCCCAATCAAATGGAAAAACTCAATTTTAAGAAAAGTGCTAGTTCTCCAGAGGGCGCTTATGTGCTTTTTCCCTTTATTTCCGGTTCAGGTTCAAGAGCAAACCAAAGAGCCCAGTAAAAACCCTTTTCTCAGGAAGAAACGGGCTGTGCTCTCCGAGCCATTTCTTCTTCGAACTGTGCAGCAGATCCCAGGAGTTGGAAAAGTTAAAGCTCTTCTTCTGCTCCAGAAGTTTCCAAGTATCCAGCAACTGAGTAACGCTTCCATCCAAGAGCTCCAGCAGGTGGTTGGACAGGCAGTAGCTCAGCAAATCCACATCTTCTTCACTCAGTCCAGGTGACTGCTGGCCTCCCAACTATGATGTTTTTCTCTTTTAGACCACAAACTACAAGATCGTTTTCATATTTAAAAAACCAGAAACAATTTCTTTTCGCAGCAACTTGTGAAACACAAGGAGAGGCCTAATGGAGAATGAATTGTACTGCTTTGGGCATTGAAGTTAGTGGCCACAGGTGACACTACCTCATTCTGCCAAGATGAAAAGATCCACGAGGATCTTCCTTTGCTGAGACTCTCATTCTGAGCAAAAATCTAGCTAAGGCAGATTTCTGATTGACTTTGACCTACATCTGCCATGGGAAGATCTTGTAAAGTTCCGGTACTGGATGTGACCATCTAAAGGAAACTAACCTACAATGAAGCACTGTGTACGCTAAGTCCCTTGTTCCTGGTGGCAGTTGCTGCTCTTCAGGCCTGGTCTGCATATGCTGTGCTCTGAGGGCTGCTGCCAATGTAAATAAACAAATGTACAACAGTCCTTTCCTTTGTGCCCTCATCCCTCCCTTCCTGTTTTTTGGAGGGAAGGGATAGTCACACAGTCTGTTTGTAACTACTGGCTGTGTCTTCTGAACAGAGAAATCCTGGGGTTTGAAATTCCTCGTTTAGAGGTCAAAACTTAATGTGCAAAGAAGAAGGTGTTTGTACACCTGTGGCGCAACAATAGGAGGATACACCAGAAAACATCAGAGGGTGCTGCAGACTGCGGGGGAGCCAGGGACTGAGGATCCAAGGGCACAACTGCCCATTCAAAAAATACACACACTAAAAATGCCATATGTTTTTAAAAATACCTAGATAAGTTAAGGTAAGTTAATGTTAATGTTTAAAATTCAAAAACAGGGCCGGGGATTTAGCTCGTGGTTCTTCCACCTGCCTTGCAAACGCAGGGACCTGAGTTCAATCCCCGGTACCAAAAAATAAATAAATAAATAAAATTCAAAAACATCTTTGTGCATTAGGGTGATATTTATTTGAAAGATAGAATTAAAGTGACAAAAGCAAAAAAAAAAAGTCAGATAAATGTGTTTATTTAAATATTTATACAAACATGGTCCTATGAGCAGTGGGTAGATACACTTTCCCAAAGGTGGTTGCCTCCCTTAAGATATTGCACAATATAAAATATTTAAATTCTCATTATTTCTCAAAATTAGATTTCAATGCTATATTTTTAAGCTATATCACTTTTACTATGTCAACCATGAATCCTATTAGACCACGGTGTCATCCAATTTATAGGCAGAGAAATCAAACTAGTAAGAATGCTCATTTTAAAAAGTCAGAGCTTTAAACTTGAATCATTTACATCTTCACCATATAAAATGTAAAGCTATTTTACCCAAGACTCTTAAAATATAGTTATGTACTTTCTACTTCAAACAAAATGAAAATGTTTTGAGTATCAAACAGTATATTATCTACCCTGTAGACAGCATCTCCATCTAACACTGCCACTGTGTTAGCAACTTGTAAATGGTATCAAACTGGAGGAAAACTGCTCCTAAATTTTATTTTTATTTTTTGGTAGTACTTTTTTTTTTTTTTCTTTTTTTGGCATTGCCTCCCCCCCAAAAAAAGAATAATTCAAGACAAAATTGGTACTAGACTTTACTGGGAAATAGCACTCATATTACGTAGAAATAATGGCAACATCTTCTTTTAAGTTAATGAATTCCATGAAGAAGCAGCTCTTTAGAACAGTTTTTAGTAACAAATTTCATTCTATCATTATAGTCCTCTGACCTGCCTTAATTCAAGGGTCATCTGAATTCTGGGTTAAGAAAAGATTATTACCCAAACCTGAAGAGTTAACAAACAGTACTAATGTAGCTAACAATTTAACGCTGAGAGTACTTACAAGTGGTCACTGTAACCATTAAAAACAGCCATAATTCCAACACTACTCTATATAATAGAATAAATAACCTGCAGCAATACTGATACTCCTTAAGTGTTTCCCACAAGCTTAAGAAGTTTCTTGTTACTTTCATAAAAGCACATCAAACACATGTGACAAAATGGGATTTGAAAATATTGAGATACACTGCATTATGGCACAAATGTGAAGGCCCAGCGGACCCCGGAAGTGACGGTTTCTGCTTCCTGTCAGTATACAGAGCTGTCAGAGTGAAGCAGGCTGAACGGAGTGGAGAGCTTCTTCTTGGTGTGAGGCCTCTCCACCCCCACTGTGGGGAGGCACAAGGTGCTGGCTGACTTCCGTTGGTTCTTATTGGTGCCCCAACTCAAAAACGAAAGCTTTTTTGAGATTTTCTTGGTTTTACCAGTTTTATCATCATCATCTATAGCTAAGCAGATCATGGAGTAAGTTTTCTGCATTCCCACAGAGTATGTGGCACACTTATTATGCTGCACAGAGAAAAAGAAGAAAGGAGGTTAGACATCTTCAAGATGCCTAATGAGTGACTATAAAGTTTCAGACACATTCTGCACCTACAGCATACTCTTAATTAAGAGGATATCATTCTAAAACCCAGGTGACGGATGCTTACACAGAATTAGGCTCTTAAAAGCAAGGACAATTTTTAAGGAATATACTCAGTAGTAATGATTTAGGCTTCAGAACAACTAATCATTTTTTTAAGCTTATTGTATTTGAGAAATATATAGCAATGGTCAACAAATGAGTACAGTGCACAGCAGGTCTTCTCACCCTGGCTTCCCGGTGACTCCTCTGAGGTAACCATTGTGTTAGACTTCTGGCGATAACGTACATACAGGAGCATATGTATGTGTGCACAAGGATGTTTCACCATTTGTCTGGGGCAGGGTGTGCGGGGGATTGAACCCAGGGCCTTTGCACTGAGCTCCACACCCAGCTAGCTCTTTTAAAAATATTTTTACTTTGAGGCAAAGTCTCACTGAATTTCCCAGGCTGGGCCTGAACTTGTCATCTTCCACCTCAGCCTCCCACAGTGCTGAGATTACTGGCACGAGCCACCACCACCTGGCTACCTCTTGTCGTAAAAGGCATGTACCACACACATTTTCTACACTTTGCTTTCTTCATTTAGCAGAATTTAAGATTTCAATCCATGCTAATAAGCATAAGTCAATTTCATTCTCTTTAAAAACAATACAAAAATCCAAGAAGATACTGCTATTAACTTTTTCCCTTGTGACTTACCAATTTAATTTAATTAAATGTGCAACTCAGCTTCAATAAACACGTTCACACTGTTACACAACTATCACCATCCATCTACAGAACTTTTTCATTTTCCTCGCCTGAAACTCTGTACACAATAATTATCTTTGAAAAAATTATATAAGCCTCAAGTAGGAAATCTAAGGAAATGGTTTTCTAAATCACTTGTCTCTAAGGCTGGCCTGATATTGAGACAGTGTTGGCCACCCAGTGTTTATTGAACATCTATGTTCCAGGCACTAAACCAGGCCATTTACAAAAACGTACCAAGGTAGGATCTGTGATCATAAAATACAATGAATGTTTACATTTTTTTTAAATGTAGTAAACACCACTATAATTATTTGCCATTAATCCTCCTCAAAATACCTCCCTGTTGCTTCAAACACACTTATCCCCATTGTTCTTGCCAATTTCTGCAGCAACTCTGAGATACCCTCTCCTCCCTCCTCAGGCCACTCACATGTTCTCCTTACATGACATCCCTGTCTTGTACTTAACGGCATCTGTCCCCAGAGATCAAGGCTTCCTGAGGCTGGATTCTACTCCTTTTCTCTCCAACCAGCCCACTAGCCTACTGACTGTACAGATTTGCCCATTCTGGACATTTTCTATCAATGGAATTATAAAACCCATTCATTCACAAGCCCTCTCCAACCTGATTCTTCTTGTCATCATTCCACAAACACTGTCCACTTGTCCTGCTGCCAAATGGAATAGACAGACTCAGTTTCTCTCATTCACCACCTCTTAATTCAAATCAACTGATCACTCCCTGCTGTAAGATTTTCTTCTCTCTCTCTTTTTCCATTACTGGAGATTGAACCCAAGGCCTTCACATTGAGCCACATTCCCAGACCTTTTTTATTTTTTAATTGACACAGGATCTCACTACGTGGCTAAGTTGCCCAGGCTGGGCTGGAACTTGTGATCCCCCAGCCTCAGCCTCCCAGAGTGCTGGGATCACACACATGCGCCACCACACCTAATTTTTTCTTGACTCCAGAAACTCCTTCTAACCTCCCTCAAAGTTCCTGTGCACCTACTTCTCTTCTAACTGGCCTCTAAATGCTCGAGGTGTCTCAGGTTCTGTACACATCCCTCTGGTGAGTTCATCTTGCCTCACAGCTCTAAATATCATCTCTATGTTGATGACTCTGAAATATTTACGTTTAGCTCTGACTTCTCCCTTGAAGACTTGAACACTCAACTGCCTACCTTTCACATCTGCTGACCAACAGCACCTGAAACATCCAAAGCCCAGCTCATTTTCTATCTCCTTTACGTCCCCAGCCCTGGTTCCCCATGTGATGAAAAAGACCCGCTGCCCACACAGTTGCTGAAGCTAGAAACTGGGGCACCCCCTCCCTGCCCTCCATCTCTCGGCCCCACCTCCAAAATACCTCTCAGGTGCACCATCCTCTCTCCCCTCCACTGCCCCATGCCTGACCACTGGACAAATGCCCTGGCTGAGCTCCTGAGCAGACATTCTTCCAAAGAAAATCCTATACCACCTCACTGCCGCCAGAGGGGCCATTGCCTTCCACACCACCCACCCCTCCCACTCCCCCAGCGCGCTCACCCGTGGCACAGTGCTGTCACCAAAAGGCCTTCTCCCTGGGGCTGGCAGGGGAAGCCCATCCTACAGCAGGGCCTCTGCCCGATGCACTCTGCTCACCTCCAGCGCTCATCCTTCTTGTCACTTGGGTCAGCTCCAGCCCAGTGCAGGAGTCTCTCCCCACCCTAGACCTCTGACCACATGTTTTCTTTTCCTCTAGCAGTTATCAAATCACAACCACATATTCGCTTATTTGGTGCCAGCTTCCTGGGGTCAGGGACCTGCTCTGTCTACTTGGAGCTGAAGCTCCAACACCTACCAGTGCCTGGCATCAGTGCTATGATTGGGGTATGGTTTGTTCCCCAAAGGCTCACATGTGGGAGCCTGGTGCTCAATGTGGCACTGTTGGAGTTGAGTCCTTTACCCAGCAGGAAGTCCTTAGGTCATCTGGGGACATCCCCTCACAAGACAGACTTGGGTGGCTCTGGCTTCCTGTTTGGGGATTTGGTTTTTTTTGTTTTGTTTTGTTTTTTTGTTTTTCAGTACTGGAGATTGAACCCAGGACCTTCACACTTGGCTATATCCCCACTCCTTTTTTTTAAATTTTGAGACAGGGTCTCACTAAGTTGCCCAGGCTAGGCTCAAAGTTGTGATCCTCCTGCTTCAGCCTCCCAGAGCGCTGGGACCTCCTACTTCAGGATCTGATCTCTCCCTCCACGTGTGCTCTCACCATTAGGTCCTCACCAAAGAACAAATCAATAGAGCTGCCTGATCTTGGACTTTCAGCCTCCAAAACTGTGAGCTAAGGAAGCTGCTTTTTTCCTAAGTACCCAACCTTAGCTGATTCACTAGAGTAACAAAAGCACTATCACACACACAGCGGACAATCAGTATTTGCTGAATGAATAAATGCTGTTACATTTACACTGTTAGGAGCAGCAATGTTCAGGAGAATCTCAGATGTGATTCCTAGAGCTGGGGAAGAGTTAAAGGGTCTAATTGTGCACATGAATTTGGAGAAGCATCAAATACTTCCAAGGTCTCCCAGGAAACCATGCTGCCTCTGAGGTATGGAGGGGACTTTTGCCTGCTGTCTTAACACCTTCTGTAGAGTCTGAACATTTTTTCTATCATATGTGTTTTTTAATAGAATTTAATCAGAAAAACAAATCCACTGATTATTTTATCTATCGGATTAAACCTTTAAAAAGTTTCCAAATGACCGCTCTGACCCGGTGAGCACACCGCCATGTTTAAGATGAGGCCCTGGGAAAGGCCGCACTCCACACTGCATTCACCACTGCGGCCCCTGCGCTCACCATGGATGACGTGGAATCCAGGAGGCTCACGACCTTCATCTCAACCTCCTCCCCACCGAAGCTCTTCAGCAGCTTCATAACCTCGCTCACCATCAGCCACTTACAATCCACACCTTGAATGGAAATGATATAATCTCCTTCCTTGGTTCCTGCCATCTACAAAAATATTGTTTAAATAAAGGTCAGTGTTTTGTGCACTTAATTCCAAGTCAGTTCCCAGCAGACATGTGCATAAGTTTGTTTCAAGACAGCACAAACAGGGCTGGGGATTTAGCTCAGTGGCACCGCACCTGCCTCACAAGCACAAGGTCCTGAGTTTGATCCCCCGTACCCCAAAAAAAAAAAAAAAAAAAAAAAAAAAAAGACAGGGCAAGCATTTGTTCTTTGTTCTTTGGGCATGGAGCACCCAGAAGGCTCTGGCATCCAAAGTCAGGCCTTTGACATAGGTGAGCCCTGGTAGGTGTCTGAGCTGCTTCTTTGTGTACCCTCAGCTGGAGAGCGATGGGCTTACCGCAGCAGAACAAGAAGGATCCAGAAAGTGGACTTGAACAGGGGTGTTGCCTCGCAAGGTGAACCCCAGGTCGCCTTCCTCCAAGTTGAAATGAATGCTTCGGGGAGGTGTCCACCTCTTGTTAGCCGAAAACAAAGACAGGGGACCCTTTGGAGGAGAGCATCATTAGGATGAGTGTTTGAGGACTGAATGAGACTTTTTTTTGAGACAGGGGTCAGTCACGCTATATTATGTCACACAGTCTGGTCTCAAAGTCATGACAGCTCAAAGGATCCTCCTGCCTCAGTCTCCTGAACAGCCGGACCTGTAGGTGCCCTGTGCCTTGTTCTGAACCAGACCTGTGGAAGCTAAAGAGGAACACTGCCTGCTGTCCTGACCTCCTTTGGCCTTGGTGAGAGGCTAACGATACCATCTGAAGCAACAGGTGCTACCACAGGCATGCAAGAATACTGATTGCCATTTTCTCTAACATATCCAATGTATTTAAAATATTATCTTCTAAAAAGTATCTCAATTAAAATTATCTTAAGTCAGGTGCCATGGTGCAAGTCATCCTGGCACTCAAGAGGTTGAGGCAGGAGGATTTCAAGTTTAAGGGCAGCCAGGGATACACAGTGAGACCTTGACACAAAAACAACAAACGAAACAAAACCAAGTCTTAAATAAAACCTTTAACATAAAACCCCACAAATACCTAAATATAGAGCTTTTAAAATATGCTATGGTCTGAAAGTTTTTGTCTCTCCCAAATTCTGTGTTGAAACCAACGTGATCATTAGGATCGGGCCTCCTGGGAGGTGAACAGGTCACGAAGTGGAGCCCTCAATAGCGGAATTGATGCTCATGTAAGTGGGCTCCGTGGAGCCACTCGTCTCTGCCACCTGAGGACAGAGTAGGAAGGTGCCATCTCCAAGTCACGAAGACCTCACCACACCCTGAATCTGCTGCTGACTTGACCTCGGACCTCTCAACTGGCAGAACTCAGGGACAGAAATTTCTGTTGTGTAAAAGCCATGTGGTTCACAGTATTTCGTTACCAGCCTGGACAGGCTAAGACAATATACTCGGAAAATAGAAAAGCTCTCCTCTTAGGTCATTTATGAAATAGGTGTTCAACATACCAGCTTCTGGAAGAAGTCCGTTACTGTCACTTTGGAGAACTGGGGCAATACCATTTCAGCCTCTTGTTCCGTCTTAGCTAGAAAATGAAAAAAATCAATGCTTCTGTAATGGAATGTGATCCTTTACAATGCAGGTCTTCAGCCTTCTGTCCAAACAGAAGACAAAGCAATGCTCTCTCCTGGCCATGTGTGACTCGCCTTGGTTGGGAGAGTAGCACAGAAGATGGAACCCTGCTCACCCGTGGCTGTGTCATTGTGCCTTCCACTGGGCCACAATAAAGCCCTAACCTGTTTAGGGCCAGGACAGAGAAGTAACAACCAGACACGTTCCTGACCTCCAAGGAGCCTACTGCTCTTCTGGTGGACTTCCGTTGCCACTCTGTGGAGAAATGACCTGTTTCAGATGCAGCTCTCAGTACGCAGCCCTGGCATAATGGGCTTCCTGTTCTCATTATTAATGTGTGACGTGAGCATTTCCCAGTGATCCGTGGCCCGTGTTCTGACATTTCCATAAAATCCCCAAAGGACAGGGCTCAGAGTCGCTTCAGGAGAGCTGAACACAAGGTGATGCCCAGCAGGAGAAGCACCAGGAAAGGGTGCAGAGGCTCAGCACCCCTCCCTCTGCCTTATTGTATCCTTCGTGAGACGCTCGTAATGAACCTGGAAGTGGGTTTCCCTGAGTTCTGTATGTCATTCTAGGAAACTGTCCCCGAGGAGGAGATGGGGGAAGCCTGGTGAAACCACCCAGGGCTTGTGAGTAGCATCAGATGGACAGGGAGTCCTGGAAACGGGGCCCTCAGCCGGGGGGACACGACACTACCTCGGGGTGGACAGTGTGGGTACCGAACTGGGCTAGAGAGCACAGTGTCAGCTGGGGGACTGCTCGCCTGCTGGGTGGAGGCAACCACCCCTCACCTGGTGTCGGGAAGGATCTACCTTGTGAGCGTGCAGCGGGAGAAGTGGAGCCTGAGTAGTTTTTCCTCTGTGTCCTTGGGAGATTTTGACAAAGGGGATCCCAGTCCTTTCCCTCCCTCACTATAAAGCCATTCCCCTAAGGAGGCCCTCACACTCCCACTGTCCCAGCCACGAGTGACCACCACGATCCGAGGGCAGCAGCAACTGCCCAGTTCACTCTGCACTCCTGACCCATGAGGGTGCCCACACCCCAGAGATGCCGACAGATGGTGGTGGTGATGGAATACGAAGAACACAGGGTTAGGAGCAAGCCCAGGAAGGGTACTAGGAGGCTGTCTAGGGAGTGGACAGTAAAAGAGAGAAGAACAGTTTTCTAGAAGGCGGCTACAATGTTCGTGGTGTGGAGCCTCTGAAGGCATCAGAGAGAAAGATGAGTTCCCAGGGTCTTGGGATGACAGAGATGGCTGAGCCCCAAAGGAGTCCTGAGACCTCGTAGAAAGGGCTCCAGAGAAGGCAAACCAGGGAGAGCAGATGGTAGAAAGGGCCAGGATGGGCAGGACCATACTAGAAATGCAGTCAGCCCAGGGGACAGAGAATGTGGGCTCGAGGGACCCACATGGTAGGCACCCCAGGAAGTGTCCAGGGGCAGGAGAGGAGCAGGGGCCGCACAGGCATCATGGGAAGGAAGACCATGCAGAAGCCCCTGGATGCGGGGATATCGGAGAGGGAAAGGCCAGGGAAAGGGAGGTGCCCGGCCGCTCCCTGTGCAGCCCTGCAGGATGAGCAAGCACAGTGTGAACAGCAGGCGCCCAGCCTCCCGCAAGGGTGCATTCCACACACGTGCAGGGTCTCAGGGCTGGCCACTCACAGACAATGCCGGGCGCATCAGCCAAGTTCAGGAGATCGTCGTCCTCCTGGTGCTCAGAGTGCTTGAGCCTCGTGCGCTGGTGTGCGGCCCACAACACCTCCCGAAGCACCTGGATGTCACGCAGCTTCTTGCACAGGCTGGCCTCCCTCACCGACTCCTCATGGTGGGTGATCGCTCTGCGCAGGTGGCACTTTCCTGCAGGAAGAAGACACCACCCATGTGTTTATGGCATGTGACTACAACACAGAGCACCACAGGGCCCGAGGACAGGCCCAAGAAGGTAGACACTGTCCTTTCTAAAGGATCTGCTGGGACGGCCAAGGGCCCTCTGAGATGCGGGCTCACTTGCGTCCATTAAACACTCACTCAACAAACACTCACAGAATGCCCTAAGTACTACAGATAAGTCATGACCAAAAACTTGCCCCCAAGTTCATGGAGTTACACATTACTGGATGAAGACGGATAATTAACAAAGAAATATGTAATGGATCATGTGACAATAAGGTTACAGAGAAAAAAATAAAGCAGAGTAGGAGGGTGTGGTGAGACTGGGAGTAGAAGCTATTCTATGATAGTGGACAAGGAGGAGTTTTTAACTAACTTGTTTGACTATATATTTTTATTTTTTAATTTAGCTTTTTTGTGCTTTGTTCTCTGTTTGACAGGTTAACTCTTGAGCCAGAACCCTGAAGGAAGTGAAAGAGCAGCCATGAAGATATCTGACAGAAGAGCATTTCTGAACTAGGGCACAGCACAGGCATAGGTTCTCAAGGTCACCAGGAACGAGGGGTACGACTGGAGGGAATGAAGTCGGAGAGGACCAGGGGCCAGATCGTGCCTGACCTTACACGTAGGATAAACACTTGCTCACCTCCAACCCCGGGCCCATCAGGGTGTGAGCACTGGACTGAAATGAGGAGCAGAGAGAAGCAGGGAGACCAGCCACGAGCAAGGCAGGCTGCATAATCACTCTGGGCCTGTTTCCTCCGTGGTAAAGTGGGGATCGCCAAAACCTATCTCAGAGGGGAGGGTTGTGTGGGGCGTGTTTGTCAAGTGAACACGGTATGTGCGGCTTTGACCACTGTGGAGAGGTATGCAGTGACTGGATTTAGGATCATGTTTTCTAGGTAGGACGGATGGAGTTTGCTGATTGAATGTAGGGTGAGAAAGACAGACAAGGGTGCAGAGTGAGTCCAAGGATGCTGGCCAAAGCACGGGGGTGGAGCCCCTGTCCCCAAGCGGTAGGGGGGTGGATGCTGGAGGGAGGGAGCCAGGCTGCAGTGGCAAGGGATTCACACTAACACAGGGCATGGGGAAACCCACTGCCACCTTGCCTTGTTCTTGGTTAAGCATAAGAAAACTGACACCGTGTCCCTCTGCACTAGGATGGCAAAGGGCCACCCATGGGCCACCAGTGTTAGCAGCCGGTCAGAGCTCTGCCTCCATGGTGAGGAGCCCGAGTACCTCGGGAGCCCTTTGAGCCAAAGGACCGTGCCTCATCATCAATACAGAGTGGACACAATGTCACAGGACGCCCTGCTCCCCCGAGGGCTCCCCCGGGAACCAGTCCTGCTGGGCAGCAAGCAGGGACAGTTCCAGGTGCAGGGCAGAGACAGACCTAGCTGCCGGCGCTGCTGATCATTCTTCAGCGTGGCCAGGGGTGTCAGCCCCTCCGGCATGTGGTCGTAGAGCTGGGACAGGCACTGCTCCTGGTGGTCCTCATCGGCACCTCGATTCACTGCAACCAGAGCCACAGTCAGATCCCTGGAGGTGGTGCCGCCTCACCAGGCTTCTTCCTTCTGTGGTTGTACCATGCGCCTGGGGTACCAGACTCAGCCCAGGCAATCCAGCCCCAGTCTTTGCTCGCTGGGGCCAGCCACATGCCAGGGGCTCATGATTTGGCCCTGAGCCTCCTCCAAGTCACCCACCGCTGGGCCCTCCTAGCGCAGCCCTAAGCCTCTGCTGCCAGCCCTGCACAACTCCGGTGGCCTCCATGCCTAGGATGAGGCCTCACCTCTGCTTCACCCCACTTCCTGGAGCGCATCCTCTGAAGACGCCACCAGCCTCAACCCTGGGCCTCCTCTCCTGTGCTCAGGCGCTGCCACATTCCACATTCAGCTAGAAAAGCCTGGTGGCACATGCTTGACATTGCAGCCCTCTAGGAGGCTGAAGCAGGGGGTCTGCAAGTTCAAGCCCAGCCTAGGGAACTTAGTTAGTAAGACCCTGACTCAAAACATAAATAAATAAACAAATAAGCAAGTGAGTGAGTAAACGAACGGCTGGGGATGTAGCTCAGTGTGTAAGTCTTAAGTCTAATCCACAGTATCACAAAAGAAGAAGAAGAAAGAAAAAGCCAAACTCCTACGTTGCTGCCTCTGAAAAGCCATCCAGGTCTTCACGAACTGCTGCCTCATTTGTCTTGACAGCACTTACTGGGACACTGCTTTTCCATTAGTTCACCCCTAGAGGACCACACAACACTAGTACCAGCAGCTAACACCTCGAGCCTGCAACCCACAAGGCACGGTTTAGCTTTGCATACAGGTCCTCAGTTTCCACAAAAGCCCTGGGGTGGGTTTGCTTCCTATCTCCATTGTACAGGTGAGACAACTGGCACAGAGCAGCTAAGCAACCTGAATGAGATCACAGAGCCGCACAGTGGCAGAGCTGAGCTGCAGCCCTAAACAGCTGGCTATTTCTCTGGGGGCTGCCTTGATTAGCACTAATTACTACATCAAAAATCCCTCCTGAAGGGCTGAGGAAACAGTTCACTGGTATAGTATCTGCCTAGCATGCATGAGGCCCTGGATTCAAGCCCTGCCATAAAACTACACCAAACTAAATCAGAGTTTCTTGTTATACAGCATACGTATATTTTTTACAATTAAAATAAATAATAAAGTGGAAAAAATCTCACCTGACCACTTGATTAGAGCCAGCCCTTAGACTGAGGAAACTGAGGTACTTGCCTCAGAATCAATAATTAAAAGGGTAATGTGAATTCAATAAGTAAGATACGTAATATTTCAATGCAATTTTTTTTTTGGTACTGGTGATCCAACTCGGGTCCTTGCACTTGTGAGGCAGGCAGTGGAACCACTGACCTAAATCCCTGGCCCTCAATGCAACTTTTTCAATATCAAAATTAATGCCAAAAAATCCATGGTGAATTTCTCTTTTGCCTGAGGCTCTAACAGCTCAGCACAGATCTGTTTATGGTGATCCCTGCATTTATTTAAAAATTTAATCACAGATTTTTCCCCTTAATTTTATTCAAAATACAACCTTAACAGCCGGGCGTGATGGCGCATGCCTGTAATCCCAGCACTCAGGAGGCTGAGGCAGGAGGATCCCTGTGAGTTCGAGACCAGCCTGAGCTACATAATGAGTTCCGGGTCAGTCTCAACTACATAGTGAGACCCTGTCTCAAAAAACAAACAAACAAAGAAACAAAAATACAACCTTAGGGTTGGTGATGCAGCTCAGGGGTAGAGCACTTGTCTAGCATGGTCCAAGCCCTAAGGTACATCCCAGCACTGCTAAAAATAATAATAATAAAAAGGTCAACTACCACTTTAAAATGTTGCTTATCTTTTTTTTTTTTTTTTTTTAACGTTGCTTATCATGAGTACTGAGTTTCTGTTAGCCTTTAGAGTCTAGATTCCAGGTGAAAATTCATTTGCTGGATCCCAGACAGAACTAAACCGCTCCTTCTCCCTCCCACAGGAGCCTCTAACCCTCACTCTGTCAGGCTCAGGTGACTGCTGCCCGTCAACATGTCTTTCCCACTCTCTGCCTTCAGGCTGTGAGCACCTCCAGGGTAGGAAGGCAGCGCCCACCCACCTCAGAATCCCCACCATGCTGACCACCGCCCCACCACTACCCCCAAGCTCCAAGCCTCACACTGGTGGTCGATGAGGAAGATGGAGGTGAAGTAGTGAGCCAGGGCCGAGTAGTGGTGGGCCTTCACGCAGGCCAGGCTGGCCCAGGAGTAGGGGATGTTCTCCTTCACCGGCGCCTGACTCATGGCCACATGCAGCTGCTGGTAGACCTCTCCCACCTGAAACAGAAGGGGCCGTGGGAAGAGTGAGCCCAGTACAGGGGCTGCAAAAAAAAAAGAGCCCCTTCTTCCAGGCAGCAGCACCCCCTGCCAGAGGCCCCTCTGGAATCTGGGCACCACGCCAAGCGACTCCGCCTGCTGCCAGAGTCAGAGTTAACTGGGCAATCAGGCACCTGTCATTAGGCTGGTTTTTAGGCTAAGCTGCAGATGGAATCAACGATCCATATCTGAAGCACAGATGCTTGCCAAGAAGATGCGAGCCAGCAGCCTCGGGTAGGGTGGGCACATCGCCCAGGTGACAGGCAAGCTGCCACCATGGGAACCCCTCACTGCCCCCAGGATACCTACACCCTCATATCCCGCCCACCCCTAAAAGTCACAGCAACTAGGAAGCTTTACCTTGGCAGCCTCCTGCGCCACCTTCACTAGCGTGAGGAACTCGTTCCGGATCCCGGAGAGGCTGATTTTCTCAAACACACTTTCTTGGGCCTGAGCGAGCATCATTCTGACCAGCACACTGAGCATGGCGGGGCTCATGTCGTAACTCGGAGTATGAGTGAACGTCTCTTTCAGGTAGTTTAAAACCCCTGCAATTACAAGTTTTTTGTTCATAAATTGAGGATCATATGTATTTCACCATGATGCTATGGGCGGGGGGCTGTAGCTCAGTTGTAGAGCCCTTGCCTAGCATGCGTGAGGCCCTAGGCTTGAGCTCCAGCACTGCAAAACAAAACACACACATACACACGTATGTTATGATATCTGAGAGCATCTTTAAAAATGTAATTCTGAAATAGCATATTACCCAGCAATTCATCTCTGACATATATACCCAAAGAACTGAAAGCAGGGACATAACCGGAACACGTACATTCATGTTAATACTCACAGCACTAGTCACAAGAGCAAAAGGTAAAAACAACCAAATGCCCATCGCCGGATGAGTACGTAAGCATGCTAACGACACATGCAATCTTGTGGCCTTAAAAAGGAGTAAGGGACTAGAGGTGTGGTGCAGTCATCAGCACACACATGGCCCTGGGTTTCATCCCCAGCACCACAAAAAGAAGAAAACATTATTAAAAAAGGAATGGAATTTTGACACATGCCACAAGAGTGGAGATATTATTGTTACAAAAGGACAAATACTATATGATTCTATGTATTGAAGTACCTGGAAGAGTCAAATTCATAGAGACAGAGAGCAGAAGAGAGGTTACCAGGAGCTGGGGGAAGAAGAGAGGAAGTGGTTGTTTAACAGGTACAGTGTTTGGGTGTGGTGGTGTCACTAAATCGTACAGTTAAAAACGGTTAAAACTGCTGGGCATGGGGCACACACCTGTAATCCCAGCACGTTAGGACGGTGAGACAGGAAGACTACAAGTTCAAGCCTTGCCTGGACCACGTAGCAAGACTGTCTCAAAATTTTTTAAAAATTAAGAAGGGCTGATGATACTGCTCAGTGCAAAGGCCCTGGGTGCAATCCCCAGCACTACACACAAAAAATAAGTACATAAATAAATATTATCTTACATATATTTCACAACAATAAAATAATGTTTAAAATGATGAAATTCTATAATATATATTTAAAATGTGAATTTTACTCAAAAACATTTACATCTACAGCAACCAAGGACCGCAGCTGGCTCCTCTCTGCTCCCGTCTCCCCTGGGACAGATGTGAGAAATCTCATCAGTGACCAGGCATGAGACAGAGGTGAAAGCCAAAAGCAGGTTGGAATGAGTGAGGGAGGCCGGGGACACAGTCACCCAGGAAACCTGGGTCACTCAGATGCTGCTTTCCCCCACCCCTCAGGGAAGAACAGCACAATCCATTCCCATGGATGAGTTCATGCTGCAGCCCCCAGATGAGTTTCCCATACTTTAGAAAATTAACTGTGTGGAGCACTGACTGACAGTCAAGCTACACCTAGAACAGGCTCTGCCCCGTGAACCCCAACCAACCAGTTCCTCTGGTTTTGCTACCCCCACAGAAAGATGGCACTTGCTTCTGGCTGGCTGCTCCCCTCTAGGCGTCCCCACATTCCCCGCTGCTCTCCATCTTCCTTCTGTCTACCTCTGACATTCTGTAGCTAGATCTCAAAGTATACCCACAGAAAGAGTCTGCAGAAAGAAAGATAAGTCCAGAAGTCTTCCAGTAGAAGAAATGGGATGCCCCAGCATTTGGGAAGCTGAGGGAGGAGGAGCTCTAGTTCAAAGTCAGTCTAGGATATAAGCCAGACTTTGTCTCAAAAAACCGAAGAAAGAAAAAAGCAATGGCATCTAAATGGGATCTTAGCATATCATTTCATCCAAGGGATCAATCATTTTAACGCAAGAAATTCCACAATGACAAAGCATAGGCTTGCAAAACAACATGAGTACCAGATAGGTTCTTTCTTAGGAGAAAAGAAGGGAAGTCACTACACTGCAGAGCAGAATGGGGAGGATCAGTGCAGAGGCCGGAAGGCTGTGGAGCCAGCTTCAGCGTCACCACTCACCACACTGACTCCGCCCTAGACACAAGCCCTGCTAGAAGGGAGCAGCGCAGACCCCTCAGTCACACCCACGGCATGCCAGGCTCTCCCTGCACCAGGTCCGCACCCCACTCTGTGGGCTGGCACTAAGCTGGCTTTCTTCACCTTGCATCTGGTTCACTGTCAACACTTTTAGGGATGACTGGCTGGGAAAAGAGGTTAAAATGGGAAAGACATTTAGAAACCCCAGAAGAGGCTCACAGAACCCTGAGGTGTCCCTACATATCACCAGGCTGGGAACAGGGGACTTGAATGAGTATCAAATAAAGGCACAAAGAGGAACACAGTAGTCCCCTTTATCTGAGGTTTCGCTTTCCTTGGTTTCAGTTAACCTTGGTCCAAAAATACTAAATGAAGCCAGGGGTGGTGGCGCACACTTGTAATTCCAGCACTCTGGGAGGCTGCAGCAGGAGGACTGAAGTTTGAGCCCAGCCTGGGCAACTTAGTGAGACCCTGTCTCAAAATACAAAAGGTCTGGCAATGCTCATTAAAAAGTCCCTCAGTTCAATCCCCAGGGAGAAAAGAAGGAAGGAGGGAGGGAGGGGAAAGAAAGAAGTGTATTTTTATAACTGTTCTATTTTATCATTAGTTATTGTTGTTAATTTCTTACTGTGTCTAATCTATAAATAAGACTTTATATTAGGAATGCTCACATATGGAAAAACATAATACACACACACACACACACACACACACACACACACACAGAGTCCAGTACTGTCCCCAGTTTTAGGCATCCACTGGGGGTCTCGGAACCTGTCCCCAGGGATAAGGGGGACTATAAAATCATTGATAAGATAAACTAAAAGTCACATTTCCACAGTTTTGGAGAAGTTATTCCATGCCTCGTAAAGTGGTGAAAGGAGCAGCTCTTCCTGGCATCTTGGGAGCCATTCATTTGATTAACTGTCAACCACAGGCTTCACTGTGTGTGTGAGCCACACCAGACCAAACCCTCATAGCTTGAACCATCAATCAAGTCAGCTGACGGGAAGTTACACCAGTGCTGGAAATGGACCTGGCCCTTTCCAGCTTTCAAGGCCAAGTGTGGGTCTGTGACCCTCTGCTGGCAGAGGCCAGGCTGCATCTAGCAGCCCCAGCAGGGACTCACCTGCAGCCCTCTGGAAGGCGTCCACGGCACTCTCCAGCCCAGCTTGGGTCTGCCGATTGCACCGGGTCCCAATCTGGGTATAGAGAGCTCCGATGTTGAACAGGATGCTGGCCTTCTCCAGCAGCAAGTTCTGTTGGCTGACCGGAACCCCGGTGAGGGAGTCATACCTATTCAAAAGAAATGTGTTCTGAGAATACAGGTTATTCTGCTACTTAATGCTAATTTGGGTGGACATGGGCAAAATTTATTTTTTATTTTTATTTTTTGAGAGAGGGACTTGCTATCTAACTAAGGCTTCAAACTCACAGCAATCCTCCTGCCTCAGTCTCCCAAGTGCTGGGATTACAGGCGTGCACCACCATGCCCAACTCAAAATTTATTTCTTAAATCCAAAATATGCATGCAATGAGACTTTTGTTGCCAAGCAAGATCAGGTCTAATCAGTCTGATTAAAGACAGTTACACACAGAAATAAGGCCTCTCAGCTGGGTATTCTGGTGCACACCTGTAATCCCAGCACTCTGGGAGGCTGAGTCAAGAAGATCTTAAATTTCATCACAGCATGGACAACTGTGACACTTTAATAAGAACCTAACTCAAAATTAAAAATTTTAAAAAGGGGACCAAGGATTTAGCTCAGTGGTTCTATCACCTGCCTCACAAGCGCAAGGACCTGAGTTCCATCCCCGGTACAAAAAAAGAAAAAAAAAGGAAAAGTGAAAAAGGGGTGGGGGGATATAGTTTGGTGCAAAGGCCCTAAGTTCAATCCTTCATCTTGGAAAAAAAAAAAAAGACCTCTTAACCAAGATGTCCCTCAGCAGGTGAATGGAGAAACAAACTATGGTACATCCAGATGATGGAATATAAGTCAGCACTAAAAAGAAATGATCTGGCAAACCATGAAAAGGCTTGGAGAAAGCAAATGTTAACACTGAGTGAAAAAAGACTGTCAACTGTCTGACTCCCACCACGTAATGTTCTAAAAAAGGCAATGCTATGGAGACAGTGAAAAGATCAGTGGTTGCTGGGAGTTGAAGAGGAGAGGACAAAGAGGATAGGAAGGGCAGTGAAACCCTTCTGCATGTACTGCAACAGGGGAGGCGGGTCCTTTCGCATTCATCAATACCCAGAGAGTATGTGACACCCAGAGGAAACCTAGCATAAACTGTGGTCTCTGGGTGATCAAGGTGTGTCAGGGTGTGTTCCCTGTGACAAGCAAAGCTTGGTGGTGGCAATGTTAACACAGGGGGTCCCTGAGCATAGACGGGGAGAGCGGGGGTTGGAAACTCTCCACGCCTTTTGTTCATTTGGCTATGAACCAATACTGCTTTTAAAAAAGAATGCTTATTTTTTCACTTCAGTTTTTAAAGTCTATGTTTGCTGTACCTTTTCCACTGGCACAAAACCCAATTCCCACTCATATCCTACAGCCCTGTCCCATCTAGGGGGGAATCTTGCTGCCCACTGGCTCAACTTCAGCACTCCAGTACTTCCCCAAAGTCATAATGAGTCTCCCCACAAAAACACCTTCTTCTCCGTGGCCCCCTTTCTCTAAGATGCAAGCAGCCAGTCTAGCTGAGCCTTATTTACGGCTTCCACCATAATATCCATCTGTTGACACACCCCACGCCAGGGAGACTGCTGTATAAACACCAGAGGCAGAAAGAGGGGACTGCTGCACAGGAGAAGGAACTGTGACAGGGAAAGCACCTGTGCAGACCTCATGCACCTACCAGGTAAACAAGAGCCCCATCTGGCAGGTGGGTGGGAAGAATCGGCTCTCTACAAACCCCAGCTGGGTGAAGTAGCCCATCAGCAGCTCAACCCCGGCCTCATCCCGGCTGGGTGTCCGACAAGCCTGGAGGGAAGGATGGACAAAAGAGTGAGCAGGTGAGGACGCAGGAGCTGCTCACTACTTCTCAGCTCTGTGGGCTCCGGGCCCGATAACATGAACTCAGCAGGAGTGCAAGAGAGAAGTCAGGGATCCCGGAATCCATCCCCAGGTGTCTCCCCTTCTATGGTTTTCTTAGAAAATGGGTGATTCCATCTCGTCACCTCCAACCGTCCTCCACCCTCTAGGACCACAAGTGTCCCGAGGACTTGACAAGGAGCAGCAGCCATCCCTCCAGCTCTGATGCACAGAGAACTTACCTGCCTCAGATCCATTAGATCTGCGATTTCATCTTCATATAAATAGCCATCTTCACTGTAATGTTCCAGGATAAAATCCTTGAAGAAAAATGATCAGATACTGTAAGATATAATTCAAGAGTCCAGTGGTGCAGCTGCCAGAGTACCTGCTCTACATGCATGGGGCCCTGGGTTCCAGCCCGAGCACCAAAAAACAAAACCAAACAAAAGGAAAGAAAGAAAAAGAAAATATAATTTAAAATCACAAATCTGGGCGTAGTGACACACATCTGTAATCCCAATACTCTGGGAGGCTGAGGCAGGGAACTCCAGCCTGGACAACTTAGTAAGACCCTATGTCACAAATAAAAATTAAAATAAAAGGAGGGGGATGTTGGTGGAAGAGCCTGTCAGTTACATTTTCCTAGGTGTTTGTGTATATTCACTTTACACTTTGCACTTTAAAACACCTCCTGCTTTTGGTGTCAATCAGTGCGAGTGCACACACACACACACACACACACACACACAAATGACTACGTATTGAATACAACAGCTATGCCTTTTTCTAAACTTGGCAATGTATCAAATGTTTTCATATGCCATAAAATATTCTATAACATGACACTCAGTGTTCTAAAATCCTTCAATGTAACAAGTACACAATTCGTGTATTCAACAAAGAAACTGAGCACCCGCCATGTGTTAGTCAGTTAACAGTAACAAGGTTTTACTTAGCTTCCACTTGATAAGATACCAGAATTGTTTCCCAGATTTTACAACGAAAGAATACCTTGACAGTCATTCTTGTGTACACCTCTGATGAATTCTAAAATAAATCCCTAACAGATAGCCTGGTGAGTCAAAGGAAATGCAATTTCCTTATATTTTAATTTTAAAACAAATTTTGATTTGGTTATTTTTAGACAACTCCAGTGAGGCTCTGCTGCCCAGACTGGGCTCTTAACTCCACGCTTAAGCCATCTCCACAAGCAGGTGCCACCGCCCTGACTCACTTTTCCTGCTATTTTATATTATCATAGTTTTTCTTCTTCACTCTAAGTGATGACCGGCATCAGCTCCTCTACTAATACAATGGCCCCTTGTAAAATTAGCAATGGTTTTCAAACACTGTATGATCAATGTGGCTAGCAAAGGTGAGGATGGCCAGCAGGACAGCATTGATCTTGGGCTCCCCACTGACAACCCCCCCCTCCCCCCGCAGCCCAGGGCTAAGGCATCACAGCAGGGAGACAGCAGGAAGGAGGCAGAAGGGTGGCTGACCGGAATTTCCGGGGTTGTTATTATTATTACAGTGTCATGGGCAGAGTTAAGGAAAACCACAGGGATAGTGCTCTCTGACCCATTAGAATACAGACTCCATCTGAGGGTATAGCTTAGAAGGAGGGAAAGCAGTGCCCAAGGCCCCAGGCAGGATCCCAAAGTACAAAACAAAAAGTAACAATAATAATTGAACCCCAGTGGCTAGAAGGCCCAGAGAGAGAAGCATCTTAGGAACCCCAGAGAGGTGGCTACCTAGGTATGCATCCAATAGTCCCCAGTGGGAGACCCTAAAGAATGCAAAGGGCAGCTGGAGGAGTCCAGGAACCCAGGGCTTCCCTCTCTGCCCGCCAGCAGGTGCCCTGCTGCTCCTCCTCCTGGGCCACACTGAATAGGAAGCCACAGTGGGAGTCTATAGATGCCTGCCCCGAAGGGTATAGGAGAGGGGTAGAAAAGACACTTAAGGGACCCGTCCAGGAAAAGATTGCGATGGCCAGGGATCAAATATAATCCTGAGCAAGTTACAAAGCTCTGTAGGGAGGGTTTTTTACATGTCTTCTTCGTATTTTCTGAATATTCTGCACTAATATTTTCTGGGGTTTGTTTCTCTTTTTTGATCTTTTGAAATAGGATTTTGCTATGTACGTAGTTCAAGCTGCCTTAAACTCATGATCCTCTAGCTTCAGCCTCCCAAGTGCTAGGATTACTGGTGTGCAGCACCTAGCTTGAAAAGGAATCCATTTTTTTTTTTGGTGCCAGAGATCAAACTCACTCAGGTCCTCGTGCTTGCAAGGCAGGCAGCGGAACCACTGAGCTAAATTCCCGGCCCCTAAGGAATCCATTTTGATGGTGCTTTCTGGTTTTGTTTTGAGGTGCTAAGAATGGAACCTAGGACCATACCCATGCTAGGTAAGTAAGTGCTTTACCAGGAAGCTACATGACCAGCCCTGATGGTGATTTTTAATGTGACTATTTAAACCTCATTTCAGTAGCACCCACCTGTAATCAGTCAGAGGCAGTATAGTGAATTCAGAGCCAGCCTAGCAGTCAGAGGCAGTATAGTGAGTTCAGAGCCAGCCTAGACTACATAGGAAGATCCTGTCTCAAGAAACCAAATAAATACACAAACAAAACCGATTTCTTTAAAATAGAACAAAGTCATCCCACGAAGCTATCCTGACCTTAAACAACCCATAGAACTCCCAACTCCCCCCACAGGACCCCTTTTCTGGTACCTGTATTTCTCTCAAGCACAAATATGGAAAATATAAAGTGCCCAACATTCCTATTTTGGGATGACAGACCTCTGCAGAGTCCCTTTTAGGCTGAAATGACATGGTCAGAAGCCATGGCTGAACAGCAGTTAGCCATGCCCACAACGTGGCTTTTTATTTTCTTCCTGCTTACTGTGGAATTCAGCATGTGACCTATTTGGATCCTTACAGATACCCATAAAATTCCCAAGTTTCTTCAACAGAATCCTTTAAAATGCCTGCATTGCTGTAGCTCTGGCACCAAGCAACAGACAAATTAAATCTTAAAGAAAAGACTATAAATAACACAACTAAAGGCATTCCTACAAATACATGGATTGTCTCAAATCCCACTAATCAGTGACAAGTTACACTGAAAAGCTCAGAAGCTAGCATAACGCTGCTGTCTCTGAAATGTGAAAGAAAGGAAGAAAGGAGGGAAGGAAGGAACGAAGGAAGGAAGGAACGAAGGAAGGAACGAAGGAAGGAAGGAAGGGGAAAGGGGGGAGAAAGAAGGGATGGAGGGAGGGGAGGGAAGGGAGAAAGAAAAGAAAGAAAGGATTTTTACCCAGAAAATCAACTCTCTTGTAAACCTGAGTCCTGAAACACTACCAACTGCCCTTCTCCCATTCCAGCCGAACCTCCGACTTCCAGGTGGGGTCTGTCATCTAGATTTAAACAAAACAGCAGAAGAAGCCTCGGAAAGGGGAACTGACTCAGTGCAAATGCTTTCAAAGGTTTAATTGCTTTTCCCTCCCAGTAACAGTGGCTGAACCCAGGGCCTTCACACTGAGCTACATCCCTCGGCCTTTTTTTCTTTTTTTTTCTGAGACAGGGTCTCAAGAAATTGCCTAGGCTGGGTTTCAACTGGCAATCCTCCTACCTCAGCTTTCCAGAATGCTGGGATTACAGGAATGTATCACCACACCCAGGTTCCAACTGCTTTTATTTATTTTTATATTTTTGGTACCAGGGATCAAACTTGGGACCTTCTGCATTCTAGGCAGGCAGCAGAATCACTGAGCTAAATCCCCAGCCCCTCCAACTGCTCTTTTAACAGATTAATTTTATAGTGGTCAAAATGCCATATGATAATTTTTTTTTCTTTCCTCAATTTAAAATGGTCTGACATGAGTCACTGAACAGGATTACTAGGAAATGTAATTCTTTGAAGCATTTCTCACCATGCCAGGATTCTTATCTCTGGGCCTATGCTGTTAAAACTCAGAGACAGGCACCACCTTCCCCCCCATTTTCTTAATCTCCTCTTAAATGGCATCTAGAAGTGACTCATTATATATCTCAAACTAATGACAGGCCTGGGAGTGTGGCTCAGTGGTAGAGCACAGGCTTAGCATGCACAAGGTCTTGAGTTCGAGCCTCAGTCCAAAAGAAAAAAACAACCCAAACCTAAAATTGATTGAGGAAGGTGGGCAGAGGGTTGGAACATTCTTCCGGGAATACAGCCTCTCTTGTGAGCTTCCACCAAGTCCCTGTCTATCTGTGGTTCCACTCAGGCACAGGACACAATCTGTGGCATTTCCAGCACCCAACACAATGCCAGGCACAGGAAGACCTCTAAGTATCTGCTAAATGACAGAGGTGCTCAGACACCCAGGAATTATATAGGGGAGAAAACAAACCCAAAACTCTAGTTATTCAAGTGCTGAAGGGTAGTAAGTTGACATCTCTGATATACTTTTAAATGTGTCACAAAGTCAGATGGACTGATATATAGAAACAAGGATGTATAAATGGACAGATATCCAATAAAGCAAGATGTCTCAGGTATATTGTGATAAAACACATGGTATATGGTGTTAACAGTAGAATCTATATAGTGATATTTAGGGTTTCGTTATAAAAGTCTTCCCATTTTCCCATAAACTCAGAATTTTTCCATAATAGAATGTTTGGGAAAAAAACTTGAGATGGCCTTTCAAAAAAAAAAGGCCTAAACTTCTTACACAATTTTAAGAATAAAGATACTAATATAATAGGGTACAATTGTTAAATTCCAAGGCACACCTGCACAGACCATTTCACTCAACTCCCAAGGAATCCTGGGACTCCAACCCTCCTTCCCCAGGCCAACATGAGGAACTTCGGGGCTGCAGGTCAAGAGAGGGCTCAGAGTCACCCTGCAGACACCAAGTGACCCTTGGCACGCACAGCCTAGAGGGACTGCATGGAACACACAAGTCCTCCATTTCCACTTTAAACTGAGCCCAGGACCCAGTGCTTAGAGATTTACCTTGAGGATGACTGAAAAGTCAACGTCTTTGGTCTCCTTCAGGCCAAGAGGAATCAAGGGAATCATAAATGCCTCCCTACAAGGAACACAACAAGGTATTTGAGCACCCCAACCCGGCCACTGTGTGCCCTATGGCCTTGCCCCAGCAGCCCAGCCTGCGACCCCACCCCTCTCCTTGGGCCAGTCCAGCACACTCCTGGATGACAGGCTGGCATTCTACAAAGACAACTCCAGATCGCTGTGATAGCTGAATGCCCCAGCCTCATACACTATCCAGTCGTGTGCCAGCTCTCCACACGCTGTCCATACACTTGCCAGCTCTCCAGTCGCGTGCACCTTGCAGCCAGTGAGCCGAGAATCCAAGTGCGCCAGGCCTATGTCTGGGGTGCTCACTGCCTCCTGACCTGCCCTGAGTTTGCTACCTACTACACTGGGCCTCCTACTGGTCCTCAACCCTCCCCGTCTCCTCCATCACAGTGGGTCTCACCAATCCAATACCCATCCCCCAGAGCACAAGCCTGGGCTCTTAGATGCTTTGTTTTTTGGGCACATCCTACCAGGTGTCCCCTTACCTGTTCAGGGAACGCCCACCAGACACCTCAGTACACCCAGCTCCCAGCCCAGGGCCAGACTCATCCACTACTTGATCTCCACTCCCAGCACCTCCCACTGACCACTGGGGCACCCCACAGGCTGCCCTGAGAGTGCTCCCTGAACCCACATTCCTAAGGGCAGGGCCAGCAGGAAGTGGAATGATGCAGCCTATGTTTTGCAAAGAGGGATTTAGCTCCCCCACCTGTAACAGGAGCCCTCCAGCCCAGCCCAGAGACAAGGCCAGGAATGCTGGGCACGGTAAGTGGACAATGGGGCTTAAATGCAGGTGTGACATGGCCCAGGTATGCAGCTTCCCCAAAGCCTGCCAGGAAGGCTAGACTCTGGCGGAAGGACCCGAGGGCAGGCCAGGCCTTGCTCTTCCAGGCACCAGTGCCATCCTTCCTTAGGCCACATGGAGCTGGAGGCGTGCGTGCTCTGCTCTTCCCACGATGCCCAGGCAAGAAGAGGGACGACAGGTGTCCCGAGGCCCAGCCTCAGGGCACGGAGCCTTAGTGTGGCACTAAGTTTCTCATCTGCACAGTGAGACCATTTCTTCCCTACATGCCTCATAGAAGTATTTAAAGATCTACAATACCAGGAAGGAAAAAACATTTTTAAAAAATTATTTTTCTTTTTTTGCGGGGGAGCACCTAAGAAGAGAGAAGCAAGAGGAAGGCACAAAGTTGCCTAGAAATCACAAAACAGTGTCTATCCCACTGAGTGACAGCTGTCACTGGTATATTACCAAGGCAAGGATGCAATCAAGGTTTTCTCTCAGCACCAGCTATCAAATCCTGGCCTCCTGCCTAGGGGAGGACCTGTGGAAGCACTAAGAAAAGAAATGGCCTTGCAAATGCTTGCAATGGAGGATGCAAGCTCAAGGCACCCATCTGCCCTCTCCTCCATGACACAGGGGAGTGACTGAGGCCATCCCAGAGCCACAGTGGCCACACCGCGGGCCTTGAGTGCAGGGCTCGGGGGAAACCCCCACGATGGACACCCTTGCTGTGTAACACAGAAAACGTGAGTGTGAAACAGCCTCCATTTACTACCAAGGTTCACTTGCCCGGCCTCTGCAAGGAACTGGCCTTTTTGGGCAAGCAGTAGAATTTAACACCCATGTCTAGGCCAGGAGAACCTTCTGTGTATTGTTGCTGACCAGGCTTTCAAACTGCACTGGGGGCCCACAGGGGAGGTGGCCAGGCACACAGAGGAAGGCCCAGAGGGGATGCAGGCTTCGAAAAGCCAGGGGCCCTGCGGAGGCTTAAGATTGGGAAGTGCACATTCCAAGGTAACTCCAAGTCCCCAAATGTTTTCCTTCCAGGGAACTATTTTGCTCTCGAGTTTTCCATGGAGCCCACCCACTTTTTGACAACCTCCCTCCCCTGAAAAAAAAAAAAACATAAACCTTTTTTGGAGTTATGTCTTCTTAAACAGAGGCTTCCACTACCTCCAAAAAAGGTAGCTCATCCAGAGTGGAGGACTTTCTGGGATTTTTCAGACAGCCACACCTCAATATTCCACCACCCACAAACACTCCCTAAAGAATGATTCTGAAGAACATTCATTTCTCAAATATTTAACAGGATACATTTCTGAAGTGTCACCATTGCACTGTCTTCTTGCAGACTTGGGTTGCTGCCCTAATCTTTGTTGTAAAATACTCCTATTAAGGTAGTTTCGACTCTGTTGCATTTTATCAAGGTGAAGACCCAAGGGCAGGCCCTGTGCTTGGTACAGGGCTGAGGGGACACGGCCAGGTCACATGGGCCCCATCTGGAAGGTGGGCTCTCTCAGCTACCCAGACAGGTGCTCTCAGGGCATCTCTCCTCAGAACCACCATGCAGCCACGTGAGAGATTCCACCTCCCCGCTAGACCCAGACACACATCTCTCTGTAAAGCACATCCCAAGGGGCCCCCAGGACAAATGTCTTTTTGTCCAGCAATCCAATGCCACAGGCTCATCCCTTTAACCTGGCACTCGGCTCAAGTCCAGGTCCTATCACTGTCTCACTTCCAGGACGCAGTAGGGGCTGCCAGCCTCTCCGTGTACCCCCCTCGGAGGTGGGCAGTTCCCACACTGCCCACTTACTCTGCACTCTGGTACACTCCCACGGAGATGTTGAGCCCTTCCAGCTCCTCCTTGAGCATCTGCAGGTCGGAGTTGAGGAAACTCAGCTCCAGGCGCACCTGTTCCCGCACCTTCTGGTTTGTGGCAACTCTGTTCAAAGAGAAGGAGAGAAGAGGCCTCAGGCAAGCATCCCAGCTCTCAGTCAAGCAGACCCAGCCCTGATCCCTGCTCAGGGCCACCTGCAGCTGAGAGCCAGATGCGATCAGATAAGGAGTCTCTGAGATCCTGGGCACCTGCCCCATCATAAGCCACAACTGCTGACAAAGGGACTTGCAGATGGAGCCAACGACACTGTGAGCTTACACACGTGGATCCTAAGGTACCTGCAAAGCAAGCATCTTGAGAAAAGACTGCGTCCTGTCACTCCCTAAAAGACCATAAATGATCTCCTTAAAAGGACATAGGTAAGCCAACAAGCTCAGGGGCACATGCCTATAATTCCCACTCCTTGGGAGGCTGAGGTGGAAGGCTCTTTGGGGCCCAAAAGTTCAAGAACAGCCTGGGCAACAAAGTCAGACCATTGCCAGGCATGATGGAGATGCCTATAATCCCAGCTCTCGGGAGGCTATGGCAAGACAACCATTGTGAGCTGGAGGCCAGCCTGAGCTATACAATGAAACCCTGCCTCAAAAAGTTAAAACAAAAAACAAACAAATAAAAAAACAAGTATGACCATTGTTTCAATGGAAGTATACAGGAGGGGTAGACAAAAATTCTCAACAAACAAGGTATAAAAGAGAATTTACAGGGCCGGGGATTTGGCTCAGTGGTTCTGCTGCCTGCCTCACAAATGAAAGGACCAGAGTTCGATCCCCAGTACCACAGAGAGAGGGAGAGAGGGAGACAACTAACTTCATACTTACTAGTGAAAGACTGGCTATTTTCCCCATTTGAACGAGGCAACCAAGTCTGCTTTCGCCGCTTCTTTTTGTAGGTTTGTTTTGTTTTTTTTGGTACAGGAATTGAACTCGGGACCTTGCGCTTTTGAGGCAGGCGGCAGCACCACTGAGCTAAATCCCCAGCCCCTGGGGAAAGCTCTGTAGTTGTTTTTACGTACTGGGTGTTAGGGAATTGATCATGTTAAAGTATGCTGTGACGTCGCCTCACAGGCTGCATTCTCCTGATACATCTTGGCTCCTAAAATGACCTCATGCCCTTATCTTTGGTTTCCCTCCCCGCCAAGGCCACAGTGGTCCAGGAAAGTTGAAACCTATGTCTGCAGGACTGGGCCCATAAAAGCAATCTGGCCTGTGATAGGTTAAAAGTAGCTCACTCCTCATAAATAAGCAATAGCCCATCCCAAAACTGATAAAAGGACCTTCCTTTCTTTGTTCTTCTCTCTCCTTCTGCTTCTTCCTCCTCCCCCACCCCTCGCTCTGCCTTCCTGCCTCCTGTTCGCCTCCCTACAATAAAGATCTCCTGCTGGACCTCTCGGTGCGTGAGTGGCCTAATTGGGAAGGTGCACCCGAAAGGACATGCGAACCCCCTTTCACTGGGGATTGAACCCAGAGCTTTCACAATGAGCTACATCCCAGCCCTTTTTCTTGTTTGTTTGGGTTTTTTTGTTTTTTTTTTTTTCTGGTACCAGGGATTGACCTCAGGACCTTGTGCTCACTCACAAGGCAGGTACAGCACCACTGAGCTATGTCCCCAGCCTCTTTATTTTTTCTTTGAGACAGAGTATTACTAAGTTGCCCAGTCTGAACTCGAACTTGCAATCCACCTACTTCAGCCTCCCAAAATGCTGAGGTTGCAGGTGTGTGCCACCACCCCTGGTACTTCTAATCCATACTGTACTGGGATGCAAATAAAGAAATTAAAGGCACCCAGATTGGAAAGGAAGAAATAAAACCGTCTTTATTCACAGATGGCTTTTTCTTTTGGGGGAGGGGGTAGTTTGGGTTTTTATTAGCACATTTGCAGGATATAATGGTAATTCCTTGTGAAGAGTTATCTTATACAGTATGTAGAAAATCCCAAGGCAAAACAAATGAACCAATACATTTAGCAAGGACACAGGGTACAATCAGTATAAAGAAATTGGGGGTAGGGGTATGTATGGCTCAGTGGGTATGATCTCCAGCACTAAAAAGAAAAAGGTGAAAAAATACACATAAATTACTTCCAACTGGGCATGGTGGCACATGCCTATAATCTCAGGACTCTAGGAGGCTAAGGTGGGAGGATTCCAAGTTTCATCCCAGCCTGGTAAATTTTGTGAGTCCCTGACACAATATAAAAAATGAAAAACAAAGCCGGGCGTGGTGGCGCACACCCATAATCCCAGTGCTCAGGAGGCTGAGGCAGGAGGATCACTATGAGTTCAAGACCAGCCTGGGCTACATAGTGAGTTCCAGGTCAGTCTCAACTACATACTGAAACCCTGTCTCCAAAAAAAAAAAAAAAAAAAAAATGAAAAACAAGCTAGGGATGTCAATGTGAAGTCCCTCGATTCAAACTACTAAAAAAATAAATAAAAAATTTATTTCTGTATATTAGCACTGAACAATCTTAAACTGAAATTGAGAAAACCATTTCATTCACAAAAGTATCAAAAATAATAAAGCACTCAGGAATAAATTTAGCAAAAGTAATAAAAGCTTTGTACCTTGAAAACTATAAAACAGTGCTCAGATGTTAAATGGAGAGCTATTCCATGTTAAAAGATTAGAAGACTCATTACAGTCAAAATGCCGAGTCTCCCTAGTTGCTTTAATAATTCAATGAAATCCCAATTAAAATCCCATAAGCTTCGTAGGAGAAATTGACAAATGAATCCTAAAATTTATATGGAGATGCAAGGAACACAGAATAGCCAGATTATTTTGGAAAAAAAAAAAAAAGACCAAATTTAAAGGAGTTCTAATATTTGATTTTAAAACTTACTGCAAAGCCACAGTAATCAAGACAGAATAGATCAGACAATGGAACAGAATCCAGAAACAAATCTTTATATTTAGGGTTAACTGAATTTGACAACAAATGGTGCAACAAATGGTCCAACATTCAGAGGCTTGCCAGGGTTTCCAAGATCACCCCTAGTTCACTAACTCAACAGGAGGACTCTCAGGACTCACGGCTTTGACTCATCAGAGCTAAAAGACACAAACAAGACAGGCACAGCAGCTCACACCTACAATTCTAGCACTCAGGAAAACTGAAGCAGGAGGGTCTCAAGGTCAGCCTAATCTGGACAACTTGACTTAATGAGACCCTGTCTCAAAAGAAAAAAATAAAATAAAAAGGACTGAGAATGTAGCTCAAGGTGAAGTCCCTGTGTTCAAACTCTAGTACTGAAGAAAAAAAGAAAGAAAAGAAAAAGGATACAAAGTCAGCAAAGGAATAGGCCCAACAGGATGGGTTATCAAGAAAGCCAGGCACAGGCTTCTAAGAGTTTTTTCCCAATGAAGTCAGATGGAATATGCTTAATTCCTCCAGCAACCAATTATGTTCAATATCACCTACCAAGGAAGCTCATTAGAGATACAGAACTTTTACTGGGGGCTAATCAGGGAAGCACCTCTGCTTAGCAAAACTCCAAAATGCCAGGTTCCCAGAAGGAAATCAGGCAGCTCAGCATAAACCACATCACTTGTAGAAACAGGTTAGGCACAATAAGCTCACTTGCCAGTCTGGAAAAGAGGAACCTGCTAAAGTCTATGTTTCCAGACTTTAGCCATGGGCCAGCCTTGCAAGCAGGTCTTCCTTCCCAAGGATGACATTCTTAGGCCTGCTGTGTGAATTTTTTTCTTCACAAAGGACAAAGAATTCACCTCAATCTAAATCTCATACCATATACAAATATCAAAATGGGTCAAACATCACAATAAGAAGTACACCTCTAAAACTTCTAGAAGAAAATACAGGCTGAGTGTGGTGGCACATGCCTGTGACACCATTACTGGGTAGGTAGAGGTAGGACGATCATGAGTTCAAGGCCAACTTGAACTACACAGTGAATTCAAAGCCAGTCCAACTGGGCAAAGAATTTTTAGCTACATACCAAAAGCATAATCCATAAGAGAAAAAACTGATAAATTGGTCACTGTCAAATTTTAAAACTTCTGCACTTCAGAAGACACCATAAGAAAATGAAGAGAAAAAACACATTAACTCAGTGGTAAAATATGGGTTCAGCCTATGTGAATACCTGGATTTAACCCATAGCACAGAAGGAAGGAAGAAAGGTAGACAGGCAGGCAGGCAGGCAGGGCGGACATAGACTGAGAGAAAATATTTGCAAATTATATACCTGGCAATTTGTATGCAGAATATATAAGGAATTCTGTTAATTAAATAAGTAAAAAGATAATTCAGGGTTGTTTTTTTTTTTAAATCAGCAAAAGAGGACCAGGGATTTAGCTCAGTGGTTCTACCACCTGCTTTGCAAGCACAAGGTCCTGAGTTCGATCCCCAGTACCCCCCCAAAAAAAATCAGCAAAAGATCTGATAGACATTTTATCAAACATACATGAATAGATAAAAGTATATAAAAACAATACTCAATATCAGCAGAAAAATTTAAATTAAAACCATGATGAGATACCAATGCACCAGCAGACCCACTAGATTGGCAATATTAAAATATGATACCAATGTGGGCTGCAGATTTAGCTTGGTGGTACCATGCCTGCATTACAAAGGCAAGGTTTGATCCCTAGTACCAAAAAAAAAAAAAAAAAAAAAGATACTAACGAGTGTTAGTGAGGACACTGGAGAAACTGGAATCTTCATATACTGCTGGTTGGAAACCAAAGAGCCACTTGGGAAAACAGTTTTCTGTTTAACATTTCTAAAAATGTTAAACTTACAAAATAACCTAGAAATTCCACTCCAAGAAATCTATATGAGACAGAAAATATGCGCACCTAGAGATATGCATACGAATGTTCACAGTAGCCAAAAAAGTAGAAACAATCCAAATGTCCATTACCTGATAGAAGTGCGACACTCACAAGGTACACTCACGGGATAATAGTCTTCAAGAGCACAGAGCAACAAACTCTACCCAAGTTTTCAAGCAGAGGCTTTGACATCAACTCAGAGATGTCCTTCATTTCACAGATGAGAAATCACAACAAAAATAGCAATGGACCAACCAACTAGCAGGCACTGAGCCAGACCCAAGCTGAGCATATGCCCATGAACCACTCCTCTCGTCAGATGCTAGAATCATCCTCACTTCGTGGATGAGGAAGGAAACCTGAAGCTCACCAACCAGGAGCTTCAGCCACCTGGAGACCATCTGACCACTGCTTCCTCTCAGCTAGGAAAACCCAGCCAGCTGTCACCTGCTCGCTCTGCTCCCACCTGCCCACCTTTCCCCAGGAAGCCCAGTGCTGGCCCTCTTCCTCTACCATCTGCCCATCCACTAGGACTTTCCTTCACTTCATCCTCTGGCTGCCCAGAAAATTTTCACAACTGTGTGTTTGGACTTCCCCCGCCAGGTAGTGAGCTACCAGAAACTCAGCCTGGTAAGTATCACTGGCCTGGAGATTTCTCCTGGGGTAGCCTGATCACTGGTAAGAAATAACATTTTATATCAGAGTAGAGCGTGTGTACCTAAGCACAACCCTGAAACAAAACCTTACAAGAGTGAAAGGCGTGATGCCCTCTGACATAGTCTATTCTACCCTAGTGCCTTCTTTTAAAAAAAAATTATGTTTGCAACACTCCAAGTTTTTCATTCTCCTAACACCAACTAGGGTTCCAATAATTCATTCAGTTCTGATTCCAACTTCTAGAGTTAGCACAGACCCCACACCCACAGGTTAAGGGCTCCTCCCCTCTGCAGGCACCAGTCCCAGGTCCCAGGGGAAAGAGATGATGCCCAGACTTTGGAGAGACCAGCCATACATCAGAGGTACTTACGACCCCCTCTTCAGGTTTGGTAATTCACTAGAATGATTAAGAACTCAAGAAAACCAACTAATTCCGAACAGGCAAATGGAAGACATAAATGTACAGGACAAGGTACAGGAGGGAGATATGGGGACACTCCATGACTTCTCTGGGTGGCCACCCTCCCAGCACCTCAATGTGTTCACCAGCCTGCAGGTTCCCTCTACCCCATTATTTAATGGTTTTACGGAGATTGCACTGCCTAGACCTGACTGATTAAATCACTGACCTCAATCTCCAGGCCCTCTCCTGCTCTGGAAGTAGGAGTAGAATGGAGAGCTAAGAGTTGCAATCCTCTTATTATGGCTTCATCTGGGATCAGGCCCCACCACGAAGCCTCCCTCCCAGAGTTACCTCATCAGCATACAAAAGATATTCTATCACTCAAGACATTCCAAGAGCTTTAGGAGCTTGGTGCCAGGAACCCAGAGGACAAGGGTTTTAGGAGCTCAGGGACCAAGAACACAGGAACAAAGGGAAAAAAAAACAAATATTTATTTTTTTATTATATCACAGCAACCCACTGAATGGATTTCACTGCATACCATGGATCGCAGCCTGCAGCTTGTAAAACTCAGTGCTACACAGGTATTACTGAGACAATAACTGATTTACAGACCCATATTGTTCACAAGATTCAGGGAAGAAAAATTTCTCAGCCCTCAGTGTTAGGAACAGTTTCACTTCTTCGCAATTTGCTTCATTTTGGCTAATGAGTATATAATGTGGTCCAAATCACATTCCCCTCTTCATATTGCCTGACAGGAAGCTCAGAGACAAACTGTGGCTCCATCTAATAAGGCTTCTGTGGCATGTACCAGCCCTGTCTCCTGCTAAATCTTTTATTTTTCTTCCTCCTGCCCCCGTATCTTCATTCATTTTTACTTTAATCCTATGTTGTACAAGGGTGTAAATGTTCATCAAATCTACTTTGGAAGGAGGCAAGATAAACAGTGATAACTACTGGAGGACAAGCCTTCTATTTCTTTGTATTTCTCCTGGAAACCAGCAAAATCCTTTCTATATCAAGGAGGATCAACCCACTCAGTTTGACTAGCTCTTGGCAACAGAGTGGGTCCAAAATAAACATGGAACCTGGGCATGGTGGTGCACACCTGTAAGCGCAGCAGTATGGGGTGATGAGGCAGGAGAATGGTGAATTCAAGCCCAATCTGGACAACTTAGCAAATTAGCAATAAATAATAAAGCCTAGTGATATAGACTGGTATGAAGATGCTGCATTTAATCTCCACTACCATAAAAAATGAAACAAACACAGAAATGAAGACCTTAAGACTCTCATCTAAATATTCAAAGAACATTCGTGTAATGGCGACTCTTGATTTCTCCACTTTTACATATTAATTTGCTATGCATTCTCTCCCTGTTTTGGCAACAACTTGCCATTTAAGAGTCGCAGTCAATCAATGAGCTGCTCTTTGGATGTGGACCTCTTTCTGTGGGACACTCTGAAAAATGTTGGAAGCCAGAAGGGATGTCAAGGTTGATTTCCAGGATGCTGCCTTTTAGGTGCAAAGGTGATTCAACCCTAGGATTTGAGCAGTTTCTAGTATAGGTAAGGATTTTTGTTACTGATTCCTTGGTGGTATTTCTCAAAAAGGTGCCGCAGTTCAAGACGGTGAGTGTGCCCACTACCTCTGGGCCCAGGCTGGGGCAATGGATAAAAATAAAACAAGCTGGCCCAAATCAGGGATAAAGGCCAGAGCCTTCGTCTTTTGTTGATGCCAATGCTCTGTATCCAGGCTGCCTTGCTGGATGAAAACAAATGGCTTCTATGGGTCGTTTCAGAGGAACATGGCCTTTTTCAAAAACTTTTGCTTGGGAGATACACACTGAGGTTTCTGTGGTCTAGTAATTGGTGTTACAGCCAAAAGAGAATTTGTGGCTGACCAGGAAGAGGCACATGGGAGTTCGCCCTTTCCTACCCAGTAAGGGCCCCCATGAGACTCCATGGCCTCCAGGCTTGGTCCCCCAAGGGAAGGCCCACTTCCCTGGATTTCTCATGAAGAGTGGTACATACTGTAAGAATGAAGAATGAGAAGGTGCCCTGCTTCCACTCTGTGTCTGATCAAGCCACATGTCCACAGAGGAAGAAGGCACAGTCAACTATTTCCTGTCACTACCGACCATATCCACACACTTTCCCTCAACTTGGAGCTTCTGAGGCCTTTTTACCATACCAAACCTATATATGACAATGGCTTCTCTGTCCCAAGTCCTAAATTTCCTTAATGTGCCCATGTGTGACTTAAGGATATGTGTGAAGAATTTTGCATTCTGGCCCAGGTGCCCCTATTTGTTTTAGTATAAATTTTTCCCCCACCCAAGTCTTTAACAAAATTGTCCCTCTGAGGATAGGCAGCACATTCATCCAGTGACTTGCACCTGCTTGAGAGACCTTACTGGAACAAATTAGCTGACCCCAGGGAGCTGTCTTCACTTTGTTCTCTAGGAACTGCTTAGGAATCCTGCTGTGCCAGGGATTCAGAAGATGAGCAGAAAATTATCCCATGCCCTCGTGTGGCCACCCAGCTGAGGCAGAACATGAGTGGGGCTGGCAGGACAGCTGCCCCCCTGCCCACCTCCCAGTTGGTGCCAGCCCCAGAGGCCAGGGAGAGCTCGCACACCCCACTGTAGATATGTACTTGCCCCTCAGATCTGCCAACATGAGCCGTCACTAACCACAAGTCACTCTCATTACAGCCAAAGCCACCGTGGCCTAGAATTTTATGACCCTCCAGTCAGATCACACACTGGACTGGAAACCTGTGTGACTTGTTCACTTGTCTCTCTGCATGCTGCTATTTTTCCCCGCCCCCGTAAACTGTTTGTCAATATTTAAAACTTCAACAACCAGAAGATTGAAAAACAAAATCTTCAACTTCTCCTGGGAGGTAAGAAAAGTCAGATCTGGCAACTCAGGCCTGGCCTCCCATGGAGATAAGAGCACACCTGAAGCCCAGAGGGAGTAAGTGATCTTAAATCTCACAAAGACCAATATATCAGTTTGGCAGAAACAGCATCACCATTATTTTTA
Organism: Fukomys damarensis; assembly: GCF_012274545.1. Lineage (NCBI taxonomy): Eukaryota > Metazoa > Chordata > Mammalia > Rodentia > Bathyergidae > Fukomys > Fukomys damarensis. Next base: position 54,746,415 of record NW_022900931.1, read on the forward strand.
CCTCAGCTTTTCTGAAAGGTGGTAAAGGAGTTGGAAAAAAAAAAAGAGTATTGTCTTTGCTGATCCTGAAAAAGCACCTTTAAAATATCAGCTATCTTCCTAATAAGACCCAGGGAGCTCACAGACTCTGGGCTGATGTGAATCAGAGACAGAGAAGATCTTGAAGGACTGCTCATGCACAGTGTTCCCTCACCTGTGCAGGTAAAGGCTGAGACCATCACTTCCGACCCTGCATTTCTACATTTCCTAAATGTTCCCTGGCCCCCATTCCAACTATTCTACGTCTAGTGAGGTGTGCAGTGGGACAGCCGGGATGCAGAAGAGAGAAGGCCACCAAGTGCCAAAGAATGACCAAAATGACACCTTGCCCATAGCAACAGCCATGTAATCATAATCAGCTGCCCAGGGACAATGCAGGCTCAGAGCTAGTGTTGGCCAAATGCCCTATTTGTTTTCCAGAAACCGTTGGTTGAGTCGGATTAATAAATACCTTCAGTGTTTCCTCACAACATTCTCCAGAGGGACATTGCGCTGCTGGGTCACTGTGAGAATCATTAACAAACCCTCCCCGCCCCACTCCTGCCCACTGAACGACTGCTAACTTGACAATGAGCCTGAGCCAGGCTTGGGCCTCAGAGAGGCTGTTTGTTGGCTGGTGTCACTGACAGAACAAACAGCGCTGCCCTAGTTCCTGCCTGAAAAACTCCCAGTCCCTGTTCAATGAGGCCTCCCCAAAGACCCCATTGTCTCTGAGGCTGTACCACTCTGGGTCACCCTAGGTCAGTGGTGGTGAACCTAAGGAATACATGTTGTTGTTTTTCTTTTATGACCAAAGATGTTAATATACGAATTGTTTTTTCTAAATAAAACCTCAGTATTCAGGTTTAATTGCAGTGTTGCCACTTTGGGATAAAGAAGTGGATTTTGGGTTGCACTTTGGGCATTCAACTCTAAAAGGTTCGGCACCACTGCCCTAGGTCAACCTCTATCACATTTCTATTTCATCATACCACAGAAAGTATCACTTCTTGATGTGATCTGGTTTGTTTACTCATGTACAAAAGTCTCCCTTGCAGGCTAAGGGTGTACCTCTGTGGCAGAGCACTTGCCTGCCATGCACAATATCCTGAGTTTAATCCCCAGCACTGCAAAAGTCTCCCCTCAGTAAGAGACGAAGCACTACACGGGCACATCCTCATCTGCACCGCATGCAGCCTTCTCTCCTGCACCTCCTGTCTGCCACTCAAGAAGTGCTCAATGAACTCATGCACCAGCAAATTGGCACTGCCCACTCCTAGGGAGGCCCTGGCACAGGGCTGCCCCTTTAGCTACAGAGCTGGCCTGTCAAATTGTCAAAGTGTCCAGCACAGTCCAAAGCCATAAAACCCACCAGCCCTCCAAGCTCAAGGCAGAGGATGCCAAAATCAGGAGACTTTCCCTAGCTGCATAGGCCTCCTGAGGTGGTCTGTGCTATGGGAAGCTGACAGTACAGTTCCCAGGTCCAGACTTGTCTTCGAACAGGGACACTGTCACACACTTTAAAAACTAAAACATGACAGTATCCTCCCAGTCCCCTCCAGTAATGATCTCCCTTGCACCCAGGTATAAAAAGAGCTGGAAAGAAGGTTCACAGACAGCTTCCTGCCACCCAGGAGTAACGAACCCAACACCCCACATTGTTATTCCTGATTAAGTGGTGGGTTCCAGTGAGTTGCTTCTATTACTCTTGTGGACCCCAGTGGTATTTCACAGTAAAAATGAGTGAAAGTGATTCACTCAGTTGTTAAAAGCATATTCAAACAACAAAAAGAGTAACACGAACAGGGAGAATCACATCCACCTTTATCCCAGTCTTGTTCCCAAGAGCCAACTGCTGAAGGCTTCTTTGTTCTTCTGTGCACCTGTTCAAATCCTTTGCATGCACAAACACACACACACACACCCGCGCGCGCGCGCTACCCTGCTTCTTTTCCTTTTTCTCTTTTCTCTCACTTGCTCCCTCTTCTCTCCTTCCCTCTCTCCATACTCCTCCTCTTTTCCTCTCTCTCCTCTCTCTTTAGTACTAGAAATTGAACTTAGGGCCTTGTACATGCTAGGCAAGTGCTCTACCACTGAGTTACATCCCTAACCCTTGTCCTGCACTTTTCTTTTCCCCACTTAATATCTCATCCATCTTTCAGAAATGAACTTACCCCGAGATGAAGATCAGAAACCCTCCTCCTTTCTGCTGAGCACTAGGGAGGCAGCACATGTGACATCCCCAGGCTGGGAGCTCTTCTACAAACACTTAGCTGATGTGCTTGTGCTTGTGTTTCCCAACATTCTCCGAAGCAGACTTTGTGCTTCCCGAGGCCCCCAACACTGAAGCTGACCCACTGAGAGCATCCATTATCCCAAACTGTGCCCACATTTGGACACTCCCCTCCTCACTCCATCTCTGAGAGTCTAAGTAAACTCCAAGGGAGCTGTAGTCTCCAACAAGTAGACTGGGCCCCTTCCTTGCTAGGCTTTGGGTTCCAGGCCCTTATAAGCACTCCACATCTCTTCCTGAGACACTGCGAGGTACCAGAAATCAGGTGTGATGCCCGCCTTGACTATCTTTTGTAAAGGGTGGCAGTGGAGTGACAAGGACTACCTCCAGAACTCTGAAAGAAGAAGAAAATCTGCATTCTTTGTAAACAAAAGAACAGTGGCACACGTCTTTTGTTGAATTTAAGGACATGTGGAAGGTTGATAGCTACCTAGATATGAGTGAGGCTTCACTGAGTTCTGTGCTTGATAAGTAATTATTTGAACAACAAAGTATAACAGTGCCCGAAGCACTTGGGCTGTACTCTGTCCCCCTCATTAGCTGACTCTTCTCATTTTGAGGTGCTGCCCAGGCTCATCTTCAACTCTTGGGCTCAAACAATCCTCCAGCCTCGGCCTCCTGAGTAGCTGGGACTAGGGCACATCCCTCTAAAAGTTAATAGCCCTGGCCGGGCCTGGTGGCGCACGCCTGTGATCCCAGCACTTGGGAGGCTGAGGCAGGAGGATCGCTGAGTTCGAG
>NW_022900931.1:54749902-54764387 GCF_012274545.1 Fukomys damarensis
GCCGGTGATTTAGCTCAGCGGTTCGGTGGCCTGCTTTGCAAGTGCAAGGACCGGAGTTCAATCCCCGGTACCAAAAAAAAAAAAAAAAAAAAAAAAAAAAAAAAAAAAATAGTTAATAGCCCTTTCATTAGAAAGGTGGACACCGGCAGTAGAAATATCCTAGCCACTCCTTCCTACCTTCTTTTCCCTTACACATTCAACACACATTTACCAAGCAATGACTCTACCCCTGGCATCATGTAGGCAGTGGAGAAACTGTCAAGTCCCAGAGAAAGCTGGGAGGAAAAACTCCAAGAAGACACTAACTGGACTTGCAATGGAGCCGGTTCACTCAGTTAAAGCCAGGTACACACCAGTACTGTCCAGGCCCCTCACGAAACACACAAACAGGTGGGCAAAATGTCTGTCTTCAACATAACCACCCTCTAGGTAAGAAAGGACCCAGTCAAGGAGGCAGCAATAAGGAGAAAGCTGAAGCTGAGAGCAAAGGGCAGGCTTGGGAGTGTAGGGAAGGTGGTATTGGTCTCAGAGGAGTGAGGCAGGGAAGAAAGAGACACCTACTTCAGAAGGTTTTCTGCTCCTGTCCTCATCCGCACAGCCTTCAGGATCTGTTGATTCAAGGCAGCTCTTTGATTCTGCAGTTTGCTCCGGCCAGTCTGTGCAAGGGGATTACATCCCTAGGAGAAAAATAAAAGATGCTCCTTTAGAGGTGAACCACTCTAAAAATGACAATAATGTTTAAAAGAACAGATGTTTAACAAAAAGACAATCTCTTCTGAAAATAAAAGTCAAAGTCAATATAGAAAATAAGTCATTCATATTAATACAACTCCAAAACAGCCACTGTGAATTGGTCTTCTTCCTCCCAATCTATATTAAATGCATGTTGTTATTCTCCACTCCTCAGCTGTGTTAGGAGTCCCCAAGACCACCCGGATGTTGAGATATGTGAGAAAGATTCACAGGACCTGGTATATAGTTGTACTTGTGGCTATGATTCATCATACCGGCTTAATAAGGATGCAAACATAGCTGGACAATAAGGAAGCACAGAAGCTAGAGGAATTGAGTGTAGGTTTGCCTTTCACACTGTCTCCCACCCATGCTGAGTCACAAAGGACACCCTCTTCCCTAGCACCAGAACTCCAGCAACTCTAGCTGGGCAAGGTGGCACACACCTATAACTCCAGCACTCTGTAGGCTGAGGCAGGAGGATTGCAAATTTGAGCCCAGGCTGGGCAACTTAGGGAAACCCTGTGTCAAAATAAAAAATAATTAATCCCGTACTCAGGAAGCTGAGGCAGGAGGATTAGGATGAGCTGGAGGCCAGCCTGAGCTATTTGGCAAGACCAAGACCAGCCTGGACTATATAGTGAGACTTTGTCTCAAAAACCAAAAAATAAATAAATAAAATAAAAGAAGGGCTGGGAGCGTAGCTCGGTGCCAAGGTCCTAGGTTTAATTCCTAGTACCAAAGAAATCAATAAAATTTTATTAGACACAGCAACTCATATGCAATGTCTCTTTCCATATTAGCTCATTAAGAGAATTAACACCCAGAACTTGTACTAGGAGCTGATCACATAAGCATACTCTGCCTAGCAAGTACCAAAGTTTCAGGCTCCCAGAAGGAAAGCAAGTCTTCACAAACCACGCTCTTCGCACCACCAGTCTAGGCACAGTGAAGCACCCTTACCAGCTAGGGAATTGTGAGAACACTCCAGGGGATGAGTCCCAAGAAGGCAGCCAGGCCAACCTTGCCAGCAGGTCTTTTTGTTTGGTTTGGTGTTTTTGGCTTTTTGAGACAGGGTCTCACTATGTAGGTGAGACTGCCCTGGAACTCACTATTTAGCTCAGGCTGGTCTCAAACTCATAGCAATCCTCCTTCCTCAGCCTCCCTGAGTGCTAGAATTACAGGCATGCGCCACCACACCTGGAGGCCAGCAGGTCTTACTAAGGAGAGCAGCCTCAGGCCTGCCGTGCAAGCAGCACAATGGCAATACGGCACATACAGCTTGTCATGTTTTCTCACTTAGTGCTCCATCATGAGATTCTCTTCTATCACAAAGTGCTCCTCAGCTGGGTGCTCTGGGAGGAAGAGGCAGGAGGACCATAAGGCTGAGCTCAGCCTGGGCAATTAGTGACTTAGCAAGACCCTGTGTCAAAATAAAAAATGAAAAACAAGTTGGGAATGTAGGTGGATGCAAAAAAGGCAAAAGAGAAGTATTTTTGGTTTTTTGTGTGTTGTCCTATATGAACTTGGGCCTTACATGTGTCACACAAGTGTTCTACCACCTAATCTACACCCCCTAGTCCCATCTTTTATTATTATCATTATCATTATTATTATCATCATCATTATAGCTACCTAGTGTGTATGGTATCTCCCTGTATTTCTGAACTGCATTTCCCTGATGATGCCGAACACCTGTTCACTGGTGTCAGGTGGAGGTGGAGCTCAACAGGGGAGCACTTACCAAGCATGTGTTCAATCCCCGGCACCATTAAAAAAAGAAAAAATATTCCTCTGCTTGTTTTGGAGGCTACGGCTTAGGGCCCAGACTCTAAAGTGCCAAAGCTAAGAATCCCTGTCTCCTTGGTTCTTGTCTGTGGAATCTGGTGGGGTATGTGGTAAAACTTTACATGGGCTTATTGACCTGCTCTGTAGATTTTCTCTGGAGAAATATCAAGTCAGACCCTTTGCCCATTTTTAAACTGGATTATCCATCTTTCTATTTGTTGAGATCGAAAGCATTATTTCATTCATTCATTCATTCATTCATTCATTTATTGGTACGGGGGATCAAACCCAGCACCACTGAGCTAAATCCCTGGCCCAAAAGCATTTTTTTTTTGGTACGGGGATTGAACTTGGGTCCTTGTAAGACAGGCATTAGAACCACTGAGCTAAATCCCCAACTCCCAAAAGCGTTATTTTTAATGACTGCAAAAGCAAGCATCCCATTCTTCCACGCTGCATGCTTTATTATCAGTGAAGGTAAACACTGTTTTTCCTATCACTTAGATTTCTTCTTCACCAATTATTTGCTTGTTTTCTTTCTGCCCATTACAGTATTTACTGAAGTATTTGAATTACAATGTTTTATGCTATAAAGTTTAAAATCAAAGTTTCATTTATGCCTAATGGTGTTCTCCCCACCCAGACAGACAGAAGCCTGGAATCAGGACCACATTCCTCTGAGGCTTATCTGCAGGACCTGCCCACTGCGCTACTCCCTGGGAGTGGCCCAGAGGGCTGGATTCAGGAGGCTGCCTTAGCTATACACACTCCTAGCCTCCCTACCAGGCCTGCACCACACCCAGGCTTACACCCTAGGGGAGAGGGGTGGCCTATCTGTGGCCCCACTTTCTTAGGGGTCCCTGTATCAGCAGCCTCTGGATTGGCTGTCAGACATGAGTTACATTTCTCCTACAGAGATTTCTCATTCTCATTCCCCAGCAGGTTTCATTATTTTTCCCCCATGCAGGCCCCACCTAGTTTTCCCTGTCTTATGTGGACACTTTCCCCTAAATTCAAACACACTGTATAGACACTAGGAATCCGACTTGGAATGCATCGAGAAGTTAGGACTGTATCTCCCCACCCCACCCCCACGCCCCCATACTGGAGATTAAACCCAGTACGTTCTCACTGAGCTATATCCTTAGCTCTTTTTTATTTTTACATTTTTGAAACAAGGTCTCCCCAAATTGCCTAGGTTGGGCTCAAACTTGATTCTCCTGCCTCAGCCTCCCAAAGTGCTGAGATTACAGGCCCGCATCACCCCGCCTGGCTAAACCATTAAATGATACCTGATTTAAAATTAAGATCCTTTTCCAGATATAAGATAAAAATGTCTTTAATGTTAATTTAATACTAAAGGGTTACAATCATTATCAGTCTCCGTTTCTCTCCTGAAAATTACTATGAAGTGCGGTCTGATTTGACCAAGTTACCTGGTTCACTGATGCTGTGTTTGATTTTACAAATAAGCCTTAACAACTAATCCCATTATGTACATTCCAGGAGATCAGATAAGCAGCCATTCCAGCACAGGATAAGAACTTTTTCCTGCTTCTAGACTTTAACCAACTTCTGGAATTGCGATTCCCTAAGCAGCCCACGGTGGTGGGGTCAAGTTTCTAGGTAAGACATAGGAATTCCCAGGTTAGATCTGACTGAGTAACTGGACCCAAAACTACATTACATCTTACTGACAGGTAGGAATGCTGAGCCCTGCTGAGAATGACAAACACCCACTGGGCAGCCAAGAAACTTCCCTGAGAGGTAAGTCTGTGGAAGACACCCAGAAAAACCCCCCCTGGAATCACCAGGGGTGCTGCGAGTGGGCTTCCTCCCACAGTGCTCACCCACCCATTTCTCCTGCCTGGTTTTGTCTAATAGCAAGGCTTCCAGACCAACCCCTGCAACTCAAGAGCAGTGACGCACTCATGACAGGACATGGAACTGCTCAAAACAGGAAAGATTTGTGCCAGGGAGCATGGAAGCAAGTGTCACCGCAGCATGGCCTGCAAACCAGGGCCACTCACTGAGCTGTCCTGGCCTCATAGGTCACTGCTGACAAGGTCTCACAATGAAGTGAGCCTTTCTTTACATAAAGTCTACTTGGTTCCCTGAGCAGGATGTTTGGGCATTAGTTTGGCCCGTCTTGAAATCTGGAAGGATGGTCTGACAGCTCTCACCCAAGAAAAGCCAAGTACTGAGGAAACTCTCAGCACCACTACTAGCTTGGTGGGTCTCTGCTGGAGTCAGACACCCATATGGACCCCAGTGCAGCATCTAGGAGCCCACGGTCTTGGGGCACAGAGGTTAAGCGAGTTATTAGATACCTCCCTTAGCTCTCTGATGGTTGTAAGGCAGGCACCGCAGCAGCAATGCGTAGGGGTACTGGGGCAGCTCAACTCCCAATCCCAGCCACACAGTCACATACTTCCTGGCTAAGGACTGGCAGCATCACCCCACATCCTTTGGGGGACAGTGATCCACATACACTCTCCCACCTCACGGTCCACGTCGGTCAGAGGTGGTAAATCCCTGTTGATCTCCTTTCGAAGAGGAAGAACATCTAACTCATACCTGGCCAGTCGGAAAATCAAGCCCCTGGCCCTGAAACTGGTTCAAGGATAAGCACATGAGGTAGGGTAATCAAGCATAATCAGAGCTCATCAAGAAGAGGCCCTCCCTAGCTAGCCTGGAACCTAGGAAGAGTCAGACCAGGCAGCCACATTACCACTGGTGAGGGAGCATCTATCCAGAAATGGAACCAACCCAGGAAAAACAGACCCAAATAGCAGCTCTGGTGACTCCATGTAAGTTTCTGATCAGCTGGATCAGAAGCTATTCCTCTGGACTTCTCAGTTACAGAGCTAATTCATTCCCTTCCTTGCCTAAGCCATTTTTCAAGTTGAGGTACACTTTAGGTATTAAAAAAAAACAAAACACAGCTTTTAAGCATATAGTTCAACCAATTTCGACAAATGTATACATTCATAGAACCACCACGGCCATCAAACTATAGAACATTTTCATCATCCCTGGGCCACCAATACTCTGATTATCTATCACCATAGGTTTCTGCCTGTTCTAGACCTTTATAAATTGAATCAGATATCATAGAATGTATTGTCTGTGTCTGGCTTGTTTTGCTTAATATGGTTTTTTTGAGGTTTGGGTTTTGTTTTTATCTTGGGACCCAGGTTCAAACTCAGGACCTTGTGCTTGCCAGGCAGGCACTGTGCCACTGAGCTAAATCCCTGGCCCCTTGCTCAATATGTTTTGAGACTCATCCACGTTGATGCATTCATCAGTCACTTACTTCTTTTTTACTACTGAGTAGAACTCATTTGGAGGAATGTACAGTGGTGTGCCTATTTTATGGTACTCCAAATAAAAAGTCCTAACTACAGGAACTTTACCTAGACTGAAAACCTTTCTTGTGTCTTGAGGATAATCGAATCATTCATCCATTTAAAAAATGTATTTAAGAGCATCCTCTAGCTGGGCACAGTGACTTGTACCTACAGTAAGCTACTGGGGAAGTTGAGCTAGGGCAAATCAAGACCAGGAATTTAAGGGGAGCCTGGACCAGGAGTTTAAGACCACCCTGGGAAACATGGCACACACAAACACACATACACACACACACCAGGCATGGTGGTGCACAACTATAATCCCAGAACTCTGGGATGCTGAGACAGGAGTACTGCATGTTTGAGCTTAGCTTAGGCAATTAAATAAGACTTTGTCTCAAAAAAGAGAGGGTAAGAGTGAGTGGGGCTCAATCCCCAGTACCATGATCACTACCACCGTTGGCAAAAAAAGGAACACGTTGGCAAAAACTTACAAATGTTTAATTTGGGAAAAATGATAGACTCTTATGGAGACATGACACCAAAATGTCCATGAATCAAATATTTCCAAACCCAACCAATGACCTGCTTATTACAACGGACAGGATACACAGTTCTTATCTACAAAATGTTTGCGTATGTGTTGAAAGTGAGGGCTGGTATTTGTATTGGATCTTGAGTTTGTATATTTCTGTGACTACTTTTTATTTATAACAACTTACATTACCTTTGCAGGGAGTGGTAGCACACACTTGTAATTCAGGTACACACCTGTAATCCCTGCACATGGGAGGCTAAGGCAGGAGCATCAGATTGCCACAAGTTCAAGTTCAAGGCCAGCCTGGGCTAAAGAATGGTTGTCTTTTCTCCCTCTTTGGGGCCCCACTCCATGCAGTGCTAGGCACCTGCCTGCCTCTCTCTACCTTGGGACCAGAGAGGCCCTTCTTCATGGCCAAAGATCAACATGTAGCCATTTTCCCAGCAAATTTAGGGCAAAGTCAAAGTTTAGGATCTAAAAGTCAGAAGTATCAGACTGCAAGGTGAAAAGGCAGGGGTGAGGGAGCACCTGGCCAGAGACCCTCATCCAGGCCACAGAAGGACAGGTGTCTTTAGCTGCTTCTTCAGCATAGATATTTGCTTTGCTTTTCTCGTTCCTTCCTGGTTACACAATCCCTTACTCAACTGACCAAACTCTGGAAAATAGAATTGTTTGTTTATGAGTCCAGCAGAGCTGTCAACCAGAAAGCACAGAAATAGCATCCATACCCTGCAATACACACATACATCTAATTTAACTTTTACCACACTGGAGATTCGGGGAAGGTTGGATGGAAAGAAGCTAGCTTTTACATGTCAAAAAAATAAAAATAAAATGGAAACATGAATTGGTACTTATAAATACCCCTCCTGCCCTCCCTGGGTCTCTGCCAGGGGCTGGCTGTGGAGGCCTCAATCCATTCCCACAGGAGTGGGGTAGTCACAACATGAATCAATACTTAGCCATAATCTTGAGTCCTTGTTGCCTAAGCTGGCCTCAAACTTTTGATTCTACTTCCTCAGCCTCCCAGAGTGCTGGGATCAGACATGTGCCACCACACCTGGCTTTGGGTATCTTTTCAACACACCAAATAACAAAGTTTTTACTATAGCTTCCTGCTATAGGTGAAATTACCAAAATGTCCATGAACCAAACATTTCCAAACCCAAACAATAACGTGCTTATTACAACCGACAGGATACACACATGGTAGTTCAGAATCCTTATCTAGAAAGTTCTGAGTATGTGTTACAAGTAAAGGCTGGTATTTGTATTGGATCTCGAGTTTGTATATTTCTGTGATTACTTTTTATTTATAACAATTTAAATTATGTTTTCCAGGTCTGGTGGAATACACCTATAACCCTGACTGTATTCCACTTGGGAGGCCAGTTCAAGGCCAGCCTATATACTACACAGTGAGACACTACCTCAAAAACAAAACAAAGCAAAACAAAATTCCTCAAAAATAGGGCCAGGATTAGGTCAGTGGTTCCACAGCCTGCCTTGTAAGCACAAGGTCCCGAGTTCAATCCCTGGTACCAAAAAACAAACTTATTACTTTTATAATGCAAAAAATACTTGAGAAAAATAGACTGTGAGGTTGTTTTGATCACATACCTCCTCTTTTTCTTCTTACAAACAAATTGAGATCTAGGAATTTTCCAAAGGCCTAGCCATGCTGGGCTTGGTAGCTGACACCTAGGATCCCAGCACTCTGGGAGGCTTAGGCAGACAGATTCCAAATCTTAGCCCTGAATAAGATATTGCCTAAAAATTAAAATTAAAAGGGGCTGGTGATTTAGCTCTCACGAGAAGGTTTTGGATTCAATCTCTGATACTTCAAAAGTAAAAAAAAAAGTTTACAGCCACAGTGCACTCTGATGGCCTCAGTGGAAAGGCCAGAGGGATTCACATATTCACCACTGTCTCTTTGACCCAGATGCTGAGGGAGGCCTTGCTCCCAGCCGGCACCCTCAGCTCCCACTCTGCCAGACACCCTGTCCTCCAGCTGAGCTGCACCTGCAAGTTCCACTGTGCTCTGAGGCCACCTCCAATGCAGCCTTTGTGTCATGAGACTCTGGTAGCTGAGCCAAAGGAGGAAGTGTTGATCGGACTAAAGTCAATGCCTAGCAGCATCAGGTGTTTTGGCGACTGTCCAAACAGCCCCAGGAAACAAGGGACATTTAGGGTTCCAACTCATCACATTGACTCTCCTCTGAGTCACTATGAAAACGCTGCCCTGCCAGAGGACTCTCCTGGCCAGAGCCCCATACAGTGTGAGGTGTGCTGGGGACACCCTGTGAGCTGGGGGGGCCCCAGTGCAGCTGGGCCCCTCACCAAGGCCTCGGACAAGCAGGGTCCACCTTGGCCTTTTGCACCTGGCTGAGACCATAGTGGGATAGCAAGAGTGAGGAGCAGAATTTCCAACCTCCATGCCTCCATTCTTCCCTCCCTCCCCGGGAAAGGAGTGGCTCCAAGAGGATGGGTCCAAACTGCTACAGGACAATACCAGCACCCCAGGAAAGCTACAGCTCACGGTCATGCACCCCCACACACACCATGCCTGGTGGACTTGGCCTATCAGAAGGTTTCCCACACGGTGCATGCTCACAAATGAGACACACAAGTATCTACCACAAAATCGGACCCTGCTAAGATGGATGGTGCAGAGGAAGAACTTGGAGATTCTGGGTTTCAAAAAAAAAAAACAAAAATAGGCCGGGCGTGGTGGCGCATGCCTGTAATCCCAGCACTTGGGAGGCTGAGGCAGGAGGATCGCTGTGAATTCCAGACCAGCCTGGGGCTACATAGTGAGTTCCAGGTCAGTCTCAACTACATAGTGAGACCCTGTCTCAAAAACCAAAAATCAAAAAAACAAACAAAAATAATTCTCCTTCATTCTCTACTGGAGCCTCTAAGAAGCCCAGTGTAAACACGGGCCACGGGCCATAAACCAGAACACAGTGAACCTTGGGGCCTTGTCCAGCCTGCAGGTTTCCTTGAACAAGAAAAATTTCTCCTACAGCTCCTGAGTAAAAACAATGGAACTAAATTCATTTGGGGGCATTTGTGGTCCCGAAGGATGCGAGGCAGAGCGAACAACTGACAATGCCATACTTTGTACTTTCTCTCCTTCCTCTTGTGCTAAGGCCTTTCATTTCGGGTCTCTCAGCAGTCCTGGGGAGACGCTTTCTCCATCTTCCCCCAACCCCAGCCAGTTTTCTCATGGCCATGAACAGGTTTTCCTGAGAAGTTTGAGGACTGGAGCCCCAGAGAAGGGATCTGCTACTATGAAGCAGCCTCACGGAAACCTACATTACTCTGCATTAAACACAGAACACACTTTCTTCTAAGACTTTCAGTAGGGAAAAGTATAAAAATTGAGGAGGGGGGATACACTTCTATTGGTCATCCTTTTAAGAAAGGAATTTATAGGGCCAGGGATTTAAGCTCAGTGGTGCTGCCTGTCTTGCAAGCAAGGACCTGAGTTCAATCCCCAGTACCAAAAAAAGAAAAAAAAAAAAGGAATTTATAGTAATCTGATACTGTTGAAGCCAAGTGTGGTGGCACATGCCTGTAATCCCAGCACCCCGGAGACTGAGGCAGGAGGATCACCCTCAGTTTCAAGGCCTGCCTGGGTTACATAGTGAGTTCAAGGCCAATCTGAGCTACGTAGAAAAACTCTGTCTCAAAAAAAAAAAAAAAAAAAGAAATATACTGTTGAGACTGAGGCAGGAGGCAAATTCAAGATCAACCTGAGTGATTTAGCAAGACCCTGTCTCAAAATTTTAAAAAAGGATAAGGATGTAGCTCAGTGCTCAGCGCTACAAAAGCTCTGCATTGATGGGGGGGGTCTATTTAAGCATGATAAATTTAGTGAGAAAGAAAAATAGTGAAAAGCTAGAGAAAGATAAAAGTATGATTATGACAGACCAGAAAGTTTTCTTTTTTCTTGATTATTTATTTATGTAGGGGGGTGTTGTTACTATTGTTTTGGGGGTTATTTTGTTTTGGGTACCAGGGATCAAACTTAGTATCTTGTGCTTGCCAGGCAGGTGCAGCACCACTGAGCTACATCCCTGGTCCCTGTGGTACATGCTGAGACAGGGTATCACTATGTAGCTCAGGCTGGCCTTGAACTCACTATGTAGCCCTCAACACAGCACTCCTCCTGCCTCAGCCTCCCAAATGCCAAGATTAGAGATGGGTAACACCACACCCAGCTAGTTTTCTTTTTTAAAATTCAGAGATTTCCCAAGTTGTCAACCCAGACCAAGAAGGCAGGGATTGTACTGAGGTCCATGTTCAACATGGGGCTAACTGTTGTCCACTACCTCTGTACAACCAAATCCTTTGCAACCCCAACAAGACCCTGATTATCTTGCAATTTAGGATTCAGGTCCAGTCACCATAAGGGACTTTCAGCAATTTATCTGCAAGACACAAACCAGGCTAAAGCTCTGAACATGGCCCTAAAGCCACCCTAATTCTTGCTCTGTGATGTCAAGCCAAGGAAGCTACTTTCTAAGAATGACCCAAGCTATGCCTACAAGGCATCAGCTCCCAGCTCGGCTTAGCACCCCAGTAAATGAGGCCTGCCTTGAACTGCAGGGCATGGGACCTGGGTATAGCTCAGTGGTACAGCACTTGGCACTTGCCTAGCATGCTTAAGGGTTCAATTCTCAGCACTCAAAAATGAAAAAAAAAAAAGAAAAGTCAAGGCCCAGTGTGTACCAGAATGTGATGAGATCAGGCACAGGGCTATCACTTAAAAATGCTTTTTGGCAGAATGGCATTTTGAAGAAGAGAAGAAAGGGAGAGAGGCATAACAAATAGAAGAGAATGAAAGAGAAGCTTGACTTTAGCAGAGATAATGTGATCACCTGTGTGCAAAATCCTGCAGTCCAAAGACAGGTGGGAGAACTTGTCTTGGGGATGGATTTATGATAGCCTGACTGCACCTCCAGGGTTTGGAGTCCCCACTAACTGCCCCCGACTGGCTCAGCCACCTAAACCATGTAGCAGCTGCTTCTGGCCCTAACCTCACCAGCTGGTTCTCCCCGAATCTCTAAGAATCCACTCACCCAACTTCTTCACTTTCAGCTTTGAAAGGGCTCCCGGATGCTGAGGTAGAGAGCTTCCATAGCATGCACAAGACCATCGGTTGGATCCCCAGCATCTCAAAAATGATCCAAAAAAGACTCTAGAATTTTCATTCCCCTGTGGGGCTGGGATGTAGCTCAGCAGCAGAGTGCGCTTAGCTTGTGTGGGGCCTTAGATTCCATTCCCAGCAGCACACAAATAAATAAAATAAATAAACAACAAACATATAGTAAGCATACCTTGTCTCTTCTCTACCCCCATCTCCCTCCAGCAACCATCGTCTCTGCGCTTCTCCCCTATGTCTGCCACACTGACTTTTGTTTCCCATTCTCAACCCCTACTTTTCTAACAGCCCCCTAAAGGGCTAAATCTAAAACTCTGGGGCTTTTCTGCGGGTCAACCTCACCTATCCACCTACCTCTCAGCTTTCTTCAAACCACTCTCTTGCTAGCCAGCCACTAAGAGGACTGATTATTCCCTTCAGTGCCCGGTTCCTTCACTGGATACCCCAACTTGCTCACACTGGTGCTCCCCACAGCTGCATTTCCAGCAAGCAGCTCTCATGGCTGCCAAGTCCATGGTTGGCTGGGATCATCACTTGCATATCCCACAGGGACCTCAAATCCACCTGCCCCTCCACATCAGCTTCCTGGTTCACCCTTTCTCCATGAGGTGTGACCTGATACCTAAAGCAGGCACTCGGGATTCCTGCTGGCAGTGCCCTCCCCACCATATCCTAGTTACTTCCATCACTGCAAACCCTGCCTGTGCCCAGGCTCCCATCATTCTGACCTTGCACTGAGAGGACTGGACCCCTGGTCTGAGTTAGGGTACAAACTGGTGAGAAGGATGGGTGGTCAAGACTGTGCTGACAAAGCACTTTAAACTCATGGACAACATTAGCCTGTATCAGAGTAGGAAGGACAAAGATGACAGAGATTACCAGAGGTTAAATCCCCTCTACTCCTGCCTGCCTGGCTCCACCGGGGCCTTTCCACCACCCCAACCCTCTGACACCTCCACTGTCAAAGTCTCCCTCTGAGAAGTATCTCAAATGTCTTGGCCTGCTTTTAACACTTTGATGATTCCTTAAAATGAATGACTCAGAAGTAGTTCCCACTTACACCTCCACACCCCCAGAAGGTTCCCCCACAAGCATTCACAATCCTGTGCCTTTGCCCAAGCTGTTCACTCTGCCCAAGCTGTTCACTCTGCTCTTCCTTTCTTTCTTCACCTGAATAACACCCACATGAATAACACCTGTCACTCAGTGAGTATTTGTCTTAGGTCAAACTGGCTCAGGTCGCAAATCAGGAAAGATTCAAATGTCAACACCTTTGCTTTTCTTCATACAAAGAACACTCTTTGGATTGGTATGACTTAGACATAGCATAATAATCACTACAAGGTCTAATTTTCTAAACAGATGCTTCTAATTGTACAGCAGTGATTTATCTTATTTTGCACTCATTCAGCACCTGAGAAACTGTATATAAAAGACACCCAGCTGTGCATCGTTTTTTGGCTTCCTTGCCATCCACTGCTCCCCACCACCACCAAATCCTCTCCTGGGACTCAAGCCCTGCAGTGGTCCCACAGGAAAACCTGCTCTGGGAAGCTTGGGACCCTCACTCCCAAAGGTATTGCTCCATCCTTCCTCACCCACCCCCTGCCAATTCCCCTAGGTGCTGCTGGAGGTCGATAAAGCCATCTCTTCATAGGACAAACAATCCAAAAAGGGACCTCAAATCCCAGAAAGAGGCAGCAACTTGTCAGAGGCCATCAAGCAATTCTGTGGGGGTGGCAGTCAGGCCTGGGGCCCTAGGACTGACATCTAGGGATTTCAGGCCAAGCCATCTTCTCCAGTTCTATAGCCTGTGATCCTCTGTCCCAAATGCCACACATAATTAGAAGTTATAATCCTGTAATTCTATGATGACATCTTTGAACTTAAATATACTTCAAAACAGCTTTTTTTTTCTTTTAAAGGTAAAAGCAACATAACAAAAAAAAGGAGCTTCCCTATTAGTCTCTGCATTTCCAGATTCCCCTCCTGTCCTACCGTCACTGCCCCTCATCAGTGAGCAAAAACTCAAACTGGTCAGTGTCACATGGGAGGAGAATGATGCCAAGACCAAGTAGCAACAAGATAGGCAGGCTGTGGAACAAATAAGAATTGATTGTCCTGTAGGAAACAGTTTCACTTCCCTATTTATAATTATGCACCGTGCCTTCGATCCTATCTGCTATAAAAATGTCAACGACAATCTCTCAACCCACCTAGTCATCACTGGCCAAGCTCCAAAGGCTATTTTTAAACTCATCAGGACCTGCAAGGAGGAAGGTGTGGAAAGTGTCACTGTGACTTCCAGCTCAAAAGCATCTTTCCTGGCCCTGCCACCTGTGGGCTTGCCCAAACCCCCAGCTGACCCTGGTCACTTGGTGATGGGATGGGGGGAGGTGGAAGGGTGTTCTGGGGATCGAACCCAAGACCTTCCTACTTAAGCTATATCCCCATCTTCTTTTTATTTGTTTATTTTAAAACAGGGTCTTGATAAATCGCTAAATTAGCCAGGCTGGGCCTGAACCTGAGATCCTCCTATTTCAGCCTTTCAGAGTGCTGTGAGAACCGGCGTGCGCCACCGGGCTCAGCTCTGGGGTGGGCTTTGGGGGAACTGAGCTTAGTTCCAGAACGGGAGGCAATGGGGAGGGCCGAGCCTTGGAGCCCGCACTCGACCGCCGAGTCTGACAAGCAGATAAATCCGCTTTCGCATAAAGTAAGAAGGGCCGAGACCACCGCGTTCAGGCCCTTCAGGGCGACCCGGGACAGGCGAGTGGGCGGCGCCCGAGGTCCCTTTCCACAACCGCTGCCCCTAGGCCGTAAGAAGTCGAGGAGGCGGACCCTGGAAACACTGTGGAGGAAAAAGACGGCCAGCCGGCCGGAGTGGTCGCTCGGGCGCAAGCTAGGCTC
>NW_022900931.1:54765396-54780162 GCF_012274545.1 Fukomys damarensis
AGGCGCGGGTCTTCTGGGTGGGCTCGCGGGCCCAAAGCCAGCGCCAGGCAACCCTGAAACTTGGGGCCCTGGCGCTCCGCTCGCGCCCTCTGAGCCTCGGGGCCCAACACAGGGGACGTTGCCGGCTCAACCCTGTGAGTGCCACGGTGGCGCAAGGGACAGCGCAGGGGTCTCAGCGGCCACAGCGAGGCTCGGGCTGGGCATTCGCTCCTTTCTCTGGCTCCATGCTTCCCGCAGGAGGACCCCTGTTCCACCCATCCCCGCTGCAAAGATTGGTCTGGTCAGCCCGGGGTTGGGGAGAGGGGGACACCTGGGGAAGGAACCTCCGGAGAGGTTTTGTGTCGGAGAGACTCGCGAATGTCCTTGACGGCGTGTCTGAAGCACCGCTCCAAGCCTCGATTTTCTCAACTGCGAAATAGGGCTCCCCATTTCCCTGGCTGGTCGAGGGCATTAGGACAAAGGTGGGTGGTAAAGCTCGTATTGAGGCGTAGAGACGCTCTTAGTTTAGAGAAAAACGGGGATTTCTGGCGCTGGAGTCTGCGCCAGTCCCACGCGTGCGCACTGGCTGTAGACAGACCCTGTGCCTTGCTGCCAGCCTCGGGGCCCCGCCCGTCCCTGCCACCTGCCTGCAGTTAGTACCTCCCCCTCCCCCGGGCCGAGGGACAGGTTCCAGCAGCTGCTCCGTGCTCCTGCCTTTCGTGGTTATTGCAGAGGTGGCAGGTAAAACACAATCTGCATTCAAAGCTGCCTAAGGTTGTCTCTGTTTTCTTTTTAAGTGTTTTAGGTTTTAGGTGTTGTCGACAGTTTTTAAATAAACACTGGCAACTACCAAGTAAATGTTAAATACATATATACACAGGGCCAGGAATTTAGCTCAGTGGTTCTGTCGCCTGCCTCGAAAGCGAGAAGTCTCGAGTTCAATGCCCGGTACAAAAAAAAACAAAACCCAAACAAAGCCATATATACATAATACATAGATGTTTGGTGCATGCCTGTAATCCCAGCTCTGGGGAGGCTGAGGCAGGAGGGTTGCCATGAGTTCAAGGCCAGCCTGAACTACATAGCAAGACCCTGACTCAAAACAGAATAAAATAAAACCCATTTTCCTTCTCTCTTACCTTCAAAAGCAAACATCCACCTAATTTCAACATGCACTGCTTAATCCACTGCCCCGGGAAATGTCCCAGTCCAGGCTGGGAGTTAAAAATAGCCACTTGGGAAATAAATTGGACACACATACTTAAATACCACATGGTTTCTATGCTGTGAGAAACCGAACGTGAAAATAAGGCCTGAGATGTATTGAGAAATTGAAATATTGGGAAATGGGAAAAAGTGTTCAAATGGGAAGAACAGGGAGGAAGGAAGAAAAAAGGAAAGAAGGGACCAAAAAAGTGAAAATAGAAGGAAAAAATGGAAACCAAGTTTTTGTACATGGGAGAAGAGCAGGCTTGTGTGTGGGGGGGGTGAATGGGTTCAAATAAAATAAAATTTATTAAAAGAAATAGCCATTTGGGCTCAGCCCTGGGGTGGTGACTCACCCTATTATATGTGTAATACTAATAATTTTATCAATAAGAGAGCCTGAACTGTGGCCAGGAAGTTTGTGGATACTGTGCTGCAAATAAAAGGAATAACTGCTGTTCCCTGGCAGGTGAGGAGACCTGGGCTCAGACCAAGAGCGCCTCTCTTGGCTCCGATTGGCTGACACCAGCCCCTCCCACTCACCTTCATGTCTTCCCACCTCCTTCTACCATCTCCAAGCCCAACATACCTTTGCAGTTTGTCACTTGTCCTATCGCTGGCTTAATAGCCTTCTTTACAATTACTCACTTTGATTGGTGTGGTGACACACACCTGTGATCCCACTACTTGGGAGGCTGATGCAGGAGGATCATCATGAGTTTGAGGCCAGCCTGAACTGCGTAGTGAGCTCAGGGCCAGCCTGAAATATATAGCAAGATCCTGTCTCAAAAACAAAAAAAGAAACAAATAACAACAACAAAAAAACCTCCAAATAATAAATAAATGATTCATTTTATTTAAACAAATTTTATTTGAAAAGGCAGTTATGACAAAACCATAAGTGAAACAACAGTGGTACTTTACCCAGTGGAAGAGACACATAAAAGTAAATACAATGAAAACCAAAGTCCACTATATAATCTTGCCTGACATCATTGCCTCTTCCGGCTGCTGCTTCTTTTGTTCAAAAGGAAAAAGAGTAAGAAAAGAAAGCTTGCTGTTAAAGACACCATAGGGGATCAAAGTGTGTTAGGTGGATTATGAATCAGCCAAAAGAAAGCCCATTCATGAACTCATTTTAAAAAGATGTCAAGCAAACAAACCACCAATAAAGAAAGAAAACACTAGCCCAGTCTATCTCCTGGGTTTCTTCAGACGTCAAGATGAGTCCCAGCCAGTTACCCATCCCTGACCACATGAGCCATCTGAGTGTCATTTCTTGGGGTCTTCAGGACCAGAAAGCTCCAGTGACTCATCAGAAGGGGCCTGGGTTTCACTGTGTATCTCTGCTCCCACTGTGACCAGGGAAGGACGGCCACTGCTTCCAACCAACCCTGGATCAACAAGTAACCTCCTGCTTGTCAACTCCACTGGCCTGTTCAAAAGAACTGACAGGGGCCAGGGATTTAGCTCAGTGGTTCGGTGTCCTGCTTGCAAGCGCAAGGACCCGAGTTCAATCCCTGGTACCAAAAAAAAACAAAAGAACAGACAGTGATTCCCTGAGCTCCTAACCAAAAAGCTAGGATGAGGATTTCCAAGATAGACAAAAGATTTAAGATCTCAACTGCAAGGCAGATGTGGTGGGGCATGCTTATAACCCCAGAATTTGGGAGGCTGAGGCAGGAAGTGTCTCAAGCCAGCAAGCCTGGACAACATAGCGAAAACCTGTTTCCAAACAACAATGACAACAAAAACCTCTACTGGAGACACTGATTCTGCCAAGTCCCATCAGACCATCTGGTTCAGGTCAGTAGTTGGTTGTCCAGGGATCCAATTTCTCCAAGTAAAAATTTCACCCTGTAAGACCTGCTTGTTGACAAAAGGAGGATCGGTTTCTCTGGGGACAGCCTGATGTATGTTCCTCTTGGGGAGTCTGATGAAATTTGCCATATTAAATGCAGAAAATTACAAGGCCATTGGCCAGAGTTTGGATATGGTTCAGTTGTACACAGTTAACACACTGCTATCAAGTATAGCATGAATGACTCTCACAAAAAGTATTGCTGAGTAAAGGAAGACACAAAATATAGTACGATGGCATTTTATGTAAAGTACAAAACAAACCAATCCATTATGAGATTATTTCTTCTGAGATTCTAGAAACTTTCTTTCTTGATTTTTTTTTTTTTTTTTAGGAATGAACCCAGGTCATTTGTGTGAAGCTACATCCCCAGCCTTTTTAATGCTTTCTTATTGCCCAGAGTGGGTGGACTAAGCTTTTCATCTTCCTGCCTCAGCCTCCCAGAGTGCTAAGATTATAAGTGTGTAACACTACAACTGCCTGCTTTTGTGTGTGTGTGTGAAACAGGGTCTTGCTATTAGTTCAGGTGGCCTTGAATTCATGACAATCCTCCTGCCTGAGCCTCTGAGTACTGAGATTACAGGCCTATGCCACTTTACTTGTTTTTTTTTTTTTGTCTAAATTATGCCTATGGACAACAGTGCAGCTCCTGCCTGGGGTTTCTAGCCTGCTGGTCTTCTGTATGGATTTTGGATTTGCTAATCCCTACAATTGTCTAAGCCAATATCTTGAAATAAATCTCTTTTTCTTATTCATCCTGTTTCTCCAGCAGAACCTTCCCTGACACGGAGGCCATTGATAAAATTCAGATTAGTAATGATAAAAATGTATCTGGGACCATGGGAACCGAGATAGGAATCATATTTTAGAGCTATTTCTAAGATGGAGTCTACAAGACATTAGAGAGATGGCTTAAAGTAAGAATGAGAAATAGGTGGGGGAAAGATAAACTTCATATTCCTGGAGATAGTACAGATGGTTATGCCGTGAAGAGAGATAAAGAATTCAGGGGCATTCTCTGGGATGGGAGAACACCAAATATTTTAGAACACGGTAAATTTGAGATACTTAAGGGGCTTTGACTTGCTATGCAACCCGCTGGATTTTGAAAATGAGTGATTCTTAGGGAGACATCTGGGCTGAAGAAAAGAACGTAATTTCCAAAAGAATGTCTCTCTCTTCCTTGAACTATTCCCGTTTTCTTTTACTTCATTTCTATGCATTCATCTTCGTACTTTTCTTTTCCTTGCTTCCCTTCTTGGATGCTGAAGATTGGACTTCTGGCCTTGCACACGCTAAATACTCCCTCTCCTACTGGGCCACAGCGCTAGCCCTGAGGTTTTTTCTCCCTGATATTGTTTTTTTTAACGTCTCTGCTGATTCCCGGAGTCAGGTCACACGCAGGCAGACTATGCACTGTGCATGCTCTGTGTAACTATAAGGAGTGAAGATATAATTAAGACAATTTTTTTACGTGTGCCGGGGCTCGATCCAGGGCCTCAAGTGTGCTATGCAAGCACTCTACCTTGGTACCACATCCCCAGGCTCCTGACAATTCTTTAATGAAGACTTTTCCACACTTTGCATTAGTTGGCTCTAACCCTGAGTCCTGGGGGACCACTACTCTGATATTTTAAGCTTCTGATTTCCAGCTCCTTTTTCTAGGAATTCAATCCATCAGCCTTCTTTTTTCCAAGGTTTTGAATTTTTTTGTTTGTTTTTGTTTTTGCGGTACCAGGGATCGAACTCAGGTCCTTGCGCTTGCGAGGCAGGCCACCAAACCGCTGAGCTAAATCCCCGGCCCTGGTTTTGAATTTTTTTAGTTCCCTCCCAGTTTCCTGTTTTTGTGTTAGAAATTTTCCTTCGGAAGGGGTGGTGGGGACAAGGGGAAAAATGAGAGCCAAGACCTGGCATGTAAAGGTACAAGATCCCAGTAATGAATGTAACTGTACTGTCTACCCAGAATGTACCAATAAATTCAATTTAAAATTTAAAAAAAAAAGAAATTTTCCTGCTGAGCACGGTGACACACATTTGTAATTGCTGCATGGCAGGCTGAGGCAGGAGGATCGTGAATTTGAGTCCAGCCTGGACTACAGGTTGAGATCCTGTCTTCAAAACAAGAAAAAAAGAAAAAAAAAAAGCAAAGCAAAGAAAGTCTATTTCGTGTTCTACTTGTTGCTACATGGGCACATTGACTTTATGAAAATGCACAGAATTGCATATGCTTGTGATTTGTGCGGACAAAGTCCTCCCTCCTTTCTCCCCCTTCTCTTTCTTTTCTTTCTTTCTTTATCGCTAGGGACTGAATGTAAGGAGTGCTAAGTGGAATTCCCCAAACCTTTTATTTTATTATTGTTGGTTTTGTCTTCTTTCATTTTGTTTTGAGACAAGAGTTTCACTGTTCAGCTCAGGCTGGCCTTGAACTGGCTATGCCAACCAAACTGGCCCAGAACTTGCAGTCTTCCTGCCTCCTGCCTCAGTCTCCTGGGTACTAGGATTACAGACATTCACAACTATGCCTGTTCTACTTTCTTTCTTTCTTTATTTATTGGTACTGGGGATCAAACTCAGGACCTTATGCTTGCAAGGCAGGTGCTGGAACCATGGGCTAAACCCCCAGCCCTGTTCTACTTTATTTACTTACTTACTGTAGTACTGGGGATTGAATTTAAGGCCTTTGCACTTAGCTGCATCCTAAGCTCTTTTTTGGATTTTTGTTTTGTTTTGTTTTTTGAGACAGGGTCTCGTTCTGTAATTTAGGCTGGCCTTGAACTCAGTGTGTAGCCCAGGCTGACCTTGCACTCACAGCAATCCTCCTGCCTCAGCCTCCCAAGTCCTGAGATTACAGGCACATACTACCACACCTGAGTTTTAAAATTTTTTTTTATTGAGTTTATTGGTACTTTTTAAGTATATAGTACAGTCACATTCATCATTGGGATCTTGTACCTTTACATGACAGATCTTGGTTCTCATTTTTTTTTTTACTTTTTAAATTTTTGAGACAAGTTCTCTGTAGGTCACTACATTATCCAGGCTGGGCTCAGGCTTACAGTCCTCTTGCCTGCTGCCAGAATACTGGGGTTGCCTCAGGCTGGCTTAGAGTTGGTTTCTTTTTTTGTTTGTTTGTTTGTTGTGAGACAGGGTCTCACTATGTAGTTGAGACTGAACTGGAACTCACTATGTAGCCCAGGTTGGTCTCGAACTCACAGCGATCCTCCTGCCTCAGCCTCCCAAATGCTGGGATTACAGGCATGCACCACCATGCCCGGCTAGAGTTGGTTTCTTTGTGTGCCATGAATGACTATCCTACTTCCCCAATGATGTGAGGACCCTGAGGAAAAACATTAATCCCTGTCTGGGTGATTCACGCCAACTTCTTATTTGCAGCCTCCTAAGGTCCTAAATTTGTATCCTCTTGCATTGTGAATAACAAGGAAGGTGTTATTAACCCCCTTATTGCTTCTAATCACACAATGCCACAGACTGGATAAACTGTAAAGAAAAGACATTTTTAAAATGAGAAACAAGACCTGTCATGTAAAGGTACAAGATCCCAGTAATGAATGTAACTGTACTGTCTACCTAGAATGTACCAATAAATTCAATTAAAAAAAAAAGAAAAGATATTTTTTCTTTGTTTTTTTGAGACAGGGACTCACTCTGTAATTCACGCTGGACTTGAACTCAAACTCATGGTGATCCTCCTGCTTCAGATTCCCAAGCACTGGGATTATAGGAAAGCAAGAGATTTCTTTTGGCTCCCAAGGTCAGGGGCTGCATCTGGTGATGGTCTCCTTGCTGCAGAGTTCCTGAACAGCGCAGGACATTCCATGGCCTATGACAGAGAAGACGCTTGTGTGTTCTCTGGTTTCTCTTCTTATAGAGCTGCCAGCATTCAGGTAGGGGGACCCACCCTGGTGACCTAATCTAGTCCTGTTTACCTTCCAAAGGTCCCATCTCTGAGCACCATCGTCAGAGTAAGTTTCCAGGTGCTTAATAACTCCAGTGAGCTTGGGAGGAGACAGATCATACTCAAACCATTAGTAGGGGGGCATGTGGCACTTAGGCTGGTGCTGTTTTGCATAAAACACATAATGTTTCTCGGTTCCCTCTGCCAGGAGTCAGTGATGTTGTGTTGGAAGTGACCAGGGTCCCAGATGAAGTTTGCTGTCACTCCCAAGTAAATAGCTGACCCACAGTCCCTGAAGAGCTGCAAGGACATGGAAGGGGCCGCTGAGCCTCAGTAAGCAGGAGTCAAAGGGCTATTACTCCTTTTTAAATGTCCATGATTACTGGATATCTAATTAACTAAAACTCTCCGTAATACATATATTGGGTATTTCTTGCCTCTCTGTAAGCTATAAGCCAGGGGAAAATTAGTTTGAGCAATAAACACATTTTTATTAAAAATTAGACTTTCGAAAAGTCAGCCCCTGGTGTACACTTATAACCCTACCACTTTGGAAGGCTAGGCAGGGGGATCACGAATTTGAGTCCAGCCTGGAAAACTTAGTGAGAACCTTATCTCAAAAGAATTTTTACAAGGGTGGGGTAGCTTAATATGAAGGTCCTGGTTTCCAGTCCTAGTACTAGAAAAAAAATCATGGGCTTTCACCCAGGCATAACAGCACATACGTGTGTGTAATTGCAGCTTTCTGGAAGGCTGAGGCAGGATCACAAATTAAGCCCACCTTGGACAATTTAGCAAGAACTTGTCTCAAAAATACAAAATTATAAAAGGGGCTAGGGTTGTAGCTCAGTAAGACTTTGGTTTTCAGTCTTCTACAGCAGGAGAAAAATTTAAATCATGGACTTTCATGTTTTGTCTGGATGTATGGGTTTCCCCTGCAATCTTCTTTATTTTCAATATTTACATTTATATTTACAATGACAGTTCATGCTTCATTGATGTCCCTAGGGCCTTGCAGCTCTTCAAAAAATAGGAAGATATCTTCCCCCCGCCTTCTGGTACTAGAATTGAGCCCAGGGCCTTTGCACTGAGCGACATCCTCAGCCTTTTTAAATTTTTTGAGACAAGGTCTTGCTTAGTTATCTCAACTGGACTTGAACTTGTGATCCTGCTCCCTCATCCTCCCATAATGCTGGTAAAACAGGTGTGTGCCACCACACTTTAGTACAATAAAGGAAAAGGCCTTATTTCACATATAAAAACCTTTACAATGAAAATGGAGTCACTTAAAAATGGTTTGGAAAAGCGGGCACAGTGCCTGCCTGGCAAGCATGACACCCTGAGTTCAAGTGGCAGTACCAAAAAAGGAAGAAAATGCTTTGGAAAGAGTAGTATGAATGTAGCTAAAAACAAAGCTTCAAATGGTACCATGCTGTGTACCGCTTTCCCTCCCCTAATTTCCTTTGATCAGTGGTAACCATCTTACTTGAAGTTTACTGGAAAATGATATGCATACAGTATATTTATGGATGGATTTGTCCCTATATCATGGATACAGCAGCCAAAATAAATGGCTATTTATGCTTTCTTTTAACGTAAATGGTAAGATTCTATGTATTCTCTCTCTGCTTTGCTCCTATCAATATATACTGGGGCTCATGCCTCATCAGTATTTTTGTTTATTGTCTTTATTTTTTCTTTTTATATTTTATCCTTTTTTGTTTCTCTTTTATCTTTTCCCTATCAGACTTTTTTAATGCTCTGTAGGACTATTGTAGGTTACTCCCGTTGCCAATGGCTGTTAACAAATTATTACAAATCCTAGGGGCTTAAAACTAGAATGACCATTTTGTTATTATCTCTTCTGATTCCAGGAAGTGCCCACACTCAGCTCGACTGGGGTCTCTCCTGCACCTGGTCACTCAGCAGCTGGAAACGGGTCCATTTAGAAACTTTCCATACTCACATATTTGATGATTGTTATGCTGATTAAGTGAGATCTTAATAGGTCAGGAGCTGGGACACAGGACCTCTCTGCTAATAAACCGGGCCCATTTTGCCAGTCACTGAAAAAGAGAAAGCGTTTATTCACAAGATGGCCAGGACTGGGAGAGTAAGTCTCCAATCTGTCTGCCCGAGGACAGGGTTTGGGAGACGCATCGAGGTCCAAGGTAGGAAGAAAGGACTGGAGAAGCAATCAGTGATCTACACACGTGTAATCAGACCCTTGGCCCTGTAAGGACACATGTTCAGAAAATGGAAGTGTTAGCATGATCTAAGGGTGGAATTTGGGCCTTCTTTCATTTTTAGTGCAAAACTCCTGGCCTTGAGGGTCCCAACAGGTGGGGCTCAGTCTCTCTTCCCTAAGCCCAGTCAAGGAGACAGGCAGTGAGGAGGGGCAGGAAAGACGCTCTAATCAACATGTCCTTGGGCTGGGGATTTAGCTCAGTGGTTCCACATGCCTGGTTTGCAAGCCTAAAGTCCCGAGTTTGATCTCCAGTACAAAGAAAAAAAAAATCAACATGGCCTTGCCGGGAAGCACAGACAGAGACTCCAAATCTGTTTTAGGGAGGCTGATAGACGCTTTGGGGGGTTTATAGATGAGCGTAACAAAGGTTTACCTAGCTGAGGTCTGTACTGCTGGCAGTTTAGGTAATCCTGGCCAAATCAAGGTGTGGTTGGTTAATCAGTGGCATGGAATGGTTTTTGAGATGTTCTGGGAAAAGCCGGGCATGGTAGCATCCTCCTGTGATCCCAGCATTCTGGGAGGCTGAGCCAAGTCCAACCCCAGCCTGGGCAATTTAGTGACTCAGGGAGTGCCTGTTTCAAAATAAAAAATTAAAAGCACTGAGGATGTAGCTCAGTGTGAAGGCCCCGTGTTCAATCCCCAGTACTTGTGGGTGGGGGGAGTTGTTCTGAGAGAGCCATCTTTGCTTGAGGGGAGAAACGGCAGTTCCTGCTTTGGGGGGCAGCCGCAGGTCCCATCACAGATAACTGTCCTGTTTAGGGGGTGACCTCATCCTGAGAGGGTTTTCAAGGCTTTGCTTTTTCTGGAGTCCGAGGTGACTGCAGGTTCAGGACCATGAGTGAGGACTTCTAGACCTCACTGCGGGTGGGAGAGCTGGAACAGAACAATGTAAAAGTTGGTAATTAGATGTCACTGCAAAGCTACTTCAGTTATGCTTGTCTTGGTGTCCTCAGTCTTGAAAGATGAGACCGGATAAGAAAGGATAGGAAAATAGGGCTAATAAACCTTGTAACACAGGCACTCCCAGAGTGATTAGCATCCTACACGTAGAGCGGAGCAGAGGTCTCAGGTTCAGTCTGCTTCTAACTGGGCATTTGCAGGTCCGGCCTCTTGGTCTCTGTTGTACTCTGACGTGGAAAGGCCACTCACATGACACTCATACAAGCCCAAGTCAAGGGGTCAGGGGCTCCACATGGTATGAGCTGGATAAAAGCTTCTTCCACTTCCTGAAAAACAGCTTAGGCTGCCATCCCCACCATGACCCATAAGTCAGGTGTTATCTATAGCAAAGCTCTGGGAATCTACTAGACTGATTAGCTATGTGACCACTAAATTTTGTGCAGGGTACTGAGGATTGCACCCAGGGCCTTCACACTGTGCTACATCCCCAGCCTTTTTGTTTCTTCTTTTCTTTTTTTTTTTTTTGAGACAGGGTCTTGCTATGTAGTTCAGGCTGGCCTTGAAGTCATGGTGTTCCTCCTGCCTCAGCCTCCCAAGTGCTTGAATATGTAGGTTTGTTGATACAGGGTCTTGCCGTGTAGTTCAAGCTAGCCTTGAACTCACTCACTATGCAGGCCAGATTGGCCTCAAACTCTCGGCAGTCCTCCTGCCTTGGCCTCGGGAGTGCTGGGATTATAGGTGTGCAGCATCCTGCCTAGTAAAACTTGGTGATTTTGAAAGTGTACTAAAAGAAAGTACCTAAAAACAGGTGAGACAGGTTAAGTTTTTATTTTATTTTATTTTTTGGTATGGGGTTCAAACTCTGGACCTTGCATTTGCGAGGCAGGCATGGCACCACTGGGCTAAATCCCCAGCCCGAGACAGGTTAGGTTTGAGGGTATAATCAGATTTGTCCTCACTCTTCTCTTCATGTGGCCTTGACTTCCTCACAGCGTGGAATTTAGGGTTTGAATGAACCTCAAAAACAACTGAAAAATTTTTTGTTTTGTTTTTGAGATGGGGTTCTCGCTGTGTAGTTCAGGCTGGCCCTGAACTCCTGGTGATCCTGCTGCCTTGGCCTACCAATGAAGAAACTGAAATTTGAAGCTGCAGGTTTCTTAAGCCTTGGGTGTAGAGAATGTCATACTGTCCCTTCTGAAGGATTTTGATCAAATCCCAGACTTGATTCAGACGGAAGTGGCTTAGAGTCCAGACTTGTCAAACAATTTGGGAATCATGATTTTAATTAATTAATTAAGCAGCATTGAAATTGAACTCAGTTCCTCTGTAGTGAACTATATACCCAGTCCTTTAAATTTTTTTTTGTCTTTATTATTAGCTAAGTCATTAAATTTCCCAGGCTGGGTTCAAAGGCACCACCCTCCTGCCTCAGCCTCCCAGAGTGCTGGGATTACGGGTGTGTGCCATGTGCCCAGCTTATTTTATTTATTTATTTATTTATTTTGGATACAGGGTCTCACTATGTAGTTGAGACTGACCTAGAACTCTCAAATTTACAGAGATCCTCCTGCCTCAGCCTCCTGAGTGCTGGGATTACAGGCGTGTGCCACCATGCCCAGTCATTATTTATTTTTGAGACAGGGTCTCACTGTGTAGCTGAGACTGACCCGGAACTCATTATGTAGCCCAGGCTGGTTTTGAACTCACAGCAATCCTCCTGCCTCAGCCTCCCGAGTGCTGGGATTACAGGCATGTGCCACCACGCCCAGCCATTATTTATTTATTTTTGAGATGAAGCCTTACTACATTTCTCAGGCTGACCTTACTTCCGGGCTCAAGCAATCCTACTCACTCAGTCTCCCTAGCAGCAGGGACTAAGGCGTACACCGTCACTCCCAGCTGGCAGTCATGATTTAAAACTGGTGAGGTTTCCCCTCCCCTCAAAACACTGGTGTTTTTGTGTTTTGTTTTGTTGCTTTATGCTTTTACTGTGCTGCCCAATGAACCCCCGGTCACACATACTACATCCCCAGCTACCCATGAACATATGAACAATGAGAAAGCAAGGATTTTTTTTTTTTTGGATAGACCCCAAAAT
Organism: Fukomys damarensis; assembly: GCF_012274545.1. Lineage (NCBI taxonomy): Eukaryota > Metazoa > Chordata > Mammalia > Rodentia > Bathyergidae > Fukomys > Fukomys damarensis. The sequence goes on from NW_022900931.1 coordinate 54,777,605, forward strand.
CACAGAAAACAAAAGCAAGACTAGACTGATACACACACACACACACGCACGCACACACACACACACACACACACACACACACCCCAAAATGAAACAGCAAAACTATAATTTGATTTTAAAACATCTCAGAAGAAGACATACAGGACCGGGGATTTAGGTCAGTGCTACCACTGACTGCTTCACAAGCTCAAGGTCCCGAGTTCGATCCCCGGTACCAGAAAAAAAAAAAAAAAGACATACAAATGCCCCAAAAGGTTTATGAAAAAAAGTGCTCAATACCACCAATCATCAGGGATATGCAAGTCAAAACTACAGTGACATATCACCTCACTCTAGTAAAAATAGCTATTAACAAAAAAAAATTAAAGATGCTGGACATGGTGGCACGTGCTTGTAATTCCAGCACTCAGGAGACTGAGGCAGGATCATCAATGAAAGATCAAGGCCAGTGTGGGCTACATAATGAATTCAAGACCATCCTGAAGTACATAGTGATACCCTGTCTCAAAAAAACCAAAACAATTGCCTCACAAGTGCACGGTCCCAAGTTTGATCCCTGGTACCAAACAAAGGAGAAAAAAAAAAAAAGAAAGAAAGATTAAAGGTAACAAGTGTTAGTGAGGATGAGGCAGAAATCCCCCACTGTCGGTGGGAATGTAAATTGCTGCAGACATTATGGAAAAATGGTATGGAATTTTACAAAACCAAACAATTCAGACTAGAACTACTACTTGATCCACATATCCAAAGAAAATGGATTAGTTTGCCAAAGAAACATTTGTATTCCCATATTAATTGCAGCATTATTTATAATAGCCAAGAAACAGAAACAACGAAAGTACCTATGCAATGAACCGATAAAGGAAATGTGGTTCCTCTGCACAGTGAAATACTTTGTAGCCATGAGGAGGAATGAAATCCTGCCATTTGTGACAACATGGACAGAACTGGAGATCCCTGTTGAGCGAAATAAGCCAGGCACAGAGAGACACACCCTTCATGATTTTGCACACCTGTGGGCTCTACAGAAGTCTATCTCACAGCAGGTGAGAGTAGAATGGTGGCTACCAAAGGCTTGGGGGAGGAGAGGTTAGGGGGAAGGATGGAGGAAAATTGATCAGTGCTTACTAAACTGTGGTTAGGGAGCAGCAAAAAGTTCTGTTGTGCGGTTGCACACTAAGGTGACTATAGATAACAAGAATGTACCACACATTGCAAAAAGCAGCGGGAAGAATTTTGAAAGTTTTTTCTATATGGAAACAGCAAGTGTGTGAGAAATAGTCTAGCTTGATTTAAACACTGTTTACTATGTATGGATGCATCGAAGCATTACACAGCAGATGTATATTTGTGAGGTTTTGTGTGTGGTGCTACGGATTGAACACAGGACCTCTGCACTGAGCTACATCCTCAGCCTTTATTTACTTTGGGGGGGCGGGTACCGGGGATCGAACTCAGGACCCTGCGCTTGGAAGCCTGGTGGCGGATAAGTGAGCTAAATCCCGGGCCCCTTATTTACTTTTTGAGGCAGAGTCTCCACTGGTGGCTTTCAGCTTCTTCGTAGCGTCTCCTCCACCGTGGCCCGTTGCAGAGCTAGGATGTCTAATCCCTCGAAGCAACTCCTGCCTGGGTCCGCCCAGAACTGGATGAGACTAAGCAGCGAAGGTGTATGTGGGGGGCGTTTTCCTGACTAGCGGCTGCAGCGCGGGGTGGGGGGGGGGGCGGCTAAGATTTTTGGCCCACTTAGGCCCCTGTAGCGAGGGGGCGGGGCCCAGAAGGGCTCTGGATGTCTGCGCTGGACAGCGACCCCGAGAAGGACCTGGTCCTTTTGGGACGGACCTGGAGCCTCTTGAAGAACTTGTGGACCCTGTTGGTCTGCAGAGTCTGTGGAAAACAGGTCTGGGGTCCAAGATTCGGGGCGCAAACGTACAACTCGATGCTGGGCCTTAGATCCATCCTTCTGGGCGCTGGAGCTCGGTGACTTGAGGAGCTGTGTGCTAAGCTCTGTGGGAGCTCACCTCTGGGAGAACAAAGAGACCCAGAGGGCTGGGAGATGCAAAAATGATGAAACAACTCGAGTGTCAGCTCAGGGCGGCCAAGGCAGTATCTTCCCTTGAGAAAACACCTGCTCACAGAATTGAAAGCGATAAAGAAATGAGCCATGGGCCGGGGGAATTTCACACAGAGGGAATGGCCAGCGCAAAGGGCCAGAAGTGGGGGACAGCTTATCAGATCGAGAGACAGACAGGATTGATGTGGGTGGAACAGATGTCACGGGGGAGGGGACTGATGCCAGATGATATCAGGGGACGGGCGGGGGCTAGATCTTGCTATGTAAGGAGTTTGAATCCTATACTAAGTGTAGGAGAGTCATTGGAGGGGTTGCACAGGGGAGCGTGTATATTTTTAATATTTTGTCTTCAATTTTGAGACTAGTCTGGTTGGAGATGAACAAGAGTGAAGCAGGAGGATTAGAAAAAAAAAAAAATCTGGGCCGGGGATTTAGTTCAGTGGTTCTACTGCCTGCCTCGCAAGCACAAGGACCCGGGTTTGATCCC
>NW_022900931.1:54780233-54792328 GCF_012274545.1 Fukomys damarensis
AAAAAAAAAAAAAAAAAAAAAATCTGGAGACAGAAGTCTGGAAAGTTAGCAATGACAAGTAGTGGTCTGAACGCAATCTGCTTGGAAAACAGATGACTGGATTTGCTGGTGGACTGTGAGGGCAAGACGAATCAAGGTTCTCTCCTGTATTTCTGGTCTGTTCGACTTAATGACTTGATGGGTTCAGCAAGTATGCATTGGGTATCCAGGGAGGACTGATGGCAGTGCTGGCCTCGTGGGAAAGACCAAGAAAGCATGGTAAGCCCCTGGGCCAGAAGTTACTTGCAGACTTTCCATTGGCTGTACTTCTGGGATACCTCCACTGATGCTCCTTTTATTCCCTACAAACAGTTCTAGTCATTAGAAATGTTTGCCAGCTACTGGCTCTACTTCTACCCTCTGCTTGCTCACTTGCTCGCTTGCTTTCTGTACTGGAAATTGAATTCAGGTCCTTGTGCTTGCAAGGCAGGCAGTGGCTCCACTGAGCTAAGTCCCCAGCCCTACCCTCTACTTTAAAAACACAAAGAGGGGCTGGGGATTTAGCTCAGGGGTTCCACTGACTGCCTTGCATAGCACAAGGACCTGAGTTTGATCTCTGGTACCTGCCCCGCAAAAAGGCAAAGAACTGCTAGTTTCCTGAATGCTTCCTTTTGAAGACAGCGTTTGTGTTTCCTCTAAGACATCTCCATCCTACGCACATCACCCCCACTTCTGTAATAAATTCCATGGAAAGCACCCTCAGCCTCCATTTGTCAGAGCTCTTCTCCAAGCAGACCAGACTCTCAGTCCAGCAGAGTCATCACTGGCATAGCCCTCGTTCTAGACTTTAGTACAGCTAAGATCATGCCAGTTTCCTTGGCATGTGTATCACCCTATGATTTTGAAGAATTTGTTGATAAAATCTGTTATTTGAGGAGTTTCAAATCTAGTAAGGACAAAATTACAAGGTTTGCAAGTGCTAAAATATGCAATATAGGCAGGAAACACTATATATGCTAAAAGAGAAGACTTAGGGGCCAGAGATTTGGCTCAGTGGTTCCGCTGCCTGCCTTGCAAGTGCAAGGGCCTGAGTTCAATCCCTGGTACCAAAAACAAAAACAAAAAAACCCTAAAAAAAGAAAAGAAAGAAAAAACTAAAAGAAGACTCAGGAGGCAGAATGGGGTCCTTTGGAGACAGGTTAAAATTTAGCTGTGTGAAAGGACAAGGGCCAAGCATGCATAAATGAATGAAATTTACTACAGCTGTGTTAGGCATCAGTTGGTATCATTTCCATATGTCTGGTCACATAGACATTTTGTTATGAAGTGATATGTTGCTAAGTCATTTATTTGGCCTTTTTTTTTTCTGTTTTTTTGAGATAGGTTCTACTATATTGCCCTGGCTGGCCTCAAATCATGGGGATCCTCCTGCCTCAACTTCCCAAGTGTGAGGATTACAGGCATGCACCTCTATGCCTAATTTGTTTGACCTTCATATTTCAAATTGTTATTTTGATAGTACAAAAAAAATTGAAGTAAAGCCACTGTCCTAGCCATGCTTTTGAAGTGGAAGGAGCAGGCACTTGATCTGTATACTTTTTCCTCTCCTGGCCTGGCCTAGAATGTCTTTTTTTTTTTCCCCTCTCATTGAGTTTATTGGTACATTTTAGGTCTACAGTACAGTTACATTCATCATTGGGATCTTGTACCTTTACACGACAGGTCTTGGTTCTCATTTTTTCCCCCTTTTTTCCCTTGTTTTTTGCCCTCCCTTTGTCCTTTAATTTATTAGTATCAGACGCTTTTGAGGATTGACTAACTGTATTCTTTTTTTCCTTTCTCTTCTTTCCCTGTCCCCACTTCTCCTTTCTGGGTGCTAGGGATTGAATTCAGAGCCATCTGTGTGCTAAGTGTATCTTCTACCACTTAGCTACAGTCCTAGCTCCTGATTCATTGTTTTCTAAGCACTTTGAAGTTTAATGCACTTGACTACATTTTACAACATAGTATGCTAGGCCCATAATCAGATACTCCTGCTTTGAAGTTTTAGTGATAGGTTAGACAAACATTGGTAAAGGAGGGACTCCACACCTTAATTAAAGTTGCTGGTCCGGACAGAAAAGTTTATTGGCTAAATTCACCATGGAAGCCAGGTGTGGTGGTAGCACACGCCTATAATCCCAGCACTCAGAAGGCTGAGACAGGAGGATCACCACAAATTTGCAACCAACCTAGGCCACATAGTAGGTTCAAGCCCAGCCTGACCTACATAGCAAGACGCTGTCTAAAAAAAATGTTTAAAAAACAATTAGCCACAGAGCTTAGTGACAATTCTAACCTGGAAGAAAGAAGGCACCTGTACTTACCTACTCTTTCCTTAAGTATTTTCAGTTGATTTTAGAATTTTCATTTTTACTACCCCTGTAATCCTAGCACTCAGGAAGCTGAGGCAGGAAGATCACCATGAGTTTGAGTTCAAGGCCAGCTAGAAAACTACATAGCAAAACTGTCTAAAAGCAAAAATAAAAACAGAACAAAAAAAGAACTCTCATCTCCAGATAAGCCTCTGTGCTGATTAGTTTCAGGCTATTTTCTTCTTTGATGCTGTGATTCACACTTAAAACTACCTGGGGCTTCCGTCACTCACAGAACATACCGTAGACCCTGCAGCACGGTATTCAAGGTTTTCTGCACCATATCCTACAGTGCCATATTCAGGATCTGCACCATCCACCTTTCCAGTTCCAGCCTATACCTCTTTCCCTCCGCCAGTCCGGCTCAGTACACCAACAACATTGACTCTCCGACAACACCGACATGGCCTCCGTGTGTATGTGTGTGTCTGTGCTCGCTGGGTGTTAAATCCGTGACCCTACGTATGCTAAGCGTGTGCTGTACCCCAGCCTAATGTTGCCTTCTTATACCTCATATGTGCCGATGGGAATTAATGCTTCTGTTGGGGATTATGTCTCTATGTGCCGGTATCAATACTCTGCTCATTCCTGAGGGTGGCTGGTACTGTGGTTCTTCACACTCTCAGAAGCATGCAGTACATGCAGGTCTCTGCTGGGCTGTGTGTTTAGTTTTCTACACCAGGGTCTAGAACTGGGCTACTGCCCAAAGGCAAGGCCTTCCGGAAATTTTGGCCCAGGAGTAAGGGGCTATGTGGGTGGTATCCCTTGCTTGGAAACAGAGTTGAGATCTGGTTCAGCATTGTGCTATTAACTGTGGACCTCCGGGCAGTTATTTAATTAGTGTCCTTATGAGGATATGATAAATGCACTAATAACATAAATGACTTATCATACCCTGATAAAGAAGGAATTGGTTGTTATTAGTAATAGTAATTACCACTGGGCCTGGCTAAAGTGCCACCTGCTCTCTGGAGTTTTTCTCTGACTGTGGTTAGAGGTGGCGCCTTCCCCTCAGAAGCCCCGTGAGACCTTGTTGGCCGCAGTGGTCGACCCTCATCATCTGCCGCCACAGGTGCCACTTAGTTGCCTGCAGATCTTGTCTCCCCTTTCAGATCAGAAGTGCTTCTAGAACTGAGCAAGAATAGCGCCTAGCCCTGGCGGGACCTGCCCTCTCCCCTTAGCCCGGTAGTTCTCAGCTGGAGACAGTTGCCATGCTCAGCTGGAGGTATTTTTGGTTATCTCTCATAGGGGCAAGAGTGTGTGTGTGTGTGTGTGTGTGTGTGTGTGTGTGAGTGTGTGAGTGTGATAAGGGGCAGGGAGCGTTGTTATAGGCATCTAGTGTTGCAGGCCAGGGATACTGCCAACTTATTCCAGGACTCTGAACATCTCTCCACAGCAAAGAATTATCCAGCACGAACTCCGGCAGAGATGACATTGAGAAACTCCAGGTTAGCTAAGAATCATGCTGGGTCCACATTTCTAAGGAATGATGAAAATCTCGGATTAAGGCACCCAAATTGTAATTTGGTTCTTTAGAATAAAAAAATGACATTGTAGCCAGTCATAACTGTTTCCCTATAGTAGGGCAATGTGTTCTTCTGTCTGTGCTTATTTAATCCTTCTTACGAGCCTACAAAGACAGCCTCTATTACTACCCCAGTCTTACACTGTTGGAGGGTGAGGCCTAGAGAGATAAGTAATTTGTTCAAGACCACAATACTAACCAGTAGTAGAGCCAAGGGATTTGAACTGAGATCTCTGCTCTTCAGACCTGAGCTTTTGGTTACGCTCCAGGAATGACCTAAAGACTATAGTAAGCTACAGTGAGATTTTATGATTATGAAACTGGAAACTCTTGTACTTTTTTTTTTTTTTGGTATTAGGGATTGAACTGGGACATTGTACCACTGAGCTACATACCAGCCCTTTTAAATGTTTTATTTTGAAACAAGGGCTTGCTAAATTGCTGAGGCTGGCCTTGAACTTGTGACTCCTACCTCAGCCTCCTGAGTAGCTGGGATTATAAGCATGTGCCATTGAGCCCGGCCTGTTTTATTTTTTGTGGTGCTGGGGATCAGGCCTAGGGCTTCACATATGCTCCAGTTTACTTTTTGCCTTTTGTTTTTTTGTTTCAAGCATAGGAAACTGGGCGTGGTGATCCATACCTGTAATCCCAGCACTAGAGGCCAGCCTAGAATGCACGGTGAGACCCTGTCTGACACACACACACACACACACACACACACACACAGGAAAACCTGGGCATGGTGGTGTGTATGTATAGTCCTGGCTACTTGGGATGCTGAAGCAGGAGGATCACTACAGCCTGCGAATTTGAGGCCAGTCTGGGCAACATAGTAACTCCCCATCTCAAAAAGAAAAGTAGATAATAATTTTTGAAGTTATTATACATCAATGATACAATCTTTTTAAAAGCCAGCTTTTCATAGAAAGTATGTTTTATGTAACATGTAATCAGTTAAGCTTTTGCCTGGTAAACTAGATGCTTTTATATTTGAAGTTGACTTTAAAAAGCCAATGAGGGCCGGCCGTGGTAGTGCACACCTGTAATCCTAGCCCTTGGGAGGCTGAGGCAGGAGGATTGCTGTGAGTTCGAGACCAGCCTGGGCTACATAGTGAGTTCCAGGTCAGTCTCAACTGTACAGTGAGACCCTGTCTCAAAAAACAAAAAACAAAACAAACAAAAAAAGCCAATGAGCAGTCCTCAAAGTTTACAGACTCTCAGGCAACTAACAGAATAGTGTTCAGTTATGGAATCGAGAATTAAAACACCTTGTGTTGTCTGGTTTTAAAGTGTCCAAAGGTTTAACCATAAAGAGTGACATTTTGTCTTATATTGAAATTACCTTGCGGGATGTACGCCTGTAATCCCAGCACTCAGGAGGCTGAGGCAGGAGAATCGCTGTGAGTTTGAGACCAGCCTGAGCTACATAGTGAGTTCCAGGTCAGTCTCACTACATAGTGAGACACTGTCTCAAAAAACAAAACAACAACAACAAATAAATAAATAGTTGCCTTTCCCATTTGTTGTATACCTGTCTTATGAGGAATGTTTAATATTACCCTGCAAGTCAGTTCAACGCATAACCATTTACCGAATACTGCTGATGTGGTTTCTTCAATGAAGCGTTCTGTGCGGTACTATGATGCAGTGTCATCTTGCAGCTTGACAAATAGGTTTGTAAGGAATTAGAACTGTGTGTGTTAACAGTACCTTTGTATAACAGGATGTAAAATTAAAGATGAGGAATGTGCGCAAATGATTATTCAGTGTTTTGTTTTGGTTTGGTTTTTTGAGACAAGGTCTCACTATGTAGTTGAACCTGACCTGGAACTCACTATGTAGCCCAGGCTCATCTCAAACTCACAGCAGTCCTCCTGCCTCAGCCTCCTGAGTGCTGGGATTACAGGCGTGCGCCACCATGCCCAGCCTCATCCAGTGTTTTTTTAAATTGGTCAGTACTATATCTAAAGCTGTGGTTAGTATGTTTTAATTTTTTTTACTTTTATTGAGTTTATTGGTACATTTTAGGTATACGGTACAATTCATTATTGGGATCTTGTACCTTTACATGACAGGTCTTGGTTCTCATTTTTTTTCCCCTTGTCTGTGCCCTCCCTTCACCCCCTCCTCCCCTCTCCATTTACAAACACTTTATTTCCTTTTTTTCTTTTAGTATGTTTTAACTTTCATGACACAGAATAAATTAAAATAAAAAAGAAAGTAGAAATGTCTAATTATTGAAGCAATAGGTAATACATGCACTTTTGAACACATGTTATACATTGTGTATAATAACCATAATGATAATAATAGCTGCTAGCACTTTTAAAGTATTTACTGTGTCCTTCTTCTTGCTAAGAACTCTGTAGACATTATCTAATTTGCATAATTCCATGAAATAACTTACTCTCAATGTCCTTATCGTTTTACAGATGAGGAAATTGAGGCACAGAGAGGTTAAATTGATCAAACTCTCGCACCAGTAAAGGTGAGTTGGCCTTAATATCCAGAGCACTGACTCTCAAAGACATGCCCTCAGCTAATCGCTGAACCTACTTTCTATACTGAATCATTGAAAATCACTCGTTTTTTATTTTATTTTATTTATTTATTGGATACTGGGGATCGAACTTGGGCCCTTACACTTGCGAGGCAGGTGGTGGAGCCCCTGAGCCAAATCCCCAGCCCCAGTAATTTGTTTTTTAAAAATGTAAATAAATTCAGAATTTTGAATTGGAGTTGATAAAAATTAGGTAGTAGTTTGTGTCATAGTACCTGAAACCGTAAATCTGAGAATGTTTTAGACTTGGCTAAAGTGTATCGAATGCCTTCTGCTTGTGTGATGGAACAACTCAGCCCTTTTCCACAAAGCAGGACGAAGTAATAAGTTTAAAGAGCATGAAATTTGTAAAATTTAAGGAAGCTCTGAAATTGGGGTAAATATTCCATCTCCAAAGGAAGTAGTCTGTAATCAGGGAAGCTGTTATAGAAATTCTGGAAGAGGAATACAAGTAAATGTTCTTTGGTAGTAGACTCTTGCATGCCATGTGTTACTTCAGCAACTTGTTTTTTGTTTTTTGTTTTTTTTTGAGATAGGATCTTGCTATATAGTGCAGGCTGGCCTTGAACTTACTGTGTAGCTCAGGCTGGCCTCCACGCCATGGCAATCCTCCTGCCTCAGCCTCCAAGGGCTGGGATTACAAATGTGCACCACCATGCCTGGCCTACTCACTTTTAACTTGGAGAAAAATAAATTAAAATTTTCACATTATGTCGTATTATAATACATTCGATATACTTAGAGCGATATACATGGGATTTTTATTGTTTTGGTGCTGGGGATCGAACCCAGGGCCTCCTGCGTGCTAAGCAGGGATTCTACCACTGAGCGACATGACCATCGACCCCCATCCTTTCTTTAGATACGTTAATATGTTTGTGCAGGCTACTGTGGTGCTGGTCCCACAGTGGTCTTTTAAAGTGACCTTGCTTGGATCTTGTGTTTTTTACAGTTTATTTACTGAGACAAGATCTAACTATGGTGCCAAGATTGGCCTTGAACTTCTGGGCTTAAGTGATTCTCCTGCTTTAGCTTCTCAAGTAGCTGGGACTACAAAGCCCACCATCGCACACAGCTTTCTTCCCACTTTTAACTTTCAAAATAGATTTTTATTTCTCTTCATTGCAAGTTCTTATAAAGAAACTACTAAATCCACTAAGATCTGACAGCAGGGGTGAGAGAAGTTAATAAAAAGTGTATGTAGAGTAATTACATCTATGTAAAAGTGAGGTGGGCAGTAGCTTAGATTACTGGCAGTTGCAAGTCCTTACTTGTTCTTTAATTATTTGGTTATTAATCTATAATCCCAGCACTTGGGAGGCTGAGGCAGGAGGATCGTTGAGAGTTTGAGGCCAGTCTGGGTCACATAGTGAGCTCAAGGCCAGCCTGAACTACCTTGTCTCAAAAAAAAAAAAATTTTTTTTTTAGTTATAAACCAAAATGTTATCAAGGATTGTAAAATTGTAAACTCTTCTTTCTTGGATGGACACCCTCTACCTTTGTGTCTTCCCTACAGTACAGAGCAGACAAATCTGTTCTCGGTCCTGGAGATTTTATGGACGCAGAAGTAAGTGTGCAAAACTCAAGTGCCAGTTAGGTGGGACATGTGTGGCTGCTTGTTGTAGCACCTTCCCTCTCCCTGGAAAGTCTAATATGTGACGCCCTCTGTGTGTGTAGGGCTTTATCTTTTAGGTATCTGTGCTAGAGTACCCTGCACATCAGTGGATTCCCCTGCTTTAGAGCCGTTTCTGTGCTGCAGCCAGGTTCTAGTCAGGACTGTAAGAGGAAAGTCATGTGCAGACATATTTACTTGAAAAGGCCCAGTTGCCCCTAAATATATCACTGTATACATGATGCTTAGCCTGCAGCTTTCTCCTGTATACAGGGTACCTTAAGAAATAGTGGCGCAACTGGACTAAAACTAAACCTCTTTATTTTAAGCCATTGGGCTGGATTCATCATAAAGATTAAATAAAGTATGTATTGCAATGTGCTATAGGCTGCAAGGAGGAAGAAAGATAGGCCTCTTTCTCTTTTGTGGTTCCATAATCTATTAGGAAACTGTGTTAGTTTCATGTCACTGTGGCAAAGAAATTGATAGAAGTCAGCTTACAGGAGGAAAGGTTTGTGGGCTCACATTTCAGAGGCTTCAGTCAGTGGTCAGCTGCTCCATTGCATTAGACCTGTGGTGAGGCAAAACATCACGGCGGGGAGCGTGTGGTGGAGAGAAGTTGCTCACCTCGTAACTGCGTAGAAGCAAAGAAAGAAAAAATGTGTGAGGAAGGGGCCAAGGACAAAAGATGCCCTTCAAGGGCCCCGCCTGGTGACCTACTTCCTCCAAGCAGGCCCTGCTCCTTAAAGTTCCTACCACTCTGCGTAGCCCATTAAGCTGTGGTCCATCAGTGGTCAGAGCCCTCACAATCCAGTCACCTCCCAAAGGCACTTCCTCTGAACACTGCTGTGTTGAGGACTGTTACAGTTTGAATCTAGATATCCTTCCAAAGCCTCCTGTGGTCATAGGTGGGGCTTTTTTCATATGTGGCTGGACTAGGGTGTGTGATGCTGGGATTAAGGGTGTATGATTACTAAATCAGTCCACTAATTGGTTTGGCACCAATCTCAGTAGTCTAGATAGGATATTAAAGGGGCAGAAAGAAGCTGCTAAGGCCTCTTTCTGGCTTTGCTATTTTCTTCCCCCATGAACTGTTTCTCTGCAATGTCCCTCTGCCATGCTACCCTGCTTTGGAGCCAGACAACTATGGACAGAAACCTCTATAAACTGTGAGCCAAATAAACCTGTCCTTGCCAGGCGTGGTGGCTCACGCCTGTAATCCTAGCATTCAGGAGGCTGAGGCAGGAGGATTGCTGTGAGTTCAAAACCAGCCTGGGCTACATTGTGAGTTCTAGGTCAGTCTCAACTACATAGTGAGACCCTGTCTCAAAAAACCAAAAAATAAAAAATAAACAAACAAAACAGAAGAAATCAAAAAAACAAACCTGTTTTCCTTAACTTTGGGTATCAGATACTTTGTTTCAGAAATGGGAAAAAGTAACTGAGACAAGGACCAAGCCTTCAACATTCTGGGAGACATGTAAGATCCATATTAGTGAGCTTTCCTGTCTCTAGGACAAAATATCCAGTACCTACAACTTAAAGAAGAAGCTTAATCTGGCTCACGGCTGTTGGGGATTCAGTCCATGGTCAGCTGGCGCCAAGGCGGAAACAGCTTAGTAGGACATGATGGAGGAAAGCTGCTCACCTCATGGCAGCCAAGGAGCAGAAGGGCGGGAGAAACAGGAGATGAGTGCAGCCTTCCAGGTCACACCGTCAGCGACACACCTCCAACAGGCTGACCTCCTGAGGAGGAATCTGCTGAGTACAGCACCCCATGATCCAGCCACTTTCCACACACCTGAGACTTTGGGGGGCCCCGTAGTAAAATCCAAACCCTGACAGTTATAGCTCACGTGTGTCAGGCAGTTTACGTGTAATGAGCTCCTCAGTGCTCTCTCATAATTTATATGTAATGCTTTTCACATGCAGTGGTCCCCATTCTTAACAGTAGCGTACAAAAATTCATGTTTCCAACCTCAACAAAACCCTGTCAGACTTTAACCTTATTGTTTTATACTTTTTCTCTTGCCCTCATCCTTAGATTGTGAGTGAGCTCTCTGAGGGCAGCCAGCCTTTCTTGTGGGTTCTTCCTGGTGCTGGGGAAGCAGGGACTACTCACTAGTCTGCTAGTGGTGTATTTAGTGACCTACCTTTGACCCTAAAGCTGCAGCCCTTGGCAAGCACAGATGCGTTCCTCAAGAGGGCCGGTGAGTTGGGGTTTTTATTTTTGGTTTCTCATTACTCATGCCTTTGAAACCTCTTTTAGAGATACCTGAGTAAAAATCTCTGGCCGTGCATTGCCCTCTGGAGGTTCTGAAGGATTAGGGGTATTGTTTCACCAGAACTTGTTGCTCTCTGATCATGAGAGTTTAGGGTTCGACACAATGTGAGAAATCAGCTAGATCCCATTACTGTGAAATACCCATCCCCTGAAATTCCTCTCATTGTGTCAGATAATGTATTCAGGAAGACACCTGCACCATAGATATCCTCGGTCTGTTCAGGTTCATAAAATGGAGTTGTGTTAGTATCATTTGTGCAAAGATGTGATTTAGTCACTCATACAGCATAAATGAAAGTTGGGTAATTATTTGTTTGGAACTAATCACCACATTAGTATTTTATGGGTTTACTTTTTGCCCTGCAGTGACTCACCTTAATGCTACTTTAAACATTGGAAATAGGATGAAGATTATGACTACTTGCCCAATAATGTGACCTTCACATCCGAAGACGTCATTCCTGTGGATTTTACACCAAAGGATAATTAATGTACGGGGATTGGCTTACAAGGGCCCGGATCCCCACCAGGCACCGATTGGAACTTCAGTAGAACATTTTCGTCTTTTCAGTGGAGGCTATGAGGGAGCTAGCAATCTTCTCTTACATGTTGGACTAAATCAAGGAAGAAAATTGGGAATTTCAGGCCAGGTGAAAGTGTTTCTGCACATAAAGGTGGAACCACTGACAAGTGAATATATTTCCTGTGTTATATATCTGCGCCATTCATTCTTGGTTGAGTGAATGGAGACTTTGAAGTGATTACCTTTTCCCAGTATGTTTTCTGGAAGATTTGTGAAGCACCTTCCTGATTTTAATATAGGGCTTCTGAGAGCCTGTGCCTGTCTTCTTGGTGGGCTTTATGTGTTGATGAGAGTAAGGATTGCTCTCTTACCTTTGTGGGCTAAAAATGTTTTTTATAATTAAATTTACTTTTTTTTTTTTTTTTTTTTTTTTTACGATGGCCTCTCACTGTGTATTATTTTTTTGAGGACAGGGTCTCACTATCTTGAGACAGGGTCTCACTGTGTAGCTCAGGCTGGCCTTGAATGCACTGTGTAGTCCAGGCTGGTCTCAAACTCGTGGTAATCCTCCTGCCTCAGCCTCTCAAGTGCTAGGATTACAGGTGTGTGCCACTATGGCTGGCTTGTTTTCTGATTTTTCTACTGACTATAAATTATTCTTATAACTTGAAATATGATAAGTAATATTAATATAACTTACTATCATATACTATATCATCATATATTTATACAAGTTATGTATTATATTATTAATATATTTATACTATTGGCAATATTTTATGTTAACTATATCATAGAATAATATACTATATTAAACATTCTTTAGAAATTGGTAGAATTAAATTGATAATCTATATCTGCATTAATACCTGCTAATTAATTATACTACTAATCGACACATGTCAATTAACTAAATTAATAGCATCAATATATCAATTCTTTTTGTTTTTTGGAGACAGAGTCTTACTATGTCACCCAAGCTGGACTTGAACTTGCAGCAATCCTGCCTCAGCCTCCTGAATGCTGGGATCACAAGTGTGCACCACCCTGCCTGGCTCAATTCTATAATAGTTAATACTAATTATTTAAATGTACTAATATACTAATATATTTAAATTTATATATTTAAATCCACCTTCTGAGCCAAATCTTTCCCTTACTCTTTTTTTTTTTTTTTTTTTTTTTTTTTTTTTTTTGG
>NW_022900931.1:54792382-54794407 GCF_012274545.1 Fukomys damarensis
TTTTTTTTTTTTGGTACTGGGGATTGAACTTGGGTCCTTTTGCTTGCAAGGCAGGTGGTGGAACCACTGAGCTAAATCCCCAGCCCTAATGAATATTCTTATAGCTATATCTTTATGCATATTTATTCCTTCAAACATTTTCAGAGTAAATGTATGAAGGTAAAATGTTTGAGTTTTAAAGCAATAAAAAATTCCAAGAATGTGATCTTGAATCCCAAATTATCCTACAGAATTTTAGGAACTTTAGAAACTAGTGGAGAAGTTCAACTGAGTTGAAAGGCAAACAGGTTTTGTTGGGAGAGTGGTCACTCAGTGGTGCTGTGTTGGTGAGGGAGGAGATTAGGGCATAGCAGACTGGCTGGGGAGGTGGGGGGATCTGTTAATTATAAAGTTCCAGCACACAGGGGCAGAACAGTTTCCAAAGCCCTGCACATGGACTGCTCATGAGAATTTAGCAGGTTAGGGTAGTATGGCCTAGACCTCCCTGAGAAGAGGGAGATACAAAAAGACGGTTGCCACTGAGCCCAGGGCTACGGTAGTCCATTCTCATGCTGTAGAGTGTACCTTTCTCCCTACTTTTTCTTGGCCCAAACTCCCTCCTGTTTCTTTTCCTACCTTTAATAAATATAAAACCTCGCTACCATTTGCACTTGTTCCGACCAATTCTTTGTGCAGGACAGAAAGAACCTAGAGACCACCTCTAGGAGGAGACAGCAGCACCCCAGAACCCGGCAACATTGTCTGTGTCAAGACTTTGGCTCTCCTTCCCTGGGAGCTGGTCCTGCGTCGGGACTGAGCCACAGCTCGTGTATGTGATTGTCCTATAGAAGGAGCTTTTGGTTTCGAAAATACAGTTCATGTGCATAGACTTTGCTGCAACCACCCTAAGCAGGAAATCCTGAGACTCGCAGAGGCCTTTGCTGACGAGGCTGTCTCCATGGCCGGTGGACAAGCTCTTACTCTGAGTCCGAGGGCGTTGGTCATTCATATCCTCAGCTGTGATTATTATCTTCTGTTAGAGTTTCATTTGTTAAAAAGACTAATATACCTTTTCATTTGTCCTCAGGTCAGATTACAGGCTAACCTGATTGAGCTGCCTTTTATCCCTTATTTGGGTTGTTGCTAAGGAAATTGAGAGGTACAGTAGTCTCCCTATGCTTCTTTATCTTGTTTTAGAAACGACTCTCACAGTTGTAATTTCTATTTTAGCTATGATTTTTCCTCTTGATTTTTTCTTATGAACTTTTACTCCTTAGAATATCAACAGGCTTAGGACCTAAGGTCTTCTTTCTAAAAGTAGTGTTGAGGTATTATTTTAGGAGACCATAGCCTCATGTCCTGGCTGCTAATCAGCCAAGGGTGGCACGGGCTGGGCCGCCAGTCACTGTGTCAACAGAGGTGTGCAGGCTTTATGTGCTGTTCTGTCTTCCCCTTGCTGCCACCCCTGAGTGAGGTCACCTGAGACATGTACTGTTTATGTTCTTGGAGATAAGAAGCTCATGTCTTTTGTCCCAGGTTGTCTCTGGAACTGATCAATGAGATTATTTTGTAGAAACGGAGAAAGACCTTGGCTTCCCAATCTTTATCATCTAAGAAAATAAGAAAAATAATTCTATTAAAACAAATTTTTTCTGGATTGGTACTTAAATGTTTGTTGTTATGTAATTCAAGTTGTTATGTCAATTAAAACGATAGGCTGATTTCTGTTTTCCAGGGAAAAAAAATATACTGAAGCTGGGTGTGGTGGCCCATGCCTGTAATCCCAGCACCAAGGAGGCCAAAGAAGGAGACCTGTGAGTTCAAGGCCAGTATGGACTATGTAGCCAGACCCTGTCTGGAAGAAAAACCCACAAAATCTTCATTAGAAACATCAGTCAGTAGCTATGTTGTATTTAAACCCTCTATTGCTAGGGCAGGGGATTTGGCTCAGTGGTTCCACCGCCTGCCTCGAAAGCACAAAGGCCTGAGTTCGATCCCTGGTACAAAAAAAGCAAAAAAAAAAAAAAAACACTAATTAAAACCTCC
>NW_022900931.1:54794626-54801681 GCF_012274545.1 Fukomys damarensis
GAAAAAAAAAAAAAAAAAAAAAAAAAAAAAACTCTACTGCTAAATCCTCCCCTGCCCCTCCCCCATACTGGGGGCCTAGAACCCAGGGACATCCTGCCACAAAGTGACATTGCTGGCTTTTCCTTTTTTGAGTGTCCAGTCTGGGCTAGAATTTGCAATACTCCTGCCTCAGCTTCCTGAGTCACTGAGATTAAAGGAATGCACCACTGCTCCCAATTTAATTGCTAATCTTTTAAATCCAAATGTCAAACTAATGTTTATTTTCTTTTTTTTTTTTTAATTGGTACTGGGGATCGAACTCAGGCCCCTGCCTTGTGAGGCAGGCGGTGAAACCACTGAGTCAAATCCCCAGCCCTGTTTATTTTCATTAAAAGAGACATACCAGGGGCTGTAGGTATAGCTCAGTGGTTGAGTGCTTGCCTAGCATGTGTGAGGGCCTGGGTTCCATCCCCAACACCATGGATACCATTCTAGGTGCAATATAACTCCAGTAAAAGTTGAAAACTCCCCCCAAAGCATCACAACCCACAGTCCTGATTCTTCCTGGTGCTCTGAAACCAATGTGAGCCAGGGTCCCTGGACTCCATGGAAGGGAACTGAGCAGAGGGGGTGGGTGACGAGCAAGTGGGTCAGGTCCAGAGAGAGCTCTCGGGCCTCTCTGGACAGTCCTGCTTTGGGGAGATTTTGCTGCAGCAACGCGAAAATGTGCTGTCAGGCCAAGCAGTCCTCTTCCTCTCCCTCCCATCAGAGCCTCCTGCTGCCCGCACACGCTCAGGAGCGGGTTGTGAAGCTGCGGCTCAGCAGGGCCGCCTGGCCGTTGGCTGTGTCAGCATTCCATATTTATCCACACTCTACAGCTTTTCTATTTTTCACTCAACAAACACTTGTTAAGGGCCTCTAAGACGTGGCCTGTGGTTTTTCAGAATAGAGGAGGCCAGAGGGCAGGGCAGCCTGAAAAAATACATTTGGCATTACAGAGGCTTGGCTTTGTTTAGTTGTGATAGTGGAGATGTTCTAACAGCAAACAAATATATTTAGAACGGTGTTAGAGCTGCTATTGTTACCAGAAATGCCAAATAACATCAAAGGAGAATTTTTTTACATGTAGGAAAGGGAGGCATAGTTTAAAGGGAGGGGAATCCTGGGGTCCCCACAGAGCTCCTCCCTGACTGGGGTGGGGCTTTGCGCAAGAATGAATCATGGGGGAGGCTCCATTCCCCTGGCCTTTCACAGGTGGACAAGTACTCCGGGAAGGTGGCTAAAACCCCAGTCGCTGCATGGAGAGGCCAAACAGAACTGACGTGGCAGAGGGAGGAATGCTTTGAATCTGATGGGGGTATAGATGAGGCATGTACACACCCCTCTTTTCTACCGGGCTCTTCTGAATTCCTATCCTCTCTTCTTTTTCCTTTTGCTTTCCTTTGTCTTTCTTGCTTTCTATTTTCTCTCTCTTTCTTTCTTGTTTCTTTCTTTCTTCCTTTCTTCCTTTCTTCCTTTCTTCCTTTCTTCCTTTCTTCCTTTCTTCCTTTCTTCCTTTCTTTCTTTCTTTCTCTTTCTTTCTTTCTTTCTTTCTTTCTTTCTTTCTCTCTTTCTTTCTCTCTTTCTTTCTTTCTTCTTTTCCTCTTTGTAGTACTGAGGATTGAACCCTGGGCTGTCATGCTGCACTACATCCCCCATTCTTTTTTATTTTTTTTTTTTCAGACAGGGTCTTATTTTCAGACAGTTGTCTAGGCTGGGCTTGAATTTGAGATTGTCCTGCCTCACCCTCTAGAGTGCATGTGTGTGCCCCTATTATAGACACCTAAATTAGTTAAAATGTTATAGGTAGACAGGGCTCTGGCCCTTGAGAGAGTCAGTGCAAAAAATAAAAACATATTAAACTGTAGCTGGACGTGTACTCCTTAAAGGTCAGGCTTCAAGACAAGGAAAAATGACTATGCCCATATACTTCCCCTAGAGATAAACAGCACTGACTGATATTCTAAATAGACACCGATCATCTCTGGTGGGAGACCAAAACCTCAGCCCATTCCTCCCCCCAAAATCCTTATTCCGTCCATGTACACTTGCTACGTGACTTGCTTCCCCATTTGATCCCCACTTAATCCATATTACCCAAGTGACTACACTTGTAATCTCATTGGTTGGCCAGAGTTTTGTCCCAGCTTATACACACCTTGTGTTCTTCCAGTGGATCAATGTTACCTAAGTGATTACTCTTGTAATCTTACTAGTTGGCTATGGTTTTGTCCCATCTTATACCCTGCCTCGCCTTGTGATTTTGCTCTATAAGACTCCCTTGAGAAGCAGGGCCCACGGACAACCCATTTTCCAGGACCCTTCTCTTAGAAGCTGTCTTGCTCTCACTAAATACTTCCTACTCTTAACCTGCATTGTTTCTCAAATTAGTTCTTTGATTTTGGAGAACACAAACTTGGCATGTCAGACATCTCGCAGGTTGGGAGTTATGATATTTCCCTTATATTATTTGGATTATTTAGAAGTCCATATATCATCCTTATGTCATAAGCCTATATGTTCTCTATATCCTCAATTTTTTTTTTTTTTTTTTTACCAGGGATCAAACTCAGGTCCTTGCGCTTGCTAGGCAGACCAGAACCATTCGGTGTAATCATTTTGTATTGATGACCTATTCCAATCAATTTTTTTTTTTTTTTTTGTACCAGGGATCAAACTCAGGTCCTTGCGCTTGCTAGGCAGGCACCAGAACCACTGAGCTAAATCCCTGGCCCATGTTCTCTGTATCATTTGGAGGTCTTCTATGAAGATAATTGGACGGAGGTAAGAGTTTTCTTTTGTTTCATAGATCCTGCATTGGAAATTTTGACTTTTTTAAATTTAATTTTTTTTTTTTTTTGGTACTGGGTATCGAACTTGGGTCCTTGCGTTTGTGAAGCAGACATTGGAACCACTGAGCTAAATCCCTGGCCCTCATAGATCTTGCCTTGTCTCTCGCATAGATAATTTTAGGTAATTAAAATTGCCTTGAATTTTTATGTCTTTTGTCTTGAATTTTTCTCAGTTGAATAGGCCTTGAGTTTTTATGCCTTGTTTATGCCTTGTCTTTTGTTAAAGTGATGGTAAATTTTTTTTAAGTGATGGTAAATTTAAGTTAAGAACATGGTAAGACATGAGCCATCAAAGAAAATGACATTTTGCATTTTATTCTTAGTTTGCATACATTGCATCTGGACATAGTTGCTGAATTTATTGGTGCTCTTGACTAGACCTGTTTGACTTTGACTGTTGTGGTTTGTTATCTCAGACAACAGTTCTAGGGAAAAAGTAGTGTTAGAGTGCCCTCCTGGTGGACTGTGATATAAAAGTCTGTAAAATGGGTCTTTTTAATGAAATCTGATTTATATTTAGAAAATATGCATACCTATTAATAAATCTCGAGACCCTTCCCATCAGTTAAAAGACAATAGATTGGTGACTGTTCTTAAGACTTAATGATAGGTCCCATTGCCTGCCTCACAAGCATAAGGACTCGAGTTCGATCCCTGGTTCCAAAAAAAAAGACTTAATGATAGGTTTCACTGAGACAGGCTGGCCCTGATTGCCCCTCTACACCCTAGAGGGAATGTCAAGCCTGTTCTGCCTCAGTTTCCTTTCTGGCCTGATCTTCCACTGGTGAGGAGGCGGTCTTAGCTCTTGGGACTCCCCGTTCTTCCCTGTCCAGGCTGAGACTGATGACTCGTGAGCAAGTTGTCTCAACAACTCACCACAAACATGAGAAGAAAAGACTTCCTTTTGCTGGTCTCTTTTCTGATCTTTCCCTGCCATTTTATATTCTTCTGTTTAAAGGCCTGTAAGATAAGAGAAAAAGGAACCCTAAAGTGTCCCAACCTTTCCTTCCTATCCAACAATTGAGAACCTTTAAATTGAGTCAATTGAAAATGAGCGTTTGCTAATGCTGAAACAGGAAAGTCATCTTAGATGAGGAACACATATCCCAACTCTGGGTCAAATGAGACCCTGGGATTTTGCTCATCCAGGAGAATACACATGAAAGCAATGTCCTTGCTAGGTGTTCTGGGAACAGTCTTCCTCAAGAGACTGAACCTCAGATTGGAAGGAGCTATTTCCTAAGCACAACATTTAAGGGACCAAAACATTTAGTTTAAGGGAGAATCCCCAACATCCTGACTCTCTCTCTCCCCCTATCCTTTCCTAGGTCTGGTTCTCATCATTTATGTGTGTAGGGGAAGAAAATACTTTTGTTAATAAGTCGTGGACTTTGAACTTTTACTGTAAACTTGTAAAATGCTATGTTATGCGGTGGTGGTGGGGCTTTTAGACAGCTTAAGCTTTTTTCTGTCCCATATAGGACTCAAAGAAACAGTGGTTTGGAGATAAATCTCTGGTTGTGGAACAAGTCTAGGCTGCAAGGACATCTGAGGGGTCATGACCAGGGCTGCTCTCTGGCAGACACCCAAAGATTCCTCCGTGAAAGGTAGGTCCCAACAGCCTGACTGGGAAACCAGCAGAAAAATCTCCATTTATCCATTGTCTCTACTTGCACTCCTCAGTGAGGTGAGAGGCAACTCTCTCAGTGATCTTCTGGTATCCTCTGTTTCAGAGTGACCAGAGATGACTGTCAGAGCCCTCTTTTAAGCCTCCATTAAGAAATGAGTTACAGGTTTGGACCTTTTCTCTCTGCTGGTAAATTAGAAACTCCCCCTAGGCTTTTCTCCATCTCATTTGGTGGTAGTTAGATTGACCCTCCCTCCAGGAAGCCAGGCTGAGGCAGCTTTGCAGAAACTGTTTGCCTTCATGGAGATGAACAGTCAGCTAGTGTGATGGTTTGTGTTTAGATGTCTCCCCAAAGCCTCATGCAGACAAAGTGGGACTTTTCTTTTGGGAGGAAGTTGAATCTGAAATGTGTGATGCTGGGGTTAAGGGCATTTGATTACTAAAACCACTACATGTGAGTGACTACTTTAGCACCGCCCTAATCCCGATAGTCCAAGTAAGATAAAAGGGACAGAAAGATGTTGTTAAACCCTCTCGTTACCTTTGCTTCCTTGTGCGTGCGCTGTGTTGTTTCTGCTCCGCCAGGCCTGTCTGTCATCCCTGCCTTGGAGTCAGCCGATCATGAACTGGAACCTCTACGAACGGTAAGCCAAATAAACCTCTTCCCCTCCTACTTTGGGTGTCAGGTATTTTGTCTCAGCACTGAGAGAAAGGTAACTAACACGACTAGCAACTTACACTTGTGCTTTGTATATTCTAAGAGTAATAAAAGGGATTTTAGTCAGCCTTTGTCTTCTTTCATATGCATGTAGAAAACCAATAAATTTGCCTTAACTAACATGTGAATTGTGGTTGCTAGGCAGTGAGTATAAGTTTAACCTGTGAGCTTTGGAGACATGGAAATTTTATATTAGACCTTGAATAAAGTGCAGCATTACCTTGCCATTAAGGAAGGTTGCCTAGGTGATTAGGTAAATAACAGAAATGTCTTGGGCTGGGGATTTAGCTCAGTGGCACTTGCACCAAAAACAAAACAAAACAAAAACCGAAAAACAAAAAAACCCAGAAATGTCTTAGAGGCTTCTCTACCCTAAGGCCCAGGGCAAGATTTCTCCAAGACATTTTACCTGACTCTGTCTCTACAGATGATCTCTTTTACAGGCTCACAAGTGCTTGAACTATTTCCAACTTGCTCTTTGATATTTTCTACTCTCTTTCAAAGAATTAGAAAACAACAGTTTAGCTCTCTTGAAATGAGAGCAATGTTTTCTTTAAATGTGATCATTATAGCTGGAATTGACTGTAGCTTTGTGCTTTTAACATGTGCTAGAATTAGGACTATGAGTTTCCTGGGGAAACACAGGGTTGCGAGCTGGAAAGGGGTGGCTAGTCTGACCTAGCCTATCCTCTAGTTTCTCTCCAGAGGATGGCCACCTGCTCTGGAGTACAGTCACCCTGGGGATATCTTGAGGACACAGGAATCAAGTAGAAATTATAAGGGATGCCAATTTTTTTTTCCTCTTGCATTTATGGGAAACAGTATCAAAAGCTCTTACTCCTCTAAAATGTACCAACATTAGAAGAGAAAAAAGGTCTGAGTAGGTGATAAAAAAATGCAGGGGTAACTGGGCCAGAGACTAAATGAAGGAAAAGGGCATGGAGTTGCCAAGATTCTTGAGACAAAATGGAATGTAGAGGAAAGTGTTAGTTATGATGCTATTTTACATCTAGGATTGTACTGTAAAAAAGAGGGAAGATGGGCAGAATTACCTTATGTTCAGACTTTCTTTGCATTAAGAAATAATCCCAGGCCAGGGATTTAGCTCAGTGGTTCTTCCACCTGCCTCCCTAACGCAAGAACCCAAGTTCGATCTCTGGCCCCAAAAAAAGGAAGAAAAGAAAGAAATAATCCTTACTTGTGTTTGAAATATAAATGTAAGCAGGTCAGAGATTTAGCTCAGTGGCACCAGAGCCTGCCTGGCAAGCGCAAGGACCTGAGTTCAATCCCCAGTTCCACCAAAAAGAAGGAATGGAAATGTAAGCAGCAAGAAAAGCAGCCGCCTCTGGCCCTTATGGCATCCACTATCACTGAACCTGAGGCTACTCTTCTTCAGCCTTTGGAATCAGAGTACGAAGTTTCCAAGGCTACTTTAATCAAAGCCTTGCCCACTATTAGTGAATCTAGGCTTTCTCTATTTGTCCTTCGGGTGCTGAGGGTGGGGCTTCTAGGCAAGATGTAGTCATAGCCTCTAGGGCTATATCCATCCTTAGCTAATTTTGTTCAAGCTCAAGGACAATATCCCTTACAGGAAATAAACGGCAATACGGGACTTCCTTTGTTCACGAGTCCCTTTCTCTTAGGGACCTAAAGCAGATCAAATGAGATCCAGGAAAGTTTTTAGACAACCCTAATAAGCACATTGAGGACTCTGGAGGACTTACTCAGACGTATGAGCTAGACTGGAAAAATATATTTCACTTAAATCAGACAATTGACTTCTAATGAGAGACAATGGTTACAGACTTTAATCTGTGGGTTTCTTTTTTTTTTTTTTTTT
>NW_022900931.1:54801867-54806090 GCF_012274545.1 Fukomys damarensis
TTTGGTACCAGGGATCGAACTCAGGTCTTTGTGCTTGCAAGGCAGGCAGCAGAACCGCTGAGCTAAATCCCTGGCCCTGTGGGTTTCTTAAGTGTGTTACAAATACCTGGGTGTCAGCTAAGGCTGAGCCATGAGGGCACTTGGAGAAGGGTCCGTTTAACCCATGTAGTCCTTTGTGAGTGAATTAATTCTCCAAATAAAGAACAGTACACAGTGAATCATCAGCATCAGGGCAGCAGCAGAGCAGAGCAGAGCTGGAGCTCCAAGCCCAAGAGCTACATGTCTCTTTATTCCTTCATCAAAAACAGCAGTTACAGCTACACAGCAAACACAGTGACTAAAATATTACAGTGTTCTTTAGTTCACAACAGTGACAGTGTCTTATCAGTTTGAGACATAGGGAGACTCAATACTTGCTGCATGACCCTGTCTGCGCTGTGCATGTGTGGTTGAGTATGTTGTCATTCTTAGATAACTGTCACCCATTATGCTTATGTCCCTGAGAGCAGTGTTGCAACCGTAAGTGTCCTCAGATGCTGGGGCTGTGAGTATAATCAAAAGTGGTAACCCACACTGGGGATGTATATTTTCAGAGTAGGTTTCAATAGAGCTGAGCTGGCACTGCTATGGCTGCTATGGAGGAAAGTTACTTAGGTGACTAGAGAGAAATGTCCCAAAGACCTCTTTGTCCTAGGGCTGAGATTTCTTCTGGACTATTACCTGTCTCTCTCTGCCTCCAGGGTTGTTGATCTCCCTACCCCCTCTTGCTTTGTTTTGTTTTTGGTAGGAGGGATCAACTCAGGACCTTGGACTTGCCAGGCAGATGCAGCACCACTGAGCTAAATTCCTGGCCCCTTGATAAGTGGGGATTTTAGAATTTTTGATTCAGAGTCATTTATGAGAAAGTAAGACTTAAATAATACAGTTAAAACACTTTTGTTTTCTCTCTCACTCTCAAGAGGCAAAAATAGCCATTCAGATTCTTTGATTATTGTTTTAATTTTCTGCTTGGTAATGCAAATTAGCGTCAATGATAGCTTTTGTCTCTGGAGGCACATTTTGGTGAGGATTAGAGATCCACTCTGGGAATGCTCTTAATCTTACTTCTCTTTCTGTACCCAAAATGGTTAAGATTTAGTTGGTTTTTTAAATTAATTTTATTAACACATTTAATGTATACAATATAATGACATTCATTGTTGGAAATTTGTACCTTTACATAATCAATCTTGGTTCTTATTTTTCCCCATTCTTCTGCCCTCCCTTTAACTCCTTCCTCCCTCCCTGTTGACTTTGTTTCCATTGTTTTTCATTTTCTCATATTAATTCCATAAGACTTATTTCTCGTGTCGTGCTCAGAGTCACTCTTCCGTTCCTTCTCCACTACCCTACCCAAATAATGTAGTTTGTGTAGAGGCACGGTGGTGACGCTCAACAACTAGGCCACACATGGAGGTCTGACAGATTTTATTAGGGAAGGCAGGTTAGGGAGAGAGGAGAGCGGGAAGAGAGAAGAACAAAGAAAGGAGGGTCCTTTTATCGTTTGGGGGCTGGGCTATTGCTTATTTATGAGAGTGGGCTACTTTTAACCTATCACAGGCCAGGTTGCCCTTTATGGGTTTGGTCCTGGAAACTCCTCTCTGGACCGCTGTGGCCTGGGGGGGGGGGGAAGGGAAACTAAAGATAAGAGCATGCGGTCTTTAAGAGCCAAGAAGCAGCAGGAAAATGCAGCCTGTGATGGCAGCGCCAGGTCCCTAACAGTTTGCAGCAGTGTTCGGTGCAAAGCAATTCTCTCCTCTGTGGCTGCTGGATTTCAGGAAATAAATTTCCAGAATGCTGAGTTTCCTCTTCCTGGGACATTCACTTATCTCTGGACCATATTTTAAAAAAACAAAAACAACTGTTCTAGATTTAATCTGGAAACTCTCAAAGAACAAATGTAAAAGTTTTAGTCCAAATTTATCTACCTCTCAGTCCTTAGAACTAGAGATTAACTCCTCTTACTCACCTCTCCCCTCAAGAATGATGCTGACTGGTTTTTATAGCACAGGGCAGACTGACTCACTTTTATAACACAGATACGTTCATTGAAGAACAAAACATTCCTAGGGAACTTTATGAGTTTAATAAGAGTTTTAAACAAAAACAGGTATCAGAGAACAGGCACGGCCCCAGTCCCCAGAGGGTTGCCTCTCTCCTCATGATTATTCTCCAGAACATCTTGCCAGACCAGCCAGTATTCTCAGAGATACGCTGCGGAGGCTCTGAAAAAGGAAATCTTATAGCTAATCACATGTGTCACAGCCCTGTATGACCCAAGGGTTTACGGAGTGAGAAATGAAGATGGGAGATTCAGAAAAGACAAGGAGGTGTAGATGGGACCGGGTGGGGCTCTTCCTCCCGATAGGAGGAAAGCCCCAGGCAAATGCAGCCCAGTTTATTTATAGTGGTAGAGATAAAGTGAGTGCAGGTAAAAGGGGCTGGTTTGTAACCAGAGGGAGTAGCTAAGTTCTGCAGGACATCATGCTTGGATGGTTTTCTGAGGAATGGGCAGGAAGGAAGACAGTCCTCTTCTTGGCCAGGCTTTGCTCCACCACGCCCTCTTGTCACCTTTTCTCCTGCCTAGTATGCTGGAGGAAGTGAACAAGATGCATGTTCCTTGTTCCACATGGGGCCCTTCCTCAGCCTGGCCATAGTGATCTAAAGTGCAACACGCCCAGCAATCACAGTCTAAGGGTCACAGGCAAAATGGGAAAAAAAACTTTCGTAGGTAGACATCTGCCAAAGGACAGCTTAGCTAGAGGCTTGGCGGGCCTTTCCCCCCCACTGTTTACAATACATACTTAGCTCCAAAGAGTGCCACCTAGTCTCTGCACAGAAATTTGGCCTACACACCCACTGTGACTATCCAACAACTATGACTGTTAAAGCAACAATGAGGACTTTGTATAGTGAGATATTCTAATCACATAAACCATCAGCCGAGGCCCCATCTTAAAAACTATTGGGTTTCACAGGTGTAAAAGATTTTTTTCTTCTAATTCTTATTATAAGAGATCTCTATTATTTGACCTACAAAAGTTCTGACTAGTCTTATTTATAGTTACAACCCTGAAAATTATAAAAGATTTATTATAATTCTACTTGGCCAGATATGCCTGAGTGCATTCTGGTTTATAAACAAGTTGTCTTACATGTGTTTGTCTCTTCAATTTGTTGCAATACATACAGCTGTTGTTTTGTTTTGGTACCAGGGATTGAACTCAGGTCCCTGCGCTTGTGAGGTGGGCAGTGGAACCACTGAGCTAAATCCCATTTGATCTCAAAATTTTTTCTTCTTTTTGCCCTTTTGGATTTTTTTTTTCCCCAGTACTGGGAATTGAACTCAGGGCCTTGTGTTTACCAGGCAGGCACAGTGCCACTGAGCTACATCCCTGATCCCTTTTTGGATTTTTTTTTTCTTCAGAAAGATGATTTATGACATCATTTACACAAATTTATGGCAAATTTCCTTTTTGAATTTTTTAAGGATGTTTGCCTATAACTCCAGTTGGCTTATACATAAATGTCACTAAAGTTAAAGACATGCTTCCACCCAGGTGGGTAGCTGATCAAAATGATGTTGAGACAGATTTGTTTGTTTGTTTGTTTTTTGCACTGGGAATCAAACTCAGGACCCCATCCTTGCTAGGCAGATGCAGTGCCACTGAGCTAAATCCCCGGCCCTCAAGACTGGTTTTACATATGCAATACATATTTTTGTCTGTGTATAATAACTCAGGAATCTTTCATTGGTCAAAAATAATATGTTAATTGCTATGATCTAGTTCTCATAGGTCATCTAAAACTTTGTTAAGATAATTAAATAGGGACCCTTGGGCTTAAAAAAATAAAACAAAACTACAGGACAGGACTCCCCTTTGTGAATGAAGGAACAGCTGCCTAAAAATATTTTTCCAGGCTTTGTTCACAAAGTGGACCCCAATAAATTCCATAGCCTTCTGGAAAATACACTCCAATAAACATTGCTAAGCATATTATTGTGATATATTTACATCGGTCATCCCCAAAAGGCTGTTTCTGTGGGAAAACAATGAAGTTTTATTTAAAAATGTTCTTGGGGTCCGGAGATTTGGCTGAGTGGTTCCACCACCTGCCTTGCAAGTGCAAGAGCCCAAGTCCATCCCTGGTACCAAAAAAAAAAAAAAAAAAAAAAAAAAAAA
>NW_022900931.1:54806127-54806526 GCF_012274545.1 Fukomys damarensis
AAAAAAAAAAAAAAAAAAAAAAAAAAAAAAAAAAAAATTGTTCTTGGTACAAATCTAAAATAAGGGATAATGGGTTTCATATAACTGTGATACTTGTTATTTTATGGTGTACTAGATTCATTCATGCCTTCTGGGTATACAAGTCTTCTAAGGTATTATTTATGGTAATAATCTTTTTTTGACTCAGGTATCTGCCTTTCTCTTGCACTCTAGCTACTCATGATAAGTACATATCAAGCCAGCATGAGATAATCAGTCAAATAACAGTTTTTCTTAAGAACTTGTGTGATGTATATGTTATATGTGTCACCACACTTACAGATGCTCAGGCACCAAAAGTCCAAACAAAATCACACACTAAAAATTTTTTTTCCCAATTTTTTTTTTTTTTTTTTTTTT
>NW_022900931.1:54806619-54811861 GCF_012274545.1 Fukomys damarensis
GTTTTTTTTTTTTTTTTTTTTTTTGGTACCAGGGATTGAACTCGGGTCCTTGCACTTGCAAGGCAGGCCACCAAACCACTGAGCTGAATCCCCGGCCCTCACACTCTAAAATTTGAGGCTGGACATTATAAACTTCTAAGATACATTTATTGGCCAATATGTACATTCTCTTTAGATGGCATCCTACTAATGGATAACACATCAAATAAGTTTTCTTTGTGTCATTTAATGTCTTGTGATCAGATGGAGGTGTTTGACTAAAAGACTATTCCACACTAAGATGGACACTTAAGTGTGTTACAAAGATAATGTCATCATGACTTCATGCCAAAATACCATGTGTTGGGGTGCGGGACTTAGTTTAGTGGTGCCACCGCCTGCCTTACAAGCATAAGATCCTGAGTTTGATCCCTGGTACCAAAAATGATATGATGTGTGGTTCTTGATCTTAAGTCTCTTTATATAATGTATAACTGTTGTCTGTTAATATTCTATAGGGATTCAATTTTTAGAACAATGATGGTTGATAAAAAGTATCAGTCCTCTAACTCTATATGTCAAAGTGCTTGATAGCCAGGTTAAACCATAATAGTTAAGCTTACTACTCCCACTACAATGCTTTGATTTTTTTGTTGTTGTTTTTGTTTTTTGGTATTGGGGATTGAACTCGGGTCCTTGCGCTTGTGAGGCAGGCAGCAGAAAAACTGAGCTAAATCCCCAGCCCCCACTACAATGCTAATGTCACTGATCTTCTCTTCTGGGTGTTCAACAACTGAAATTTGAAGACCAAAACTAGAAAGGTAACAAGGCTAAAAGAATAGCCAGTATTTTGGCCCTGGCCCTCCAAGATCAACAAAGATCCAGGACATGAGGGAACCTTTTCTACAGGATCCAACAACTTTGGTGAGTCACCCAACCTACTGAGCAGGGAGATTATTGGACCCCAGAGGACAAGAATCAAAAAAATGCACAGTGCGCCAGAGGAGGGTCACCAAAAGGGAAAAGTCTCCCATGCTTTCATAGAAAGCAACATGGTCAAGCAAGGATGTGACCCATTCTGAGAGCTGACACAAAGAGAGGAGCTGAGAGACTCTATGCATGGTTCCAAAGTAATATCTAAGGAGACTTGGCTGACCTGATAGATAACAAGGGGTTGATTTTGATTAACACAGGTCTCATTTCACCTTGGCTTTAAACACCCAGCAGAAAAATATAACCAAAAGACATATAAAAACTGTCCAGCCTAGCCTAAGTTAGTCCTTCACAAACAAATGTGACAAAGCAAACAGGCTGCTTTTAGCAAACAACAGCAGTTTTTCAGCAAATAGGGCAAATAGACTCAAAATATAGTTTACAACCCCTTGGCACTGAGAAGTCCAGTAATTGTGTACCTACCTGAGCAGACCATCACTGGGTATCCAAGTCATAAGCATTTCACCCCAGATTCCTTAGCCCCTTAATACCTATATAAGCCTGATTCCTTTCGCAGTTAGCTGCTGATACCTCTTTCCCCTGGTGTTAGCCCATCCTCTCAGGGATGAAATCTCTCCCAGCCAGCTGCCATTATCTCTCTCCCAAGTTCAGCCCATCTACACACAATGCTGCCAGAATCTCCTGATTTTAGTCCTTGTCGACTGGAATAAACTTTCCTTTCAAAAGCCTATTTTTGACAAGTGGATTCTTTATAACAAAAACAATAATAAAAGAGGCCCCAACTGATGACTCCTTCTGGCAGTTTCCGACTACACCAGTAGCTGACCAATGTTAGGGTTCAGTGAGGCTAAAAACTATGGTAGAAGCTACAAAAGTTCAACCAAAGACTTTAAGTGCTTTAGTTACAATTGTCCTTCAAAACCACCAAACTCCATCTTCTTACAGCTAAAACTAGAGACTTATGACAAGAAATATCAGGCTTATAGATAACCTCCATCAGTAGAGGGCTCTAAGAGCCAACTGGTATAATCCCTGTTTCAGTCCCTTAAGAGGAGTTTCAGGACATTGCCCTTTCCCCACCCTGCCTTTCCATTCTAGGGTTCATGCTTTGATTATACATGCTCTAATTTCTTGGAAAATTTGCTTATTCTTGCCTAGACGCTGGCAAACTCCAAATAATCATGCAATGGAACCGAGGACAAATTTGCCAGATTCCTTTTACCGAGATCCACTAGATCGACCTTGTGAAGGGAGTTCCCATCTGCTAAACTGCAACTTGACTTCTAGCCAAGCCCATTAGTTTAGCTGTCTAGAGAAAGCCCCTAACTGCTGTCTCCCCTACAGTGACCCTTCTCAACTCGAAACAGCTAGATAAAAACGATGCCCCTTTTCCCTTAACCGCAGTTAGGGATAGCTCCTCAGAGGGGGGAATATTATAGACAGTGAAGTTAGTTAAAATATTATAGGCAGTCAGACAGGGCTGGGCCCTCCAGAGAGTCAGTGCAGAAGATAAGAACATATTACAACTGTGGCTGGAGGTGCATTCCTTAAAGGTCAGGCTTCCAAACAAGGAAAAGAGACTGCGACCACATATTTCCCCTAGAGACGAACAGTATTGATTGATATTCTAAAGAGGCACCAATCATCTTGGGTGGGGGACCAGAGCCTCCCAGCCCATTCCTTCCTGGAAAATCCTTGTTTGGTCCACATGCAGTTGCTATGTGACTTGCCTTCCCATTTGATCCCCATTAATCCATATTATCTAAGTGACTACACTTGTAATCTTATTGGTTGGCCATAGTTTTGTTCCATTTTATACACACCTTGTGCTCTTTCATTGGATCAATATTACCTAAGTGATTCTACTTGTAATCTTATTAGTTGGCTGTGGTTTTGCCCCACTTTATGCCCTGCCTGACCTTGTGGTATAAAACTTGCTTGAGAAGCGAGGTCTGCTGGCAACCTACTTTCCAGGCTCCCTTCTGTCTCTCTTAGATAGAAGCTATCTTTCAATCAATACTTCCTACTCTTTTTTGGGGGTGGGTCCCTTGAGCTTGCGAGGCAGGCAGTGGCACCACTGAGTTAAATCCCTGGCCCTGGTTTTAATTTTTTTGAGACAGAATCTTGCTATGTAGCCCAGGCTGGCCTTGAACTCATGTTGACCGTCCTGCTTCAGCCTCCTGATAGCTGGAATTACAGGTGCACCCAACACGTGCACATTCTCATTTCTGTATGGAAGTAGGTGGGGTGGTGTTCAGAACATATGAGTCCTAGAACAGTGTGATTCTGGTGGCCATTCAAAGGCTAAAGTAGATGCCGGCTGGACACCCAGCCAGGCCATTCCTGTGCTACCTACCTGTCTAGCCAGGGTTGGGGTTTATCACACTCAGAGGCAATGGGTTTTCTAAGTCAGATTTAACATGAGATTTTTGCGGCCTGTATTTCCTGGATTTTACTGTTTTGTTAAGATTTGTCCAACTCCCCTGAGATGCTGAGAGACCATTGACCTTGACAGGTGCATTACTTCTGACCTACGGTCACCTCCACCTGTGAAAACTCCCATACTTTGGGTGTCATGAGCGTCCACTGGAAAGGAGGTGGGTGGTCCAGGGACACACAGTAGGCACCGACTGAACGCCTCCAAGCGGGGGAGTCACTAGCAGAGGTGCCTGTCCAAGGTGTGTGTCCTGAAGAAGATTGAAGCCATGACCCTGAAAATAATCTGTCCAATCAAAGTAAAAAATGGAAATTTTTATGGGCTGGGGATTTAGCTCAGTGGTTCTGGCTCCTGCCTCACAAGCACAAGGGCCCAAGTTCAATACCCATTACCAAAAAAAAAAAAAAAAAAAAAAAAAATTTTACTTTTCCCACTGAAGTTCTTTATATGCTTTGTCCTCCCAAACTGTAGGAATACTGTAGTTTATTGTGAACAGCACACATAATAGCATACACAATGCTTCCTTTTTCAGACCTGTCTTTCCACTCTGTTGGGTTGTGTCATAAAATCACAACTTTTGTCCTAAAGCTCATGTTTTCCAGCATTCAGTGATGATCTAGAGATGCAGTACATTCACCTTGGCACACTCAGGGAAAGTTCGCTTTCCCCTTGAGGGAGAGGGTCGTTGGACCTCTACTTGTGAAAGCCCAAAAGTCTCACACTTGTCCTTATTGAGGATCTGCACTGGGAAGTCACAAAGGCCAGCAGTGGAAGCCAGAAAGCCTGCCTGTGGGGTGAAGGATCTGTGCCACCAGGCTGAGGGATCTGCACTGGACCCAGGAAGTGATGCTCAGGAAGATCAGAGCTCCCCTGAGAAGAGCAGCCATTCCCAGTGACAGCGAGACCCCGAGTCGAGTTTGAATCAGGAAAACCATCTGCAGCAACCTCCTCCTAGAAAATAAACTGGCCAAGATCTTCCCCTCCAGTTCTCTTTTTATGGCTATTGGTAACAGTCCTCAGTTGGATCCTCCATGTCCAGACCATGCTGATTCAATTCAGCTGGGTGTTCGAAGTTGATAAGCTTGAGGTCCTGAGTTTGATCCCCCATAACAAAAACAATAACAAAAAACAAGGTGGCAGCTGGTGATGTGGCTTAGTGCAAAAGCCCTGGGTTCAACCCCAGTACTACCAAAAAAAATTTTTTCCATGACCCAGCAATTTCATACCTGAGCAAGCTCCCAGGAGAAGTGAACGTGCCCATCCAAAGAGCTTCTCACACCTTGCTTTTATCCATAATAATGCAAAGCAAAAGATGACCCACATGTCAGAGAACTGACCAAAGGATTGTGTAATATATAACATAATGCTACTCACCAGATGTGGCGGTGCACGACTAGGATCCCAGCACTTGGGAGGCCAGCCTGGGCTATAAAGTGAGACCCTGTCTCAAAAAAATACACATAAATAATGCCACTCAGCAGTATAAAGAAATAAACTACTGACACCCACGATGACACAGATGAATTTTAAGGCATGATGCCAAAAAGAGACCGGCACAGAGGGACCCACTATGACGTTCAAGGGCAGGCGAAGCAGATGAGGTGACAGACGACAGAGTAACAGGGGTTACTGGGCATTGATAAGAAGGGGCGTGCGGGACCCTCTGCGGTCTGCAGTGTTTTACATCTTGATGAGGTCCGCTGCAAACAAATGCAAGAACCAGTGAGCCGGGCATTTGAGATCAGTGCACTTTGTGTATTTGTTCTATGTTATAGCTCAATTTAAAAATAAGAAAAATACTGGAAGTGTTTTGAATTTCCAAGAGACCTAAGTCAGTGACATGTGAGTATATATATATATATATATATATAT
>NW_022900931.1:54811964-54819051 GCF_012274545.1 Fukomys damarensis
TTTTTTTTTTTTTTTTTTTTGACAGTGCTGGGGATCGAACCGAAGGCTTTGCACATATTAAGCAAGTGTCTACCTCTGAGTTACACCCCAATCTCTAAGATTGTACTCCAGGGTCTGAACAACCCTTTCTGAGTTTCTGGGTTACAAGCTAAAGTCTCCTGCTTGGGAAATACACCCGGTGTCCAGGGGGCCCAGACGGGCTTGGGTTCTATCCCAGATGTCAGTAAAATGCAGCAGCCCTATCTCACCAGCTCTTTGTCCCAGCAGCACTAAGGAATCTGTTCTTTTTTCAATTTTGTGAAAACCTCTGTGGTAAAATCCTAATCCTCACCAAGTCCACTCACTGATCTGAGGGAAGGTGCAGGGCCAAAGGGGAGGGCTGGGGGCCTGCTCTTCAGGAGGTCGGGAGGGGTGACAAAGATCCTCCTCTTCCTTCTTTTGTTTTGTTGTGTTTTTTGTTTGTTTGTTTGTTTGGTACCAGGGATCCAACGCGGGACCTTGCGCTTGCGAGGTAGGCGGTGGAACCACTGAGCTGAATCCCCAGCCCTTCTCTGCCTTCTTCCTTGTGTCCCTTTTCCACCTCTGACCTCCTGGTCCCCCAAGGGCCCGGGTCACCACTACCACTTCGCCTGTTCCATCAGGCGCTTTGCTCACTGCAGACCTGAGACTGGGTCTTGACGTAGCCTGGGCTGCCCGGATGCTCTCAGCCTGGGGCACAGACTGCAGGAGCAGAGAGTTGGGGGGCCGAGAAGGTTTCACTGAACAAGAGACGCTGGGATTTACAGACCCAAATCCAATTTTTCCAGCCCAGGAAGTCATCAGGAGCAAAGCGAAAGATAAAGGAAAGGAGAGGCGGAGTCCGGGGTGGCTGGGTTGTGACGCCCTGGGGCGGGTTTGGGTGAGGCGGTCTGGGCTTCTTCGGGCAGGGAGGGGCCATCAGTGGAGGGGCCTTTGACGGGGACACATTTGCAAGGTGTTTCAGGGGGATTTGGAGGTGGCTAGAATGGGGAAGAGGGAGGAGCAGCGGAGACTAACAGGACCTTTCAGAGCCGGGCTGCCAGACTCATCGAATAAAAATACAGGGCTTCCGGTTAACTTTGAATTCCAAATCATGAAGGAATCATTTTCAGTATAAATACATCCCGTGCGATAATTTATCTGAAGTTCAAATTGGACTGAGTGTCCTGTGTTTTTTCCGGCCATCCTGTTTCCGAGTCATCATCCTGACATGCAGATCTGATCTGTGTGGACATTGCAGTCATGATCTGACTTCCACCAGGAGTAACCCTTGAGTAACCCTTGGGCCCAAGGAGCATCGTTTTTCTTTTTTGGCTGCAGCATTAGCGTAGTGAAGAGCATTTTTCCAGCACTGTCTTTGGCTTAGTGTCACAGGTCGCCTGTGTGATCACTGATTCAGTGTTCGCTAGATCCATCTTAAATGTCCTTGCTTTTTAAATTTGGCAATGATATCCATGAAATCACCGATCCACTGGGCAGGTTATTTTTCCTATGCCTATTATAATAAACACGGGTGTAATTCTCCACTTATCTCCACAGTGCCTAAACTTCGCATCCATACCCTGGGAAATGCCAGTAGAGCAGGGAGCTCTGATGGCTGGGCTGCCGCAACTCTGTGTGGAGCCTGGAGCCTTAGTTATTGTCTGGATGGGGAGAGAATTCCTGGGGTGCTTGCATACCCGGGGTGAAGGATGGGCTGAAAATGAGCAAGTAGGAATTGGCTCTCTACTTCCAGGAATCCAGCAGACCCAGAAGAGCAGGGCCACCTATGTGACTGGGGCCCCACTGCCTGAGAAGGGTCACACCGGGTCTGGAGGGCCAAGGATGGGACTCAAGGTTGTAGTTGAGTTTAAGTCCCTGATAAACAACACTGTCCTCTAGCGGCCCTAAGCTGATATTGGCGAGGGCTCTTGGGGTTTGGACGCCAATGTCCAGCTTTGTGGGTATGTTAAGAAAGCTTCTCCTTGTGCTTGGGAGCCGTGCAGGTCGGTATCAGTCCTGGGCTGGCTGCAGAGTTTCCCCAGGTTTCTCAGTGTTGACTGGAGCCACCAGAACTGTGACACTCAGAACTTGAACCTATATTCCCCATTCTTGTCCATTCTGACCCCGCAGGTCTGGCCAGGAACCCAGAGTGTGGTCAGATCTTGGCACTTCTTCCTCATAAGAGTCCTCCCTGGAGTTCTCCAGACACCACAAGGCCGTCGTCCTGGGGGTCACAGTCCACCCTATTGTCAAGAGTCTCCCTCTCACCACTCAGCACAGTCCGTGGTTCCCCACAGGGCCCTGCCCGTGTCTCCGTGGTGGGCTACTGAGCCACAGGGCGGTGTCACAGGCCGTCCTGCTGGGGCCAGGCAGAGGGGCTGCACAGAAAAGTGTCGCACGTCCGTTATGCCCTACCCTGGGGGCAGGTACCATCATCTTCATTTATGGATGAGGAAACCTAAACTCCAAGAGATTATATGCAGAGATGGAATTCGGCCTCCTGACTGCAGCCTGTGTTCTTTGATCACTGCACTGGAGACCTCTGTAGGGAAAGGCGATTGCTGGCTCACACTGACTGCAGTAGGTGGGGGGGGCATCTTCCCCGAGTCTCAGTGTGTCCCACACAGACTGCAGTTCAGGTACCTCAGGCAGACCTGCTGGTAACAGCTCCTGTCCTGCATTCTCTTTGGTCCCACAATCCCTGTCTTCTTGACTGCTATCAGAGTTTGTGGCCTCAGTTGTTCGTACATTTTTCCTTAGAACCCAATTAATAACTGTTTGTGCAAACCCCTGCAATCTTACAGGAACCACAAGTATCAGCCGCAATTGTGGTGGGGGCAAGAGATTTGCAGGTAGCCAACCTGAGAGTGTTATTCAGTTCTCCTTGCTGCTGATTGGCTGCTGCCTCTGTAACCCATCTCGGGCAGATACACCAGGCTCCCCAGGTCATAACAGGTTGCTATACCATGTGTAGGTATATTGAGTGTTCTCGGCTCTGTTCTTCTTAAAGCCTTAAGATCCTTAAGATGCCACCAAAGTGCCCTGCACCTTCTAAGGCTTTATTAATACAGTATTTTATTTAATTACAAGCTGGGCATGGTGGCACAAGCCTGTAATCCCAGCACTGGGGAGGCTGAGGCAGGAGGATCATTATGAGTTCAAGGCCAGCCAGGGCTGCATAGTGAGTTCAAGGCAAGGTTGAACTACAAAGTAAGACCCTGTCCCACAAAATTTTTAAAAAGTTAAGTTACATAACTACAGGACACATAACATATTTGGGACTTAAACTATAAAAATAGGCATTTTTCTGACCATATCTGAGATAGGCAGATTTTTCACAATTTGCCAGTTCTCTAAGAACATAACCTCTGTGAACTTCTGTAGCTCAAAGTAAACATTTCTGTCTCACATAAAATTATAGGCAGGTGTGTCAGGGCCCATATCCACCGCAGTGGCTCCCTCAGCTCCAGCCACCACATTCCTACCATCAGATCACATGGCTTCTTTTTAAGGCTCTAGCCTGGAAGATGGTACCTACAACTTGTGCGTACAATCTCACGTGGACCCAAACGTCATCACACAGATAATCGCAGCTGCAAGGGAAGTTGGGAAATTGCGAGGCAAACAGGAGTCAGCATCACCATAGCTTTGGGAAACACTTGCATGATGGACCGGCCACTCACATTTTCCTTAGACAGCCTGGACTTACAGTCAGATTAGCTGGCCTAGAGCTGTGCTCTACCACTGAGGTGTGATCTGGACAAGCTGTATGGCCTCTCTGAAGCTTAGTTTGTTCTTCTGCACGATGAGGCAATGATAATTATTCATCTGCGTGTCTCAGTGGGATGTTGGGAGGCCCAAAAAGTGATGGTCTCTGAAAGCCTGGTGTGGGCTGACAGATCAGATGGGGTAGCATCAGGACAGCCAGAGGAGCTTGGCTGGGTTTGGTTTTTAAACTATAACCACTTGGTGCCAGCTCCCAGCATGATTTGGGGTGAAAGCCACACATCTGAAGCTCCTTGGCGTTGTCCTTCTGCTCTGTGGAGTACCCTGTGCTACTTCTGCAGCCCCTCCTCCTGCTCTTGCTCCTCACCTGCCTGCTGGGTCCAGCACCCCTCCCCAGTGCACCAAGCTCCCCTTGTTCCCTCAGTTGAGTCACTGGCAGAGCACCTGAAGCCTCCTGAACTCTGACCTCGTGTGGCTGAGGAGGGCCCAGGCTCAGGACCATAGGAAGGAAGCCCATGAGCAGCCCTAGTGATGCCAGGCGGACCCTTTCCCCACCTCAGAACAGCAGGCACCAGCGGCAGTGGCAGCGTCTGCACCCCGGCAGTCTACAGCCTCATTGTCTCTCACAGAATCTGTTCTTATCTCAGAAGCCTCCCAATTCTCTCCCTCCTGGGCTAGGTCAGATCCCTCCTGTGGGCTCCCTTCCTCACACAGTTTCCTCATCCCAGCCCTGACCACCCCAGGCTGTCCCTGACAGGCAGTGTGTCTGGAGTCTACCTCCCTCTGCTCTGTGAGTTCTGGATATCACAGGTGGACCCTAGCATCACCCACAGGAGGACCATACAGCGGGCTCTCTGAGGGGCTCAGTGATTCCAGAGCGGGATAGGCTCCCAGTAAGCTCCCCAGGGGGCTCTCATTAAGGTCTAAGTCTGAGTTCTCTGTCCTCCAGCTTGGAGTAGGAAAATGGTACCTGCAGGGGTGAGGGGCCAGCACTAGGTTCCGGGTGATCCTTGATGACATAGCTCTGGGCGGGAACTCAGTCCTTTCTGAAGTCTGAGCCTTCTATTCAAGGGCACACAGCAGGCAAACTTTCACAATTGGGTCTTGTACTTGTCAGGGTTTTTGTTACTGTAATGAAATATCAGAGGCAGGCTTCTTCACAATGAAAAGAGGTTTATTTCGGCACATGGTTCTGGAGGTACAGGGACCAAACAATGCAGCTCAAGCTCTAGCCAGGGCCTCCCATTGCCCGGGTCGCCTCATTGCATATGGCCTTCCTGCTGGCAATCTTGAGGTGGTGACCCAGGGGATCACGTGGCAAGAGACAGGGTGTCCCCCATCCAAGTGTCTCCTTGTAGTCCACAGGATTCAACGATGGAGTCTCCATCCTAATGACCTAATCATTTCCAAACGGGTCACCTCTAAACACCATAAAGTTTTCATCATTTAATACATTAGCAGGAGACTTTGGGGATTAAATTCCTGCATCAATTTAGTGGAAGGGTGGATCGTACTGCAACCTTAGCAGGTCCCATGAGTTGGCACACTGCAGGCCTTGTGGACACTGGGTGGGCTCATAGCTCCCTGAGAGCTGGGTCCTGAATAGTCACGGTAGGACGTAGGTGCCTACTCCCCTCTCCCTATAATCAGATAATCACCCAGTTGAGAGGTGTGTGAAGACTGCGGAGAGTGGAAGGGGGGCGGTGAGGCCAGGCCAAGGGACTTGTGGGGCAGGTCCCTGAAAACCGGCAGTGTGGTGCAGGCGTAGGGCCTGCTCGCCCAGACTCCCGGGTTCTCAGGGAGAGGAGAACCAAAATACTGGGGACTAAGATCCAGGCTCCTGGGTTATTTGCAAGGAAAGAGGTAGGGCTCCGGATGCCCGAGTCCCGGCGGTGGAGAGGCCAAACTGAAGTGTGGGTGCAAACTTTGGCTCCCCACGGGGCTAGCCAGTGAGAGTGAGAAGAACGCAGACTAGAAGGCGTGACAAAGTTTGGCAGGATGTTTTATTGGGTCTCTGCTCCCGGCCGGAACCCGGGACAGTCCGAACAAGCCAAATCAGGCACGCGGTGCCCGAAGCGGTACGTGTACTTGCGTCCCCCGCTCTTCTGCACGATGTCGCGGCGGTAGTAGTAACGCAGGCCTCGGCTCAGCTTCTCGTAATTCATGCCCGGCTTCCTCTTGCGCTCGCCCCACAGCCGCGCCACCTAGGGCGGAGGCCAGGCTGGGTCAGAGGGCGAGGGGGCGGGGCCGCGTCGTCAGGACTGGAGTCTGGAACGCCCGGCCGGGCTGAGATGGGATTGGCTGAGTCTGGGCTCCAGGAGGAGACACGGCTCCGGGGAAGGCTCCGAGAGAGGGCGAGGCTGCGGGGACCGGGTGTGTGCTAGCGAAGGGCTAGGTCGCCCTGGGGCGCCTCGGGCGGGACTCGGAGGGACTAGGGAGCTGTCCCACCTCTTTGGGGTCACACAGCTGGAACTCGCGGCTGTTGCCTGTCCAGCGGATGCAGCTGCTACGAGCCCCGTCCCGGAGCAGCTCCAGGAGAAACTGCCACAGCTGAATGGGACCTGCGAGGTGGAAGCGGGCGAGTGAATACCCAGGTTTCCCAGGCCCAGGCGCGACCTCATCTCGAAGGCTCAAGGGTCCGGGTCCTGCCAACTTTGGATCCAGGAAACCAGAAGTCCTTGGGGAATCCAGAACTCTCCAGACCACTTGGGGAATCCACGAGTTTGGGATCCCAAGAGTCAGCCTTAGCCAGGATTAGTAGCGCACGCCTTTACTTCCTGCACTGCGGGTGACTTGAGGCAGGAGGATCGCAAGTCTGAGTCGAGTGTGGGCAATTTAGTAACTAGCCTGACCCTGTCTCAAAAGTTAAAAATAAAAATGGGCTGCGAATGTCGCTCAGTGAGAAGGCCCTAAGTTCAAGCCCCAATACTACAAAAAAATTTAAAAGTCAGCCTTTAGAGACCCAAGCTTGAAAGATACCTACATCGGAGATCTTAGGAGTTGGCCTCCTCACTTAGGAGGGAACCCTCATCTTTCCTCTCACATTATCCGGGAGCCCGGGTCCACCAGGGTCTTCGTCCTCGCTCCCCTCCGCTCTCCGGGGTTCGGGCATCCATGGGGCACTTTCCCGGGCCCCGCCCCCTGGGGTGCCGAGGCCCCGCCTCATCCCGCGGGCTTCGCTCCCCCACCCCCCCGCGTCTTCCAGGGCCGCTCACCTCGTTGGTTCGTTTTGGGGTAACGAGTCGAGCTGGCACGGTCCGACTGCTGGCTCGGCTCGGAGGAGGTGGTGAGAGCCGAACTCTGGTACCTGTTCGAGGAGAGGCTGCAATCCGTATGCAGCCCCACATTCCACGGGGGGGCA
>NW_022900931.1:54819173-54831966 GCF_012274545.1 Fukomys damarensis
CCATGTCCTGCAGATTTTACACCCTCATACCAGGAAAGCACAAGCATCTCTCAAAGATTCTTTGCTGGATCGGCAGGAAGACAGAAATTGCTTTTCATCACCATGAAAAATATTTTTTCACGGGAAATAGTAAAAGCAGTTTGAAAGAGAGGCAGACACTTTCCCTGAGGAGAAGGTGTCTCACAGCATAGACAGGAAAGTGCGCCGAGGGCGGGCTCCAGGCTCGGGGAGGCGAGGCTGCAAGGGTCCGAGGCGGTGCGCGCCAGGTGTGTCCAGTGTCCGGGCCACGTCGGGGCCAGAGGGGCGAGCTCTGTGAGGAGGAATCGAACCCAAGTGAGGGGAGCCCAGATGTCCCGATCCCCGGATCCTACCGGCGTTCGAGGGGTCTACGCTTTCAGTCCCGGCATCTCAGAACCAGGACTGTCAGATCTAGGCTCCGCCACCTCTGCTAGCCCCGTCCTTCTGCTTGAGCACAGGGAGACAGGACCCCAGGCCTCTCCTGCCACCGCCTCTGTGCGCACGCTCACCTGCTCCCCACGTATATTCTGGATGTGGTAACGCGGGGCTCCAGTCTAGCTCTGGGAACCCTGCAAGGATAGGATCGAAACTGAGTTCAGAAAGGGTGGGAGTCAGGACTTGGAGACCTCACTCGCCCAACCCACTCTGGTCTTTGTCAGGGGCAGGGAGTTATTCACTGAGGACCCCGGGCCCCTCCTCCAACTTCAGGGGTCCCCTTACTCACCTGGGGAGTCTAGGCATGCCTCCCCCAGACTTAGGGGCCCAGACTCCATCCCCCCAACACCCAGGGGTCCCAGCCCAGCAGCCACCTTTCCAGTATGTTTCGCCTGTCGCTGTGTCCCCTTGGAGCGCCAGTTCAGGGAAATAGAAGCCAAATTCAGTCTCTTCTGCAGGCAAAAAGGATTTTAAGGCCAGTCAGGGATCAGCAGCGGCCCCCAGCCGGGCATCCTCCCTACAGATTGTCTCAGCCCAGCCCCTACCCGGGCCTGACAGCTTGTTCCCCGGAGGCACTTCCTGTGGTGGGGTCTCATGGCAGCTCCAAGCGTCCATGGGTGCTCGTTTTGGAATGACCTGGTAGGGAAAAATCCAAAGGCCACCATGGATGAGCTGGTGACCCTTAGGGACCCTGAAGTCTGCCTCCCTCAGACTCAAGGGTCCAAGCTTCTGCTCCCTCTCCTGAGGAAGCTGGCATCTTGGCCTCCAGCCCCTTTTTCTCTCAGACCAGGAATGAGGGACTTCATTCCCTTCCTCTTTCAGGCCCCCAGCTCCTTCCTAACCAGACTCCCAGCCCAGGCATCTATCCTGTCCCCACTTCATGGCTCACCTCTGGCGGGTTCCTCTGCCCCTAGCCGGGGGTCTCAGTCCCATTTCATACCCCACACCCCCCCTGGGGGGACCTGGGGAGGGGGAATTTTCCGAGACGTCAGAGCAGGGGGTCGCAGCCTGGGTCAAGTTGCAGGCCCGGGGGCGGAGCCGAGCAGCGCCCCCAGCCTCAGGGATGCAGCCTCTGGAGCTGTCCTGGTGCAGGGATGGCTTGGGGAACAGCTGGCTGGGCAAGGCGGGGGCCAGGGGCCTGGCATGTTTACGAGTTGGGGGTTGGGCAGGGTGGACAGGTTTTCCGTCATGGGGATTTGATCCTGCAACATGGGAGGTGAAGGGAGGAGGGTCTGGGGGTCAGCTGGGCTGCACCAGGCTTATCTACAACAGGAAGCGGGATTTCCGGCCAGATACCCCCCTGTCCCCAGCGTCAGCCTACGTCACAATCAACAGAGTGACTGTGGGAGATCGAAGTGGACCCTGCATCACCACCCCCCTCCCTCCCAGGACGAGTTGCAAACGGTGTTCGGGGGCTGCCCAGGAGTAGTGTCAATCATAATACAATATTAACACGAGAAACATGGACCATAGCAGTAGTAAAATAACAGCCAACATCACAGGAGGAATTGCCTGTCAATGAGCCGTATGCACTGGGCCTTCATTTAATCCTTTTATAGAGTAGAAACCACTCCTTCCCTGTTTTATGAAAGGGAAAATTGAGGCAGACATCTTTCCATTTCACTTTTCATAGCCCCATGTAATTCTGAGCTATAATAGTTTGGGACAACTGGAAAATTTTGAGTATGAACTGAATATGACATATCACATGGGCCAGGCATGGTGGCGAATGCCTGTAATCCCAGCACTTGGTAGACAGCTCTGAGGCCGGAGGATTGCCATGAGTTCAAGGACAGCCTGAAGCAAGACAAAGTGAGACCCTGTTTCAAAAAGTGAAAGAGAGAGGGAGGAAGGAGGGAGAAGATGAGAGATGTCATGTGGAGTTACTTTCTTAGATTTGATATGTGATAATCATATTCTTTGTTTTCTTTTTGGGGGGCAGGGTGGTATTGGGGATCAAACTTGGGACCTTGATCTTGCAAGACAGGTGGCAGGACCACTGAGCTACATCCCCGGCCCTAGTATTCTATGATGTCATTATTAGGAAATGATGGATATTTTGTGACCTGCTTCAAATGATTTGGCAAAAGCAAAAACACATGCATGTAAAGGTTCATACACATATGCACTATTCCAGACATATACTCAAAACTAAAAACTATGTGAAATTCAGTAAGTAGTTGTCCTCTTTTCTTGGGGTGGGGTCTGGGGATTGAACTCAGGACCTTGCACTTGTGAGGTAGGCACAGTGTCACTGAGCTAAATCCCTGGCCCCATCCTCTAATTTGCTGAGTCTGGTGGCCCTTAGTCCAAGCAACCTGGCTTCAGATACTGTGCTTATGTCCATCTCCCTATAGAAATAAGTACATATTTACCGTTCAAAAATACTGTCTCGATATGGATAGTTTCCACATCTCACATCTACCCAGTTCCTTGGTCGTGAGCTATTTGCCATTCTGGAAGGCGGAGGGGAATGCTGCTCTCTGGTCCATTTTACAAAAGGGAAACTGAATCTCGGGAGTCACGTGGGGCTGGGCTTGCACACAGTGTTGAGCACGTGGAGCGCTGGGCCTCACTGGCATCTTCAGCCTCCCACCCTATGGGCCCGAGACTGAGTCCTGGCCTGCTCTGTTCTCTAGGCATTCTCCCCCTGAAGCTGGCCTGTTTGTGTCTGTCCACGTCTGCCTCGCCTCTGGTTGGTGTCCGCAGCTCTGGCTCCCTGTTGTAGCAGGCCTGGTGGCAGCAAAACCTCCTGAGCATTCCCGTCTGTCTCTTGGGTTTCTCCTTACTCCCCACTGCACCGAGTCCTTGAGCTTCCCTGTGCCTGTCAGCTCTCCATCTCTGTGCACGTCTCCCCCACTGTCAGGATCTTGTACATATTTTAATGGAATCCTTTCTGGAGTCCTCTGCTCCCATGGCCCCATGGCTGCAGTGACAAGGGGGTCAGGGCTAGGAAGGGCTAATGATGGGGGGAAGGGAGGATTTGCAGGTCCTGTGTGGGGTGGCCCAGGCCAGGGGGCCGAAGGGCACTTCCTGCCGGGGAGGCCCTCACCCCTCTGACCAGACTGGAAAATGTGACGTCAGAGGGGCAGTAAGAGGGAGGCAGGAATGAGAAATCCGACACCTCTCCTGGGTGATCTTTCTCTGCGGAGGCCTCCATCACGGGCCCTCCCCACTTGCCCCGCTAATCCAGGGTTGCAATGGCTTTATCCCTGGGAGACCCTTGTGCCCTCCCCACGCTCCCACACTACAATCGCCCTTCTCTGGCAGGACCCGCCCCAACCTCCTCCCAGACTTCCAGCACTCAGCGGTGGTCACAGAGATCTTTCTCAAGTGCGAATCGGTGACGCCAGGTCCCTGCTTGCTGCCTGACCTTTGTCCCAGCTTCTTGGGGCTCCCTGCTACCTAAAGTTTAGGTTCTTAGCTGGCCATTCCACATCCTGCATGGATGCCTGTTCGACAGGCAGAGGAAAATCTGGAGCTAAGGAAAGGCCTAGACACTTGCACAAGAAACGGGCACTCAGACAGAGACTCACAAGCACTGTCGGCTGAGTGGAAAAACTGCCAACAGCCCCTCGCTGACACGTAGGTTGGTACTGTGGGCTGTCGGCCGTGGAACCTATTCTGTCATGGTCCCTGAGGGAGCAGGATCTCAGGAGTCAGTCACTGTTGTCCT
This sequence comes from Fukomys damarensis, assembly GCF_012274545.1. NCBI lineage: Eukaryota > Metazoa > Chordata > Mammalia > Rodentia > Bathyergidae > Fukomys > Fukomys damarensis. The sequence continues at coordinate 54,823,303 of NW_022900931.1, forward strand.
CCGCAGTGCCCAGACCTGGCTGAGCTCTTGAAGGGCAGGGCCCACAAGAACCCTACCTCACTCAGCACTGAGGACGCAGGCTGGGGCCAGGATATAAACACTGACTTTTCCTTTGCCAGAACCCTTCTTCCTCCTCTAGCACTAGGTACATTCAGCACACACTTAAGAGGTTTTAAGTAGCAGCGCACCATAGGGGCTCAAAATGCCCACCTGGAGGCCTGCCTGGGTAAACTGGCTCCCGCATTCTCAGGTGAAGGATGCCAAGCGAAGCCAGCCAGGGATGGAAATGAATGTAAATTTATTGAAACTGTTTTTCGGGGCGGGTGGGTGGACAGTCAGGGTTTTCCAAAGACAGCTGTTGGAGAAGCCAGCGCCCGGCCGAGTGAGAGCGGGTGCCCAGCCACAGACCCTATCTCAGGCCCAACTTCTTCTTCTCTTTCTGCTTCTTTCGGACCACGTCCAGGTTCCGGTCCTTCCACATGCTCTTGCGGAGCTTGATGGGGCGTGAGCCCACGTACTTCCCTGAGGTAATGGAGGGTGCAAGGTCAGGCACAGGCCAGATGTCCCCCACGCCCTGTCCCCAGGGGAGACCTTACTCACCATTCATCTCTCGCATGGCGCGCACATAGTCACTGGGGTCCTTGAAGCTGACAAAGCCGTAGCCCTTGGTCTTGCCTGTGCGCTTGTCTCGGATCACCTTAGCCTTAAGGAAGGATGGGAAGCGGCTGAAGGCGCGTGCCAAGATGTCGTCATTCACCTCATTGCCCAGATCTCCACAGAAGATGCGGAAGTCATCTGGGGTCAGGAGAGAAAAGGTCAGAGCACGCAGATGCCGGCCCAGTGACTGCCTGGCTGACCATGTGAATGACCCCACCCTCTCTGGAAAGATCCTCAAGCCCTCCCGCTTGTCCCTGAGGTCTCCACATGGGGACCCTCAGTCATTAGCAGCCAAATGTTGTGCAGCATCCACCCCGCACCAGGCAACCTGCTAAGCACCTGGTTTCTTTTCATTTTACAGAGGATGCTCCCAACAGCCCTCTCACACTGAGGCAGAGGTCAAGTCAATGCCCAAATTACAAAACCAGGAGGCAGCAGAGCTGGGACCAAAGTGCAGGCATCCGGCTTTATTTTAACCTCTAAATGAACTGCTCTTTTTCACCCCAAGGCCATCGTCCATTCCCACGATGAAGCTTTTTTTTTTTTAATCAACCATTAACCACTTTATTTCATTTTGGTACTCAGGATCAAACTCGGTGGCGGAACCACTGAGCTAAATCTGCGGCCCACCCACGATGACGCTCTTAACGCTTACCTGGCCCTGGCTTTTCCTCTGAGGGCCCAGGGTTCCTCAGTCTCCTAGACAGCCCCTGCCATGGATGTGCCTGGGCCCTGCTGGGCCCCAGGCTCCCGAGTGGCACCTCACACACAGGCTGCACCTGCCTCAGCTTTGCTCTCTCTGCAAAGTCCTCCTAAGTGCACCCCGCCCTGGAAGCGCACCTCGTGACCCTTCTCCAAGGGTGACCTCTGCTGCCACTCCTGGGCACATTCTCAGGGTTAGGCCTGTGCCCCGCCCACCATGTGCAACCCCAACAGGTCACCATCCCCAGGGCCACACACTATCATTCCCGTTGAGGGGACAAGCAAGTAGGACTGGAAGGCAAAGGGGCTTGCCCAAGGTCGCCGAAGTACGGTTCCAAACCCACAGTGGCCTGGTGTAGGAAGAGGCTGCTTGGGCCTGGCCTGGCACAGGTAGATGGTCCCAGGAGAAGACATGGACGTCAAGGACAAAGTAGGAGATGGGTTCATTGTTTTTTTCCCTCAGCTATTGCTATGGTTACCTCATAGCTTTTGTGGTGATAAAGGACACTCTCAAAACAATTAGGCTACCCTAGAAGGAAGCAATCAGAAAACAGAGGTAGGACCCTCTATTAAAGAAACTGGCCTGGACATTTTTTTTTTTTTTTGGTTTTTGAGACAGGGTCTCACTGTGCATTCCAGGTTGGCCTGAAACTCTGCCTCAGCTGCCAACGTGCTGGGATATAAGCAGGCACCACCATGCAGTTTGGCCTGGATACTTAAAGAGGCAGAAGAGAACCTATTCTCATTCACGGAACCGTGGAGGCACCTCCTAAAGCCCAGCAGTAAGCAGGCTGGCTTCCTTCCCCTGCAAGGGATTCAGCAGCAGATGTTCTTCCCACCCTCCTTCCACGAACTGGGACTGAACTCAGGACCTCTAACTTGCCAGGCAGGCACTGTGGTGCTGAGCTAAGTCCCTGGTCCAAACCACTATTGTTTAGGTTGACAATCCGGTGCGGAGACTGCAGGTGGGCTCAGGAAGCGCAAGTGCAGCCCAGGACCTGCTCTGCCCATCTGCGTTATGGCCGCCAGGCTGGGCCAGGTGCTGGTAGAAATCCATGTGCCACCTCCCAAGCTCCCACCCCATTTTACACGAATGAACATTCATTTCTCTTGGGTCAAGTGACCACCAGGACCTAATGCTCCTCCTTGACCCAGGGCACGGAACTCAGGGCCTTGAGTGTGCAAGGCAAACTCACTACTGCTGAGTCATACTCCTAATACCCTTAGCCCAATTTAAACAGGACAGAAAAAAAAAAAAGGAAAAGAAAAAAAAGCAAGCAAAGGATAAATTATAAACACATAAAACTACATATACTCTGGGGAGAAAAACAGCCACAACAGTTTTGGGACACCTGGAGAAATATAACAAAGTGAGCATAAGACATCACAGAATAAATTCCCAGAATTTTCTTGGATGTGATAAGGGCACTGTGCTAAGAGTCTTTCTTAGGAAAATACTAAGGTATTTAGGTGTAGTAACTCCACTTGTAACTAGCTTGAGGTGACCAAGCATAAAATAAGAAGGGGCTGGGGATGTAGTCCAGATATAGCTTTTGCCTAGCATGCCCGGGTTTGATCCCTAGCAATACAAAAACAACAAACCCCATAAGAGCAACAGAAACTGAACAGGAGGAATACAGTGAATACAGCAAAATGTCAACTGTAGGATTTTGGTAGTGGGCAGTCCATTCGCTGCGTTATTCCAGGCTTGAAATTTTTTCATTAAAGTTGAGGAAGAAGCCAGGCGTGGTGGCGCACACCTGTAATCCCAGCACTCAGGAGGCTGAGGCAGGAGGATCACTGCAAGTTCGAGGACAGCCTGGGCTACTACATAGTGAGACCCCATCTCAAAAAAAAAATGTTAGGGAAGGAAGAATGCTCTTAGAACTTGAGCAGACCAGGCTCCTCAGGAGTAAAACAGGGGTCACAAAGCCCTGGCCTATGGCCAAGGGAGGGACCTGCCCCTCAGTGCTGCAGTCCGGCCTTCCCCAAGGTAGGCTAACAACAGGGGAGTCGAGGAGTTACCTGGTTCCTCTTCCATGGCCATGGCCCACAGAGGCAGTAGGGCCTGTCCATGGCTCAGCAGAGCCTGACCTCAAACTGTAGCCCACTCACCGGCATCCCACTCCAACAGGCTAGGGTCCTCCCAGCTGCTTCCAGCTGCTGTGCGAATGCAGCGTTTCAATTTCTCTGGCTTCCCTTTCTTCTTGTCTTCACCCATGGGCTCTGGCACCTGCAGAGCGAGGGGAGAGGGACAAAACAATTGGTGCTACAGTCTCTCGCCCTCTTTGTCCCTAACCCTCTTCCTCCAGTTAAAGGACTGGATATGCTTCTGGGATGGGGCATGTGTGTCCTCCTTCCTCTCCTGAGTCCTCTCTGCTCTGGATGGAGGGCTACGTGCAGTGCTGTGTGAAAGCTCAGATTCCTGCCTGTCCTCCCAGCCCCTTGTGTCCTCTCACTGCTATGTTGTCTGCTTACCTCGAGAGCCATGAGGCCAGGAGGTGGCTCAGGCCGAGGGGGCCGGGGTCGTGGACGCAGGGACAGGAGCTCAGGAATGCGCAATGGGGGCAGCAGGCCACGTACTACCTCCAGTGGGAGGGGCAGGGGATCGGGCTCAGGTAATGGCATGGCGAGGGCCAGTGGCAGGCTGGGCCCAATGACTGCAGGGCCAGCAGGAGCACCTCCTGCTCCCACAGCCACCGCAGCACCAGCCTCCTCCAGCCCAGCTGCCGCTGCCGCTGCCACCACTGCCTCTTCCTTCTCTTTCAGGCCCAACCCCAGGCCTAGGCCCAGCTCTCGGGGTGCTGCTGACTCTTCCTGCGGGCAAGAGGGGAGCATGAAAGTTATATACATGTACCAACTCCCCACAATGAATGTAACCATTGTATACAGCAAGCACACTAATAAAAATAAAAACTTTTTAAAAAAAGGGCATGAGTGGGCCAGATCGCAGGGCCATATCTTAAACATGCCTGCCCATACAGCAAAGCCTGACAGCAGGCAAGAAAGCAAGTCTCCAGTAAGTCAGAAAGAGAGAAACACAAGCAGAGAGGGACAGACAGACACGGGTAAAAACACAGAGAAATGGAGAGGGACGGTCAAAGGAAAAATAGAGACAGAGAGAGACATATCCCCTCAGCACAATTTCTCTCTATTCTCTCTTTAAAAAGAGAAAAAATAAATAAATATTCAATCACAAAGAATGAAGACAAAAACAGAAACCAAGACAGGTTGAATATAAACAAAGTGTTTTATATGTATACATGAAAATGCCACAAGGAAACTCAATATTCCCCATAATATGCTAATGAAGAAATAGATTGAGGGCCAGGATTTAGCTCAGTGGTTCCACTGCCCACCTTGCAAATACAAGGTCCCAAGTTTGATTCCCAGTACCAAAAAAGAAAAAGGAAAAAAAAAAAAAAGAGATGGAGACAAAGTCAGAAAACAGGCAGAACTGGCAAGGGCTTCACACCCACAGCGTTAGCTCCCCATCCACACTTACCAGGGGAGGCCTCAGAGCAGCCATGGAGCTCAAGGGGGGACCCGGGGCCCGGGCCATTGGTGGCAGCATCATGGGTGGTCCAGGGGGCCCAGGCAGAGGGGGTCCCACAAGAGCCTGGTGTGGGGGGCGCAGGGCCATCGGGCGGGGACCGCCTGCTGCAGAAGAGAGAAGAGAATCTGTCAGGGTGTTAGTGGGAAAGTCGGAGGGCTTGGGGAGTGAGCTTTGTGGCAGCGATGACCCTGGCCCTCTCACCTGCTCTCTGTAGCACGTGAGGGACGAAGGCTGGACGCAGGACAGCGGCCCTCTGAGGGGCCACAGCTGTGGGAGAGAGAGATGGGGGTGTGTGTCATGGGGGATGGGCACTCGGGGCAAGGGGCGTGTGTGTGTGTGTGTGTGTGTGTGTGTTTACTCTCAGCATCCAAGAAGTACTGAAAAAGTCTGGGGATCCTGGATCCTGCTGGGGACATTGGCGGCTTTTTGGGGGGGGGTCTTTGCATTGGTCCATTCAGCAAAAACTGACCATGAGGATCTCCGGTGGGCCCAGCCTTTTGGTGGATAATGCTATGGACCCAGCACTGACCAAGGGTTCTAAGGAAACTCCTATCGAGAAGACGACGTTACTAGGGAGTAATGGCCCAGACCGATCAGAGCTAGAATGGGGGAAAACCAAGGCAGAGGGATCTGGGTAGGAGATGGAAGGACAGGAAGCTGTGAAAGCTGCCAAAGTCTTCTGACCCAGGCAGCAGGACTAGAGGTTTCCTGGAAAAAAGAAACCTAGAAGCTGAGTCCCAAAGGATAATGAGTTAGGCAAACAGTGAATGGAAATGTTACCAGCAGGGAGAATTTTTGAGCAAAATCTTTACCCCTTAGCTGGACATGGTAGCATTTGGGAGGCTGAGACAGGAAGATAGCCCTGAGTTCAAGGTTAGCCTGGGCTACCTAGTAAGTTCAAGGCCACCATGACTACATAATGAGACCGTTTCAAAAAAACTGAGGAAAAAAAATAACAAATCCCCTTTCCCTTTTCAGCTTAGTGTGACTGTGATGGAAAAAATGTCAGGTTGGAAAGCATTATGAAAATGTTTTGATGGCAGCAGGCAGCTAAGTATAGCCTGCCTGGCTGAGCCATGGATGTCCTTCAGAGGGCACTGGAAGTAGGGTTAGAAGCCAGGCAGGACGGGCGTGGTGGCTCACGCCTGTAATCCCAGCACTTGGGAGGCTGAGGCAGGAGGATCGCTGTGAGCTCAAGACCAGCCTGGGCTACATAGTGAGTTCCAGGTCAGTCTCAACTACATAGCGAGACCCTGTCTCAAAACAAAAACAAAACAAAAAAACAAAAAGAAATTGGGCAGGATGATTTCAGGTAGGTTGGATTTGCCTTTTGATCAAAACCTTACAAAAGAATTAATACTTCTTAGATGTTGTCAGAGGAGTACAGGAGGATTTAGAAAACCTAATTAACAAGTTTGACCTAACAGAGATTATTATGTTAGACTTTTACATGTCCTTTTCATATGTAAGTAAGTGACATCATAAAAACTGTGTAGGGGTTATTTGAAAAGGTGAAAAAACTTGAAGAATGGGCTGTGGAAAGCATAGGTTGGGATATTACAGCTGACTGAAAGCAGCAACAGGGAGAAGGGACCTCAACAAGGCCTTGCTGGTACACCTTAGCAATGTTTGGGGATTCCGGGGAGGCTGCGCAGCTCTCTCTCTGGAAAGAACCAGGTCATGCAGGGTCTTGACTACTAGGTAAGGAGCTTAGTGCTTGTTCGCGAATCTGTTCAGCCCTTTATTTGATAGTAAATCATGCTTACTTTATGGTAGGACTCAAGAGTTCTGCCCTTTACAAAGCTTGTATTTTATGAAAGCAAAAGATGATAACCCTAAGTAAACAGTATAGCTTGTTATAAAGTGTTAAGTACTAGGGAGAAACTGTAAAGGTAAAGGATTAGGAGTGATGGGGGTTGGTTTCCAACGACTAGGTTAAAACCAAACAGATTTAAACTAATCAGGAAAAAAGCTGGGCGTGGTGGCATACGCCTGTAATCCCAGCACTTGGGAGGCTGAGGCAGGAGGATCACTGTGAGTTCAAGACCAGCCTGGGCTACATAGTGAGTTCCAGGTCAGTCTCAACTACATAGTGAGGCCCTGTCTCAAAAAACAAAATAAAACAAACAAACAAAAAAACCCAGGAAGTAAGTACACAGTGGTTTGTACTTTAGAAAGATGACAACACAAGCAAAGAAATGAACATAGAAGGTGATTTAAAGCGGTGATTCAGACAAAAGGCTGAAGTCACCTAAACCAGGGTTCCTGGTTAAATGTGGGGTTCCTGTCCCTGACCTACCTGCTCGCCGCAGGAACATGGCTTCTCGAGCCTCTGGACTGTCCAGGTGACTCCGATCACCAGGGCCAAAGCCAACTGTTGGGAAAGAAAAGAAGAGGATGATGGGAAGAGCCCTGGGCATCTCTTTGTACTACCCCGCCTGATCCTCTAACCCTCTTGTCAGCCACTCTTTACTTACCTGGGCCCACAAAAGGAGGACCACCCACCATGGGAGGAACTACTGTGGCTGCAGCGGCTGCCCGGGCCTCCAGAGTCTGTTGGACCTGTTGGGGAGATGGTTGGGAAGAGGGGTTGGACTCAGTGTACCCGATCTACCCTGGCTGACTCAGCCCAGGCAGGAATCCAAGACTTTCATTCTTTGTGTTCTGTATGGGGTTGGTACCTGTAAGGTGTCAACTAAAATTCACTACTCAGGGAGGCTTTGTGTTTTTATGAGACTGGGTCTTGCTATGTATTCAGGCTGGCCTCCAACTAGAAACAGTCGTCCTGCCTCAGCCTCCCGAGTGCTAGGATTATAGGCATGTGCCATCATACCTGGCACAGGGAGGCTTTTGAGGTCACATTAGCTAAAGTAGTCCTTACCCTCTCCTCAGAACAACTTATCTCACCACCCCATTTCATCTTCCCCCCAGCACTACATGAAATAATGTCCAACCTGTCCTTGCCATCTCCAATATACCACAGTCCAAGCCACCATTACCTCTTGCCTAGATTACTACAGAAACCTCTTCCTCAGTCTTCTTTCGCTGTTTGAGCGCTACCCTAGTAACTTGTTCTGATACTTGATTCTTTTTTTCGGCGGGGGGGTGCTGCGGATTGAACTCGGGTCCTTGCGCTTGCAAGGCAGGCCACCGAACTGCTAAGCTAAATCCCTGGCCCTTCCTCAGTCTTGATTCAACCCTTGTCCTGTACAGTGCGGACAGCTGGGGTAACCCTATCAACTTCAAGTTAAAACGTATCACTCTTCTGCTAAAAATTCTCCAATAGTTCTCCATCTCAGAGTAAAAGCCAATGTCTTTACGGAGGCATCTAGACCCCTACTAGATTTGGCTTCCCTCACCTCTGTCTTTATCTTCTCCCATTTTCATCTTTGCTCATTCTATTCTACCTACTGATCTCCCTTTTGTCCCTTGAGCATGAAAGTATGCACCTGCTTCAGGGACTTTGTGCTGACAATTCCTTGCTGGGACCGCTCTTACCTCAGTCACCAGTACAGCTCCATCACCTCCTTTGTATCTTTGCTTAAATAACATTTCCCTGAAAAGACCTTCCTTCCTTCCTTGTGATGATAAACCTCTGCCCTTCTTGCCACACTTTGACCTGTAAACTCCAACAAGGCAGTGCTTGGTTTTGTTTTGTGCCATATGCCCAATATCTAAAATAGTGCCTAGTGTATAGAAAGCATCCAATAACTATTGGTAACAGAACAGAATGGACCAGTTTCATTTAC
>NW_022900931.1:54832466-54843139 GCF_012274545.1 Fukomys damarensis
CCTTTTTGTTGATTTTGACAGTTTTTTTTTTTTTTTGAGTCAGGGTCTGTATGTAGTTCTTGCAGTGATACTCCTGTCTCTGCCTCCCTAATGCTGAGATTACAGGTGTGCACTACCACACTTGACAACTTTGACATGTGCTTTTTAGGTATTTTATATGTCTTCCCATTTGGAATTGGTGTTTTTCTCTGTGTTAGGCTGGAGTAATGGGTCTTTTGGGAAAAGATTATGCAAGTGAAGTTAAATTCTTATATTAAGGACAAGTGATGGTGAACCTTTTTGTTTTCAATGATAACAAATATCTGCTGTGACACACGTGCTATCGGTTGGCTATCATTGGTACTGTCCACATGACTTACTACTGTGGATGTTAACTCTAATCACCCGCTAAAGTGTTTGTCAGGCTTCTCCACTAAATTTACATCTTCTTCCCGTGGTCTTTAGGAGAAAGTCATTATATGCAGCCACAATTAAGTGGGAAGTTATGCACCACTTTGAGAGTGCAATATCAAGCCGGGCGTGGTGGTGCACGTCTGTAATGCCAGCACTCAGGAGGCTGAGGCAGGAGAATCACTGTGAGTTGGAGACCAGCCCGGGCTACATAGTGAGTTCCAGGTCAATCTCAACTACATAGCGAGACCCTGTTTCAAAATATCCCCCCCCCAAAAAAAAGAAGAAAAAGTGGAATATCTACATAATTTAAAATTGTGTTGTGTGGCAGAAAAAAAATCTGTGCATATTCAGTAAGGATGCAATTTAGTTTTTGAATATTTTCAATCTCCAGTTGGTAAACCCATGGATGTGCTCAGATGAGGAACTCTCAGATCTAGGAATGGGGGCAGTGACTACTTCGTAGGTTGTTCTGTCATATCTCATTGTATCCCATAAGGAGCACAAGATGGTATGCTTCTTCCTCCTTTAATGATTCCAAGATTGATCAGCTATGTTCTTTTCCCCTAAAAGTTTTGGCAACCCTTGATTTGATGGTTATTATGTGAATCTATCACTTAATGTATAGAAAATAGTAGTTTCTGAGCCTGTCATTCTGAAATTACTGGGTAGGAAATGTGTCAAAGCATAGTTTTTCTTTTATTACAATAGACTTGGAGCATCTTTTCTGAAAATTGTCCATCTGTGTATTTTCCCTGTTCTTCTATGGACGTGGAATTTTTCCTTCCCAATTTTACATTACATAGAAACACAGAAACACACACACACACACACACACACACACACACAATTTATAAGTTGCAAATACTTTTGCCCAACTTGTGGTTTCATTTTTTGCCATGCAAAAGTTTACTTCTTTTTATTTTTCAGTACTAGGGATCAAACTCAGGACCTTGTGCTTGGAGGCAGACACAGTGCCACTAAGCTAAATCCCTGGCCTTTAAAGTTTACTTTTATGTAGACAATTTTGTAAATATTTCTTTTCTTTTTGGTACCAGGGATTGAACTCTGGACATTGTGTTTGCAAGGCAGGTGGTGGAACCATTGAGCTAAATCCCCAGCTGTCAATATTTCTTTTTTGGGGGGGTGGGTACTGGGCATCGAACTCTAGATGTTGCACTTGTGAAGCAAGTGGTGGCACCACTGAGCTAAATCCCCAGCTCTCAATACTTCTTATTATATATGGACTTTGAATCCTATCTAGGCAAGTTTTCCCTACTTCTAGCTTATGAAGTTCACCTTCATAGAACTCACATTCTACTTGAGGGAGAGAAGAGATAAAGAACACATTGTACGTTAGATTTGTTGTGGACAAAAATTGAACAGGGAGGATGGATAAGGACCCCACATTTGAAGTTTGGAGATGGGCTGAGCTTGGAGGGGGGGTAGGATCCTGTTTATGGGAGGGGGAACACTAAGAACTGTGCGTAGGAGAACAAAAGTATAAAGATGGGAACAGTAGCCAGGGACGAGGAAAGCTGGGAGAGAGATGGCTTTGCAGGCTGAGTTGTTGCAGGGGAGGTAGACAGCAAGGGTCAAGGTCATGGAGATGTCAATATCCTTTATTTGGAAGTATTGTGAAACCAATAAAACTGCCATTTGTGGTTGTTTTTCTTCTGGAACCAGGCAGGTTGAGTAGTTTGTTTCATTTGGGAGAAAAAAATTCACCACAAGAGACTGGGAAACCTTGAAAAAAATAAAGCCCCGAGTGCAATCTAGTTTCCAATATTACCATGTACTGCAAAACCTTTACAATGAAAGCACTGTGGCAATGGCACATGGAGAGTTACATATACAATGGCTCTGGAAAGAATGAAGTCTGTCTTTGTTTTTAAGACAGGGTCTTGCTATGTAATTCAGGCTGGCCTTGAATTCATGGTGATCCTCCTGCCTCAGCCTTCCAAGTGATAGGTTTGCAGGTGTGCAGACCATAGGTGGCAAGAGAATCTAATTAAACACAGAAATTTGGTGTAGGAAAATGTGGCACTTCAAACCAGTGGGTACAGTTCGACTTTATAATGGAAGAATAATCCACACAGTGAAATGCACAAGGCCATAAGAGTACAAGGAAGGCAGGTGTGGCACATGCCTGTAATTCCAGCACTTAGCCTGGGCAACTTAGTGATTCAGTGGGGCCCTGTCTCAAAATTCAAAGGCTGGGGATGTAGCTCAATGTGAAGGACCAGGGTTCAATCACCAGTACCACAAAAAAAGCACAAGGTGAGTTCTGACCAACCAACCTCCTGATATATACTGTATTCCCATTACCCTAGAGCAGTGACAGGGAACCTTTTAGAGATTTCAGTGACACAGCCTGCTGCAGCACATGTGCCATAGGTTCGCCACCACTGCCCTATTTCCTTGTCTCCTTATTTTATCCCTGCCACCCACCCCTTTCTCAGCGGCAACTGCTGCTCTGCCTGAGAATTTACTGAGTGCTGCTGGGATATAGATGAAATAAGATAGCATTGAACGTGTTTGCCAGGCTAAATTCCAAATGCCTGGATTTAATGTCAAAAAAGGAAACTAAAAACTCTAAGAAAAGCTTATCTCTTAACTCTGTCCCACCTTTCATTATGAGGGGCTCTTCTGCGGCCCTTGTACCAGCACCTTTCAACACACAGGCATGTACGTGCCAGTGTTCCCCTAACACCCGTGTGGTGGCTCTTGCTCCTGACCTTTACAGTGTATTATTTTAAAATCTCACCACTGGACTGGGGATTTAGCTCAGTGGCACCTCACCTGCCTCGCAAGCACAAGGTCCTGAGTTCGATCCCTGGTACCAAACAAACAAGACAAAAAAACTCATCCCCTATACCTGCATTATTTTCTCACAGTTTTCTTCCAGCAAAACTCCCTTACCTCACAACTGTCTGCCCCCATCACTTCCTAAAGGTAGGGACATTGGGCCATTTTGTTCAGTGCTGTATCCTCAGTTCCCTAAGGAGTTACACTGCTGAGGGTGAAAGTCATGCTGCGACTTTAAGGGGTACACGGGGTGTGCTCCCGGATACCCCATTCTCTCGGCTTTGATGGGATACAAGGGGAGGGTAGGAAGAGAGAGGAGCAGAACAGCCCTAGGGGGACTGCAGAGACTACAGGCTGCCAATCCTGACCATGCTTTCTTTTGAATGTTTTATTGGGGAAGGAGAGGTGCCGGGTGAAAAAGCGTGGAATGCTTGGCTCTAGAGGGAGCCTCTTCCTCATCTGCACAGCTGCTGCAGGGCTCCCTGGGCCTGGACCCAGCGAAGCCGCCACTGGGGCAGGGACAGGCCCTGGCAGAGCTCCTGAGAGAGGGCGGTTTGGCCTGGCTGCTCCCACCTGGGAAAGGGCACGGGCACAAGGGATTGGGGCAGGGACAGGCCCTGGCAGAGCTCCTGAGAGAGGGCGGTTTGGCCTGGCTGCTCCCACCTGGGAAAGGGCACGGTGTCACAAGGAATGCCCAGCCCTCCAGACCCCCCCCCCGCCTTCTGCCATCCTCAAAGCCTGAGCCCCGCCGTTCCACCCGGCTCAGTCCTCGCCCCATTTCCCTCTCTTACCAGTCCCCCACGACTCCCTGGAGTTCGGGGATGCGTTCCAGTGCCTGTTTCAGCATGTTCTCCATCCTCTTTAGAGCCTGCCCTAGGCTCTCCTTTTGCTCCTTTTCCTGGGATGCCTGGATCTGCAGCAGCTCTGGACGTTAGAAGACCAATAGGGTCACCGAATCTCCAGTCACCTAGTTCCGTCCCTCCTCCCGAGTCCTCATCCCAGACACTGTCTTCCTTCCCGTGACAGCCCAGTAGTCTCTATGGCCCACCCTCTCAGGTTCCCAAGTTTCTCTCTGTTCCCTACTCTTCCTGTTAGCCTCCCTCCTAGGCCCCAGGCCTGTCTCCCACTCTGCTCACCTGCCATCTGGCAGCTAGAATGATCTTCCCAAGGCCCAAACCTGATCTTTCCCCCCTCTGCTTAGAACCTTCCAAGGCTCCCTAGTGCTCCCAAGCTCCTCAGCATGGTATTAGAGTCTGCATTATTTGATCCTGCTCACTTCCTGGGGAAAACCCGTCCCCACCCCAGGGCCCATGTGAGATGCCATCTTTCCTTTGGAAAGCCCTTCCCAGCATCTGGCACCCCAGCGCTTCTTCCTCAGCCTGCTCCAGCCCTCCACTCCAGGGGTGTTTCCCCAGGACGGTGATTGGTCCTAGTCCTCTCCATGTGCCCAGAACAAGCCCATCCCAGAGCCAGTGCAGATCAGCAGCATTCTCAGACCTCACGGGCCTGAATCCTGATTTTATCCCATCCTTGCCCTGTGACCTCAGTCTTGACCCTTGTCCTTTCTTTAGCCATCTCTGCCGTCAGGCAGGCGTAGCTGTAGGCTAGTGGGGAGGGGAAGACTGGAGCACTCGGGAGATGGGACCCACAGCACTTGCTGACAGGCTGAAGTGGGGTGGTTAGGGAGCTGGGAGGAATGAGGGATGACCCCAGGGTTTCTGCTGTGGCAACTGGATGAGGAAGATGGGACACTTACTGAGGGGAGGAAACCAGAAAGAAGAGGGAAGAACTAGCTCTTTGGAGTAAAGGGAACTGAGAATTCTCTTACAGATATGCGAAGGTTCGAGATGCCCATGAGGTGGGGACATGTTGTGCCACGTCTCACACTGTTCCTGCACATTTGCTTGTGGAGAGGTGGAAGGCAGGGAAACCCAAACGCAAAAGCCCAAGAGTGGTCTCTGTCTAATTGGCTGATGGAACCCCCACTCTCCCCCACCCACACCCTGGTTCTGGGAACTGAACCCCAGGCCTTTCAGTGAGCTACATCCCCAATGCTTTCAATTTTTTATTTTGCAATAGGGTCTCATTAAGTTACTCAGGCTGGGCTCAAACTTGTGATCCTTGTCTCCTCCCAGAATGCTGGCACTACAAGTGTGTGCCACCATACCTGGCTCTCCCGATCCATTTCATCAGTTCACCTTCTGTCTATTAATCCTTTAATTCCTACCTCTTTGCTTCTACCACAGGAAAGCCCTTGGGGCTGGACAGCTCTCCCCTAATACTCCATCAAGCTGTCTGGGCCAGCACCCAGACTTCTCAGTTTACTTCCTCATCTGTAAACTGTGAGTCTTGATAATCCTTCCCTCACGGTGAGCATTCGAAGCAGACAATCATGTAATCACAACAGAGACACAAAATGCTCACTGCATGCCTGGATGAATGTTCCCAGCAATTTCTAACAGTTATTATGTTCACTCCAGTGATGAGCAAAGTGAGGTTCGGGCAGGTCACAGTGAGGAAGAGAAAGCATTGGGAAGATAACTCAAGTAGCTTGACTCCACAGCACAACTTCTAACAGCTCAAGTTATCTGGTGGTGAGGGGAACTTGGCAAATGGATGGTCAGTGTTACCTAGTGGTTAGGAGCACAGTCCCATGTCAGGCTACCTGGTTTCAAATTCCAGCTCTGCCGGGTGGGCAAGCTACTAAGCCCTCTACACCCCAGCTCCATTCTCTGTAGAATGGGGAGAAGAGCAGTACTCACCAATGGGCATGCTGTGCAGATTTAACAACTGAGTATGCCCCAAGCACGCAGTACATGTTGGATAAGCAGTGGATGTGAGTGCTGGGACTGGGCAGGAGTGCAAGGTACGGGAAACAGGGCAGCCTACCCTGTGTGGATGGTCCCGGTGGCAGACTGGTCTTCATGTGAAGCAGATCCCTGCACCGGAGACTCTGCTGGTCCTGGAGGAACCAAAGGTCTTGGCGAAGAGAGGCAGCCTTTGGGAGCAGCAGCTCTGGTCCCTGGAGGGAGGGGAAGGACAGTCACTGAGGGCAGGGGTGGGGATGGTGATGGGCAGACAGGTCCTAGGGGACAGTCACTTACCTTTCCTGCAGGCAGCCCCAGTGTGTGGCTCAGTGCTATAAGGCTGGAGCCCTTGGGGGACGCGGGGTGCAGCTGGTGGATGGATGGTAGAAGTGTGGGCAGGGGCTTCAACCTGGGGAAGAAGACCGGCCTTGATGGAGCACGGAGAGAAGGGCTTGAGTTCCAGAAGTTCTGGAGGCCAAGGAACTTGAAAGTAGGCCTGGGGGCTAAGATATCAGACTGGGGCTGGACTTGAGTGGGAGGCCTGGAAGCCTGAGAACACTGGGGCCACTTCTTTGGAGGAGGTTAGGGAATAACAGACCTAGTGCAAGGAGGAGGGAGGCTGGGCTTCAGAGATTACCCTCCAGGGCTGTGCCGTAGCAGCGTGCTCAGTAGGATGTGAGGCAGGTGCCGGGCTCCCTCTTCCAGGCAGTGCAGCAACTCTTGGCTTTGTGGTGCCACTGCCTCAGAAGTAGGGATCACCTTTCGCTGAACCAGAGCCAGCACCTATGGGGGAGGTACAAGTGGGCAACCTGTGTTGACCCAGCCCTATGCCTAGCAGATCCAGCCCCGCTGCCTCCACCCTAGACCTCATCACCCCAATACTCATCTTACCTCCCCGGGGATCTGGCCCAGGCGTGTCTTGCTGGCTGAGTTTCCCTTGATGAGTAGGCGAATCTGTTCCTGGGTCTCTCCCTGGGGAACAGGAGGCCATGGGGACTAGCTGCACATCCTTCTCACTTCGTAGGCTGAGAACCTCTCTTTGCACAGGTCCTGCTTCCTCCTGGGGTTCTCACCCTGGCCCCCTCCCTGGCCGGTGCTTGATCACAAGGCCCCATGACTTGGCTCTTGCCCCCTGCCAGGCCCCGCCTCTCACCACCCGCTGCCGCCAGTGCAGAATGCGATGCTGCTTGGCCTGCAGCTCCCGCAGGAGGAGCTGCTGATGCCCAGATGCATCCTCCAGCTCCTGGCTCTGGGAACACAAGGCTTTGAGCTCTGCCCGCAGGCCACAGGCTCGAAGGCCCAGCATTAGCGCCTTCCTGAAAGACAAGCAAAAAAAGAGCAAAGGCGGGGAAGGAGACTGAGACCCACTCTAGGGAGGGAGATGCAATCTTCAGGGACGCACAAGGAACCACGAAAACACAGAGATAAACCTCATAGAAAGGGCGGAATAGAGGGGAATCATAGGGACAGAAATCATCTGCCAAGGGAGCGCCTCACCTCTCGCTGGGTCCAAGGCTGTGTCTCTCCGTCTCCTCCACCAGGCTCTGGAGGTGGCCAGTCAGGACCTGACGCTCCTTCAGAAGGGCTCCCCGCTGGGTGACCAGTGCCCCCACCGCCTGCCAGCCCTCCTGGGGGTAGACACAAGGTCTGTGTGAGCATGGTCCATGGGGGGGAGGGGTGGGGATACTGAAAGGGTAGCTGGAGGTTACCTGGATGAGATGCACCAGGGACGGCAGGGCTTGGCTCGAGTCTGCCGAGGCCAGGGCCTGGGGTCTGTGTGAGGGCACAGCTGCTGAGGGACAGCCCTGCATCCTGGTCTTGGTACCACAACCGGCCCTGGCATTCAGTTCCGCCCTGCCATAGGTCACTGTGCCTGATTCTGGCTCTGTCCCAGCTCACCCAGCCCACCTGCCTGCTACTCCACACCTGGATTTCTCCATGTCTCCGAGCCCATCCCCACCGCACAGGGACCGGATCTCCACCTCCCGCTCTGCAGCCAGGTACTCCAGGGCAGCCAGGACGTGGCCTGGGGGGTGGTTTGTCAGCAGTGTCTGGGGAGCAGGAAGGGTGAAGTCATGGTACAATAGGGGCTGGGCAGTAATCTGGGGCTCCATAGGAATGAGATAGGATACAGGGTCAGGAGCTGGTCCCTGACGTTTGAACATCAGTCTGGAGGGTGTGGTCTGTCCAAGAGCCCCACCTTCTCACCTCTACTAAACTGAGCCACTGCTGGTAAGAAGCTCCAAAGTGGTCATCATGGGGGCTTCTGTGGGTCGGGCAAAGGGTCAGGAATGTTAGAAGACATATCAGTTAACCTTGTTTTTTCAATACTGGGGATCAAACTCAGGACCTTGTGCTTGTGAGGCAAGCATGGCACCACTGAGCTAAATCCCCGGTCCAGTTATTCTACTTATCACCACCACTCTACAAGGTAGGGGCTCTCACTGTCCCCATTTTACACGTGAGGAAACTGAGTCCCTCTGTGCCTGCTAGACTTAGCCTGCTACCCTGGCTAAGCCTCCTCACCAGAGAACCCCTCCCTTCCCTACCTCCTCAGCAGCCTCTTAGTCTTTCCCATCCCCCACAGACCTGACCACTTGGCCATCACTGTCTATTATGGGTCTGTCTCCTCCTTTTTGCAGCTTGGAATTGAAATAGCCCAGAAGCTCAACATCCAAGGGATTAATAAAAGAGTGACTTTCCCTCTCCAAAGCCTAGGTTTATTGACAGGTTCCTGGAGTCTGGGGACACTCACGGGACACTGGTTCCCCTGGCCTGAGGCACCAGGAGGTTCTGCAGGAACTGGGCTCGGAGGGTGCAGGCTGTTCGGACATCACGCTAGGGAGAAGAGGATAGGACACAAAGGACATTCGGGCGTCTGCCTAACTCTGAACTCCTCACCCCTTTTCTGGAGCCCAGGACACTTACCAGGACCATGGGCTCCAGGGCCAGGGCTGCTGATGTCAGAGATCCAAAGGTCACATCAACTTTGGCCTTCCTGGAGGGAGGAGTGCAGTTGGGGCTGGCATCCCCAGCAAAACACATGCCTGTGCCCCAGGGGTCACTTCTGAGATCGGGCCTCTCTCATCTCACTGTCTTAGCCTCCTTCCGTGGTCTCAATGCTCTTTCCCTGCCTCCTGGCCCCGCAGTCTGTTCTCCACCCAGTGGTCAACAATCTTGTTAAAACCTAGAGAAGATCACGTCACTGTTCACATCCTTCACAGCAATGGATGTTTCCCCACCACAGGCAGAACAGCAACCGTGGTTACCAGGCACTTTTCTGAGCACTGTACACAACTTACCTAATTCCAACACCTAATGTAAATGGCTGGTATGAAATGAGGTTTGTTCCACAGCTCATGTATTGAGGTGCCAAAAAGTTAACTACTTTGCCCAAGGCCATGTGGGCAAGTGGCCAAGCCAGGACCTGAACTGTTTCAAAGTCAAACTCCAGTTCCTTATGGAATGCTACCGACCCGTCCAACCTCCCTCACCCGGTCTGTCTTGCCTGAGGAAGCTGAGCTGAACTGGCTTCCTAGCTGTTCTTCCCACAGGCCAAGGTTGGGACCTCTGCTCTTGCCCTCTCCAAGGAAATTCCTCCCCCAACTCAAATGTTACTTCCTCAGTTTACTGCCTGCCCTGAGCCTCCCCCTCTGCCATATGGCCTTGAACTTAGCACTACCTGAAACTGTAGGATGTGTTCCTTAGTTTATAGACTGCTCTTTCCACATCAGAGCATAAGCTCCAGGAGGACAAGGAGCTGTCCTGTGTCCTACTGTTTGTTCCAGAGCCGGTGTTCTAAAAATACAGTTGGCACCACTCTTGGCACTGGAAATAGAGTTATAAGGTGACAAAACGCTGGCCTTAGGGAGAGTAAATGCTATAGGTGGGAACTCGGAATTCTGAAACCCAGAAAGGATCAGGGTAGAGGTCCCTAAGGAGAATGACTGCCCTGATGAGGGCTGGTCCCTTGGGTACCGAGGCCCACCTCTCTATGTCTTGCAGGTGCTTGAGCTGATTCTGTAGCCACTGCATGGGATCTCGGAGCCCATGCTGCTGTCTTCGCACAGCTCCAGCTTGGGCCCGGAGGAGGAGAGCTCGATGCTGGGTGTCTCGCATGCTCTGCAGTGCCTGCTCTGTGGCCATGTCTGTGGGAAGAACAGGAATGATTATCAGTGCCTCCTCAACCTGGTATTCCACTGCCCATCCGCCTGGCCCCACGGGTCACCCTGGGTTTCATTCTCTTGCTCCATCAGCTCCAGGCTCTGGTCTAACTCTTGGATCTCTGCCCTTAGGCGGGACACAGTGGCTTCCAGCTCCAACTTCCGACAGACCTGGTGGAGTCAGGTATAAGGTCAGATGCTTGGTTTAATGGGGGCTAAGCCTGGCCTATCTTTTGGGAGGGCACCAGGTTTCTCATCCACGGGATGGGGGAATGGAAGAGGGTTTTTTTCTAAGCAGGCTAGGTACTATCTGGCTTTCTCCTTCCTCTTGGGATTACCTCACCCAACCTCCCAGCCTTTTTTTTTCTTCTCTCCCTCTCTCCCTCTCTCCCTCTCTCTCCCTCTTCCCCCTCTCCCTCTCTCTCTCTCTCTCTCTCACACACACACACACACATCAAGGATTGGGGGATTGAACTTAGGGCCTTCCCATCCCACTGACCTTCGT
>NW_022900931.1:54843274-54845630 GCF_012274545.1 Fukomys damarensis
TTTTTTTTTTTTTTTTTTTTTGAGACAGGGTCTCAGGCTGGGCTCAAACTTGTGATCCTTCTGCTTTGGGTTCCCACAGTGCTGGGATTGAGGTGTGCACCACCACACTTGACTTTCCAACCTGTTTTCTGTCTGTGCTGGTGACACCCACATTTCTTTGCCAGTCGTGATCTCTTCCCTGAACTCCACATCTGGAATACTGAAGCCTTCTGGAAGCCTCCACCTAGATGTCATCTGGGCTCTCATTCCGGCCTCAGCATCTACCCTCACCTCCTTTGATGCCACATATCTTTCCTCGCCCACTCTTGCCTAACTTGCCCTGGACTGTAAACCCTGGGAGGGCACAGGGATTAGGGCTGCTTGAGAACCCTGTGTTTTCAGCATGCCCAGCATCAGGCCAGATCATCCCAGAAGATCTACAAGCTCTTTTTTGTTGTTGTTATTGTTGTTTTTTCTTTTTATTGAGATTATTGGTACAATCTAGGTATACAATACAATTACATTCATCCTTGGGATTCTGTACCTTTACATAATAGGTCTTGATTCTCATTTTTCCCCTTGTCCCTGCCCTCCCTTCACCCCTCCTCCCCTCCCCATTTACAAACACTTTATCTCCATTTTTTCAGTTTCTCATATTTTTTTCCTCTCCCTTATTCCCTTTCCCCCACCCTTCCCACTTTCCCTACACCTTTAGCCCTTTACTTCCTATTTCACATTATTAATTATCTCATTAGGATCCTGTGTACTATTGTAGTTTTTACAAGCTCTTTTTTGGATGAAAGAGAATCTTACAGCACAGGCTTCTCACCTCTGGACGGTCCTGGTGGCCATACCTGCAGAAGTGAGACCCTAGTTAGGAGATGACTGGGGCTTCCAGGGAGGGGGCAGAAAACGTGAGGCTGTAGGTGGGGACAAGGACAGAGGAGTGGGGAAGATAAAAGGGAAGAATCTGAGAAGCAGCTACCAGAGTAGATTTCCCCGAATCTTCTTGACATTCCTAAAACAGAGAGATGGAGAATGGAGTTAGACTGGGACTTGCCTGTGTCCCCCTTCCTCCTTCTCCCTTTAGCCAGCTTGGCTCACCTCTGACTGTGTACATGCCGCAATATGTAGGCCCAGATGTCAGCCCCCTGGCCCAGACACAGCCTGTGGGGACAGTGCATAAGAGTATGCCGGGGTATCGCAAAGGTGGAGGACTGTCACTTCCAGGGTGATGGTGGTAGGGTCCTTACTCACTTCTGGAGGATGGAAGACCCATGCTTTGGAGGGTAAGATATTATCTCCTTAGTCAATGAGAGAGTGGCCTTCTCACTAAGCATGGGAATTATACTCATTCCGTGGTGCGGTGCTATCTCTCTCCTAGGAGAGGGTTAGGAGACGTTTCCCAAGGTGGGGTGAGGGATGTACGTGACCAGACATGGGCCATCACTCCTACAGATTCAGTTCCCAATGTGGGTGGTTAGTACTAACTCCTGGCTGGGGTTGGGTGGTGGTGGGGAGGCGTCGCTGGGTCAGCCTTACTTTGGCTGAACGGGATGGGCTTGCATTAGCTGATGGACAATACTCAATGGTGCCGGAGATCCCGATCTGGGCATCCCGGAGTGGAGGTGGGAGTGTGAGGGTCACCACCGGGGCTCTTCACTCAAATCCAGAATCCTCTCTCTGAACATACTACTCCCGGGGTGATGAGCCCTCAGTAACTCGGGGGTAGGGGGAGTAGCCTCGTGGATGAAGGCTGGGCTCTCACTCCTGGAGCCTCTGTCACCAGATGGGGAGCCGTCACCCCTGAAGCGTCCTCACCTGCGCAGCGTTGACTCCGGGGCACGGGCTGCCTCGGGCACCCCCATCTCTTCAGCCGCCCAGAGACCCAATTCCCGCGCTTCCGGCACCAGCTCCATGACAGAGAAGTCGCCACCTCCGCCTCCCGCGCTCCCTTCGTGTGTGGCGCCCGCTTCTGACGTCACTAGCGCGCCGGCGGTGGCGTCGTCGGTTGCTAGGTAGATTGCAGGCGCCGGCGCTGCTGTCTCCCAGCTGTCTTGCTCGGTCTGGCAGCTCTAGCTCTTCCCGCGCGGGTTGTCGACTGAATGAAGATGAAAAGGGCGCAGAGAGACGTTGGCCCCCGCTCGCTTTCTGTCAACGTCCAGCTCACCACCAGCTGTCCCCGAAGAGGCAAAATATCCCTTTGTTTTCTAGGCAAATGGGACTTATACCCTAAGAGGAGGAGAACCAGCGGAAGAAATGCCCAACTTACCGCTTTTTCTTTCCGTTTCTCCTTCCTTAACTCTTCCCTCCTCCTCCTCGTCCTTGTCCTTTTCGTGCTCGTCCTTCTCCTCTTCTCCCTCTCTCTCTCCCTCCT
>NW_022900931.1:54846052-54881360 GCF_012274545.1 Fukomys damarensis
AGGCTGGGTCTCACTAAGTCACCAAGTTGCGCAAGCTGGGCTCGAATTTAACAGATCTCCTGCTTCAGCCTCCCAGAGTGTTGGGATTACAAGCTCTGGGCTACTCACTGTTCTTTGATTTTAGAAACAGGGTGTCTCTTGTCTGGAGAGAGGAATACAGGCAGATAGTGTGATCCTAATTATCTCCTTGGCATGCAGTTTTCCAAGTCTTCATTCTTGCTTCGCATTTCATAAATGTTAATGGAGCAGACTGTATTCTACTTGATGCTTGGGACTCTGTGGTGACAGGACAGGCCTGTGTTCTGTAATATGGAGCTCAGCTCAGTGAGGGAGGTAGAAGGATGACTTCGTAGGAAATAAGCAGCAGGGCTGGGTTAGCATGGAACAAGAAGGGCATAAGAGGTCTAGAGGATGGCCCAGAGAGCTTGAGAGCTCTGGGGAGCCCAGCAGGCCAAGACAGCAATCTGGGTGTGTACCAACCTAGAACAGAGGAGAACTCAGCTCAGATAGGTCCCTGAGAAATGACAACATTTAAGGATCTTTCACCACCACTGTGTCCAGCACAGAGCCTGGCTCTGTCAATAGTTTTTGAATAAGAAGATAGAGGGGAAGGTGATGGCCTGAGACTAAAGCTGGGCATTCAAGGAAAAGGCTGGAGCAAGATGCTGGGGCAGTGTTGGACCAGGATGGGCTGGTAGGAGGAGCCTGATGGGTCCGGCTGGCAGTCGGGTTAGACTGTGGTGGTGATGGTGGGCATCGCAGATGAGGTTCAGGGCTGTGGCCTGGGGCTGGGATATGGATGGGGCGGATCTTTGCGTGTGTGTGTGTGTGTGCGCGCGTGTGTGTGTGCACACGCGCGCCAGGAATCGAACTCAGGACCTTGCACTTGCAAGGCAGGCACAGTGCCCCTGAGCTAAATCCCCAGCAAGGTAGATCTTGAAATGGGGACATGGGAAAAAGAGCAGCTTTGGGGCAAAAGCTGAAGGTAATGTGAGACCCTGTGGATGTAGGAGCCCAGGAAACATCCAAGTTGTGGCTCACGCTTCTGATCCAGGGGCAAAGGACCGTGATCATCACTGAAGTAGCAGATTTGAGGGAAAAGCTGAGGGTAGCTTCCTACACTTCTCAAGGACAGAGAAATTGAAAAGAGTGTTGGTTGCCAGGAAAACTGGTGGGCTTTCAGGAGGAAAGATTGGCCATTATGACTCCTCAATGTCTGGTTCTCAAAGCTGCCATTTCCCCCAAATATCTCCACCCTTCTGCCCTCTGTGGAGTGTTTTGCTACTTAAAAAAGTCAGCGAGACACCCTTGAACCTATAAGGTTTTCAGGAGACTTTGCACATATCTGAGAACTTTAAAATAAAGTTGACTGTTAAGAGAATGAAATCATAAGTTGCCGACCAGGAGAAAATATTTGCAAAACACAAACCTTATACAGAACTTGTATCTAAAATAAATAAAGAACTCTTAAAACTCAACAAGAAGGAAGCAAACAAGCCAACTAAAAATGTGCAAAAAGCGAATATCTCACTAAGATGCACAAATGGAAAATAAATGAAAAGATGCTCAATATCATCAGGGAACTGCGAATTCAAACAACAGCCTGGGTATGGTGGTGCACTCTAGGTGAAGTAGAGCATCACAAGTTCTAGTTCAGCCTGGGCAACATAGTAACCAAGAGACACTGTCTCAAAAAAAAAAAGAGGCTGGGGATGTAGTTCAGGGCAAAAGCCCTGGGTTCAATATGCAGTATTATAAACAACAGTGGAGCACTGAGGAGTCAGAGGCAGGAAGATCTTGAGTTTATAGGCCAGTCTGTACTACACAGTGAGTTCTAAGTCAGCCTTGACCATGTAGCAGACCCTGTCTCAAACAAAACAAAACAAACAAAAAATGAAAACAAAAGGCATATCATTACATATCTACTAGAATAGCCAAAATCCGAAACACTGACAACACTAAATGCTGGTGGGTGTTTGGAGCAAAAGGGATTTTCTTTCATTACTGGCAGGAATACCAAATGATTCGACCACATTGGATGACAGTTTGGTAGTTTCTTACTAAATATACTTTTCCCATATAATCTAGTACTTCCTCCTTGCTCAATTAAGTACTTTTTAAAACTTTATCAGCAGCTGTTTTCATCAAAATACCAATAGTCATAGTTTCGCAGTTGAAAGTTGCACATTAAAATATTCATTTTACATTCACCAGTTTCCCCTTTCCTAAAGGGATTCAGTTAAGTACTTTATTTTTAAGAACCCAGCTCTTTATATTTTATATAATCTTTATTTACTTATTTATTTATTTTTTTGGTACCAGGGATTGAACTAGGGACTTTGTGCTTGAGATTTGCTTTGTTTTTTGTTTGTTTTGTTTTGTTTTGTTTTTTGAGACAAGGTTTCACAATGTAGTTCAGGCTGGCGTTGAACTCAGTGCATTTCTCCTGCTTCAGCTTTCAGAGTGCTGGGATTATAGGTGTGTGCTATCAGGCCCTGGCTTTATTCTTCATTTTCTTTTTTAAATTTATTAAAATTTTTTCAATTTAATTTTAATTTTATTTATGTATTTATTTATTTTTTGGTATCAGGGATCAAACTCGGGTCCTTGTGCTTGCAAGGCAGGCGGCAGAACCACTGAGCTAAATCACCGGCCCTCAATTTTATTTTTAGATGCAGTCATGCTAGGTAGTGAAGGTTGGCCTTGAAATCACCATGGAGTACAGGCCTCGAATTTGAGGTAATTCTTCTGCCTCAGCCTCCTGAGTGTTGGGATTATAGGCATACACCACCACACCCAGCTGTATTTTTCTTTTGAATGATACTAGTCATATACTTTCTGAACTGGCATACTTTTATTATTTTTTCATTAATTACCAGCATATTAGTAAGCTTTAACAGAAGCATGAAGTCAGTTTTCATGAGAAACTTTTTAATATACTGGTTGCTTACATTATATTTCATGCGTGATGTAGCTGCATATTGATATACTTGACAGCCAGAGAGTATGGTCATGGTAGACTCTTGTTTCTTTCATGGCTCTAGGGGTGGAACCAGGGGCTCACGCATGCCACACAAGTGCTCTACCACTGAGCTACACCTGCAGCCCTGTTCACTATATAATCTTGTCATTCTTGGGTGGCCTAGAATCTGAGTTCTCTCCCTATGCCTGCAAGGCCTTCACCTCCCAAAATAACACCCTCCTCACTCTCAGGGGAAATGGCAGTTATATATTTTCTCAGCATCCCATGTAGCCAGAGCCCCAGACCCAGCTATCTGTTCTTTTTTCACTGAGCTGTACCCCCAACGCTTGTGTTTTTTTGAGACAGGATCTTCATAAGTCAGTAAACTGCCGAGGCTGGGTTTGAACTTGTGATCCTCCTTCAACCCCCGGAGTGCTATTAGCACTGGCATGTGCCACTGTTGTGTTGTGTCTAGATTCCTCCCAAAGCCTCATTCAGTTATACGTAGAGCTTTTTCAGAGGTGGCTGAATCTAGACTGTGTCATTGATTCATGGTACCATGCTAGGATTAAGGATGGGTGATTACTAAATCAGTCCACTGCTTGGGTTGGTACTGCCCTGATCCCTGTAGACTAGATACATATAAGGGACAGAAAGAGGATTATCTCTTCTCTTGCTTCCTTGCTTTACTACCTTCTGCCCACCATGAACTGTTTCTCCTCTGCAGTGCCTGTGTGTCATAGCACCCTTGGAGCCAGCCAATTATGGACTTAACTTCCTATAAAATATGAGCTAAATAAACCTTTCCCCCTTTAACTTTGGGTGTCGGGTATTTTGTTTCAGCCATGAGAGAAAAGTAAGTAAGATACCCACCATTTCTTGCTTCAATACTCCCATCCCCAAACCCATGATACCTGGTCTCTCTATGGGCCCCTCATAACCACGTCTTTCTGCCTGGAAATAACAGCCTCACTGCCCAGCGATTGTGCACAACAGGGTATAAAAGCCACCACTAAAGGGAGATTCTGTCCACCCAGCTGCCATACCAGGGTTCTCCCTAACACCCTGATTGGTCACACACCCCTCGAGGATAGGGCAAGCCTTAACCTCATTTTTGTCCACTTATAATCCCAGGATCCAGTCCAATTGTGCATTCTAAGTAGATACTGGCAGGGCTGAATTACATTTTTAGGACATCTAGTCGGTGTTTGCTGGAGAATCTGGTGTCCAAAGTGGTGTGTGTGTACCCTCTGTACATCATGCCTGGTGGTGTCAGAAATGTGGTACTGAGCTGCAAGGGTAGGAAGAATATTTCAATTTTTCTTTTTCCTTTTTTCCTCTTGATTTCAAATAGCCTGGTATTCCAGACTCTGAAGAGCAGGTGTCCCACTTAGCCCAAATAGATGCTTACAGTCAGGGTTAGATTATACCGTTGTTTACATTCAGTAGTTTGTTCATGAGCTTGGAAGGTTACCTTAAGAACAGTACAAGAATCAGGGGATAGCTGAAGAGGCCCAAAATAAGGCCAGTTATAGCCAAGCAGAAAGCTATTTTGCTGGTCATAGCTGCCCGTGCATAGTCATTTGATTGATTGTAGAGCATTGTCTGAGTTTCAGGGGAGAAAGGAAATGAGAAAAGATGGGCTTAAAAGGGCTGTGGGATGGGGAGAGCTGTTGGATGAGAAGAAATAGTGTGGGAGTCTGAACCTATGGGAGCTCCCCACCCCTGCCGCCAGCAGGCTCCTAGCACAGGAGGGAAAATGAGGAAGGAGCTGAGTTAGGGTCAGGGTCGGGGCAAGGTCGAGGGTGGGGTGCAGGGAGGGGAAGGACGGGCAGGCAGGAAGCAGATTCCCACCTGGTAAGATAAGATTAAGGCTGGAAGGCCAAGGGGAAGGCAAAAGAGCACGGCCAGGATGGACAGGATGCAGTAGCTCTCGGCAGGTCTGTTGGAATCGCCGGGCATATGCTCAGACACCTGCGGTAGAGTGGGTCAGGTCTGAGTGTGACTGTGGGACTCTTTCATCCCTTCCCGCTTGTTCCCTATTCACCCTAACACATTTCTCCTTGGCTCCTATAAAATCTTCACTGATGCCCTTCCAAACTCTCATTGCCTCCAAGTCCTTCTATCCCTTTTAACACCTCTCTGTCCGTTAGAACTCCTCACCCTTTGTGCCCTACAATGCCCACCCTTTCCCATAACCTTTTCTCTGCCTCCTAAAATTTCCTCTCTGTCCTCGCAATTGCTTTGAAGATCTCCACAATTTCTCACTTGACTCCTTCTACTGTCCCCTCCAAATTCTCTGACTCTGATGACTCTTACTCCCTAAACCTCAACTGACACCTTAGAACACTGTAATTATCCCCAAAGCAGCTTTCTCCCTGCCCCTATAAAATACCTGATGAATAAGATCGTCACATGAATATTATCATTTCCATGTGTAAAAACCTTCATTTTAAATTCATCATTCCCTTCTAGAACTCTCACCTTATAAAACTTCCAATGTCTACAATAGCTCTCTCACTTACGCTTTATAATATCCCCCACTTTTCCCTATGAATCTGTCACAGTCCTCCCCTAACCCATAAATTACCCCCACCAACCCTTTACTTGGCACCTTCTAAGACCATGGTCTATCCATATAGCCTCTTTTCTAGCCCCTTATGAAGTCCTGGCCTTTATCCTTCTCATACCTTGTCTTTAACCCAAAACCAGCTTTCTGACCCTTTGAACTCATTCCCCAGCCACTTCAAACAGCTCCCTCTGCTCCTAAACCTGTGCCCCCTCTAAATCTTTATTCACTATCTACCCTCTCTTCCTTCTTAGGACACCCTACCTGTCCATCGCCACTACTCCCTCTCCCTCTTACTTCCTGGTGTGTATCCCCTTCCCATACCCCAGTACAGCACCTGGATCTGGTTCTTTCAGGGATAAGGCCAGGTTCAGGGGTTACCATGGAGACCAGGCAGGCTCTCCCAGATTGTCTACTTCTATTGGTCGTTTGGAAGTTGTGTATAATGGGTGGGAAGCTAAACCTGGCTGCTGATTGGTATGATGGGCTCACTCTCTCAGGTGATTGGTCAGTTTGGTAGGGGAAGGACTGCTTGAGGTAAGAATGACATGGGTTTGGAAGATTTAGGTTGCACCAGGCACCCTTGGGTAATGTTATTTAACAGTTGCAGTCAGGTTCTTTGGCAGTGGAGGGTGATCTTTGTAAGGATTAAAATATTTTCTTGTGCTTATTTGACTCATGTATCTTCTTTTGTGGTGAAGTATCTGTTCAAATCTCTTGCCCATTTAAAAAATTTGAAGTGTTTTACTGTAGTTGAGTTTTGAAGGTCCTCTATTTAGTCAGAGTAAAAGTCTTATGCAAGATGCATGATTTGCAAATATTTTCTCCTGGTCTGAAGTCTACCTCCTATCTCCTTTTGCCTGGTACTTTGCACTGAACCCAGGGCCTTTGCACTGAGCTTTATCTTTAGCCCAGTGGTGGTAAACCTATGACACACATTTCACAGCAGGCTGTTTGTACCATTGAAAGCTTTAAAAGACTCGCCATCACTCCTCTATTCCCTTTTTAAATTAACTGAATTGCTACATTGCGCAGGCTGGGCTGGGATCTAACCTCTCCTCCTACCTAGCCTCCCAGAGTGCTAGGATTACAGTCATGCCCTGCTGTGTCCCACTTTATTGTTTTGTTTTAGTTTTGCTTTTGCAGACATGCTCTTGCCATGTAGCTCAAGCTGGCCTTGAACTCACTGTGTAGCACAGTCTAGCCTAGACATCATAGCAATCCTCCTGCCTCAGCCTCCTAAGTGCTAGGATTACAGATATGTATCACCACACCCAGCTTCTTTTTAAAAATTATAAAAGGGCTTGGGATTTGCCTTAGTGGTTCTGGCGCCTACCACCCAAGTGCAAGGACCTGAGTTCGATCCCCAGTACCAAAAAAAAAAAAAAAAAGAAAAGAAAATACGATAAACTTTATTAGCACATATTTTCAGTATATAAATTACATTCATCATGAAGAATTGGTATTTATATATAGCATACCTTAATTCTTTTTATTTCCCCTTCTCTTTCTCCCCTTTTTTTAGCAGTATAATTTGCAGAGCAAAGTTTTTAATATTGATGAAATCTAATTTTTTTCTTTTATAGATGTATTTTATGGATATCTAAAAATTCTGGTTATTTCAGGATCAGATTTCCTCCTATGTTTTCATCTAAATTTAATAGTTTTATACTTCACCTTTAGATCTATGATCCATTTTGAGTTCATATTTATCTATGATGTGAGTTGTAGCCTGAGTTGTTTCTTTTTTGTTTTTTGTTTTTTTGAGACAGGGTCTCCCTGTGTAGTTCAGGCTGGCCTTGAACTCACTCTGTAGCCTAGGCCTCGAACTCATGGCAATCCTCCTGCCTCAATCTCCTGAGTGTTGGGATTACAGGTATGTGCCATCATGCCTGGCATGGAAGTACTTTGGAGTTGGCTCCCTGTGGTAGATGATTTGTTACGAAAAGATGTCCTAAAAAAAAAAAAAAAAAAAAAAAAAAAAAAAAGTGATCCCATCCCAGAACAGAATTAAGAGAGTGAACTGCTACTAACTGTCAGTGGGAGGCAGTGTTGCCTACGCAGTGGTTAAGAACATAGCCTGAGAGGCAGACTTCCTGGCTCCGGCTCCTCTACTGATTTACTGTGTGACCTGCACCATACCTTCCTGGGCTCCATTCCTCAGTCTATAAAAATACAGGCTATAAGGCATGGAAACTGAAAAAAAAAACAAACAAACAAACTAATACTCGGAAAGTGCTAAGAATGGTAGCTTACATTTGACTCTAGAAGTTCCTGCTATTACCATCACTATGAAGAGGAAGAAAAAAGAGTCAGAATCTACTACCTAGAAAAGGTCCACAGGCCCAGGAGACTTTGCATTTTCACACCAACTTTGAAAAAATTGATAATTCTTATGTCATGGAAGTGTTTCCAGAACACAGAAATACACAGAACACTTCCTTCAACTCATTTTATGTTACAACTATTTCATGTAAAACTGGCACTGCATAAACTTTGGAGAGCACCTGCAAAGTAGAAACTATAGGACAGATTCATGTATAAATATGAGTGCAAAATAAGATCTAAGCAAACAGTATCATGCATTAAAAGAATAATAGATTGTGTCCTCCCCAGGAGGATAAGTATGGTTTCTTGGGAATAATTTTGCTAGTGAGCTGAATTAAAATTCCATGCGATCATCTTAATAGACGCTAAAAAGTAGAGTATTTGATATAACTCAACATGAATTTCTAATTTAAAAATGTTGGCAAGCCAAGAACAGAATGGGAGGAATTTTTATCAGATGTGCAGTACCAATATTGTGAGTCAGTAGTAAAACACTGGAATTGCTCCATATAGAGAGGGGACAAGATTAAGAAACCTAGTATTACTGATACTAATTTATATCGTACTGAAAGGTTTACCTAAGGAACTACAAATACAAAATGAAGTATTAAAATCGTATTATAAGTAATTCAAACCTCACGTAAATAATCCACACATGTAAAATAATGAATTTTATCCCAATCAAGTTTAGTAAGAGGGACAAACAAAATATCAACATTAGAAAATTACCCCAAATAACTCAGATTATCCCCATAATATGGAAAGGAAAAAGGTCTATTGATAATGTTGTGCACAGCAGGGCAGCTCAGGGCTCTAGCAGGGTGTCACAGCTCAGTGTCACAGCTCAGTGCCACAGCTCTGAGGCACAGCTGAGCTTTACAGATTAGTATGGCAGCTCCGGAGCACAGCTCTCATAATTTAGTGGGTTTTTTTATGTTTGTTTGTTTATTTGTTTTTGCTCTTGTAATTTGAAGACAGAGAATCCAAAGGTCAATTGAAGAGGTGGAAAAAAGCCCTTTGTTAGGCCTGCCAGCCAACCCTATCAGGCTCAGAGGAGTCAGCTCTACCAGAAAGGAGAGCCTCCTTATATAGGATTCTGAGGGTAGGCAAGCATGATCTCTGAAGCAAGGGGGTGGGGTTATAGAACATTCCCAAAACACATGTGAGCATGCTCTCTGAAGCAAAGGGGTGGGGTTATAGAACATTCCCGAAACACATGTGAGCATGCTCACTGAAGCAGGGGTGGGTGGGGGGAGTTACAGAACATTCCTGAGAGGGAGTGGAGTTTAACAGAACCTTCTCCTAAGGCCGCAGAGTTTAACAGAACATTCTTGAAAGGTCACACACACCATTTTGATACGTTGGGCAGGAGCCCAGCAGCACAAACTTACAATTCTGTGGAAAAAAAAAATTAAAAAATGGAGGCAGCCAGGCGTGGTGGTGCACGCCTGTAATCGCAGCACTTGGGAGGCTGAGGCAGGAGGCTCACTGTGAGTTCAAGATCAGCCTGGGCTACATAGTGAGTTCCAGGTCAGTTTCAACTACATAGTGAGACCCTGTCTAAAAAAAAAAAGAAAAAAAAAATGGAGGCAAGGCAAGGGCCTGTCTTATTGTGTAGCACTTCTCCATCAATAATAAATAAAGTAATCCCAAACATGTAATATGATATGCAATGTTTATGAGCTGGAAGTCTTACCATAAAGCTGTTAAATCTCAGTTTGATTACTAACTCATTATAATACAATCTAATTCAGATAGAAGGGTTTTTTGTTTGTTTTTTAGACAAAGGTCTTGCCATGCAGTTCAGGGTGGCCTTGAACTCGAAGGCAATCCTCCTGCCTCCACCTCCTGGGTACTGGGATTACAGGGGTGCACCGCCACACCCAGCAAGATAGGAGTTTTAAAGTGGAATATGGCAATCAGATTCTGGAGTTCATCTAAAAAACGAAATGCATGAAAATTCCCAAGAAAGTTTTGAGAAATGATGAGAGATTTGACCAAATCAATAGCAAATAACACTATAATACTGTAGTAATTCAAAATTGATTTTGGATCACAAGTAAAATCTAGGAGCAGTTACACATTGAGAAAGAAATTTGTATGGAGGTGACGCTTAAAGTTAGAGAGGGCTGAGAATATAGCTCAGTGGTTCTGCCACCTGCCAAGTGTAAGAGCCTCAGTTCGATCCCTGGTACCAAAATAAATAAATAAATAAATAAATGAAGTTAGGGAAAAGGATAAACAAATTAATATTTTTTTTTCAATTGAATATCTAATTGGAAGAATAAATTTGACCATCACGGCCTATAATACAAAAGCAAGTAAAGTATAGATAGAATAAAAAATCATATAATAATAAAATACTGGGGGAAAATGTAGGAACATATTTTTAATGTTTGCTAATAAGATATGAGACCCAGCATAAAGGTGAATTTTGATGAATTTGTCTTTATAAGACTTAAAAATCTCTTGTGAAAAAATGGCTTGTACCATGTTAAAATACATAAAAAGTAAGCCAGGTGTGGTGGCGCATGCCTGTAATCCCAGCACTCAGGAGGCTGAGGCAGGAGGATTGCTGTGAGTTCGAGACCAGCCTGGGCTAAATAGTGAGCTCCAGGTCAGTATCAACTACACAGTGAGACCCTGTCTCAAAAAAATTTAAAAAATAAAAAAAATAAAAAGAACCTCTACAAATATGTAATAGACAAATATAAAAACAGACAGAAGTCTTCTGCGGTGCCAGACTTGTACCAGGTACTGGTTGCATGAGTGTGTTGTCTATTAACCTGCACACACCACTGTAGATTGATCACTTGTGCACTTTTATGCAGTTGGCTTAAAAATATGAGAAGACCCCATGTACCGTTTATTTATTTAATTAAAAAATTATTTTTTCAGGGCCAGGGATTTAGCTCAGTGGTTCTGGTGCCTGTCTTGCAAGCTCAAGGACCCAAATTCAATTTCTGTCATGGCTTTGTTCAAAACACAGTTGCCCAAAAGTTTAACTTCGAAGTTTTTAAGGAGAGGTTCTTGAGGAATGTAACACATTATATATATACTGCCATACAAAGAGCATTAAAATAGGACCCAAAACTACAAAATATAAAATCCATCCTTACTTATTTGCAAGGAAATACCACCCACGAAGCTACATAAATCTTGAAAGTTATCTGGAGGCTCTAAATGTTCTTTTCCAACCAAACAACTCTCATTATGAGTGCACAATAAGATGATTGATAAGAAAATCAATATATAGATTTAATTTTAAAAATAAGTATTTTCTAAGACGGCGTAGTATGCAATAAGAAATCTTAGGGACTAAACAGGGCATTCCAATTGTTAACTTAGGAGAAAAAAATGCCAGTCTCCTGGAGATTCCAGGCTCTGCAAAATTTGTCCCCAGTGTTTTCAGTCAGTTGTGTAACTTTTTTAGTTTCTCTGAAAATAACTTCATAATTTTTATTTTAAAATGACAAGCCTTCCATTATAAGCTTAAAAAGCAGCAGCAATGCCATACTGGTTTAAATGTGTCCCAGCAGAGAAGCATAACGTCTATTTGTTGACACTTTAAAAAAAACTTACAAATATTCAAAACGAAGGTAAAAAATTTCAGACAGCCAAGATTAAAAGTGCAATGCCTTGGATGTGGCGTCTCCTTCACAAAAAGGGAGACGGAGTTGACCCTGTTAGGATCTGTTTAGTAGCTGTATAAGATCACGATCACATTTATCTCAAATATTGATCTATTTGTAATGAACATCAGCTTAAAATAAACCTTAAAATTGATGTAGTTCCAAAATTTTTCCACCTACCATATTCCAAAAATGTTATGTCTGGTAATGCATTAAAACTATAGGAAGAGTCGGCGATTTAGCTCACTGGTGCAGCCTGCCTTGCAAGCGCAAGGTCTTGAGTTCGATCCCCGGTACCAAAACAAACAAACTATAGGAAGAATACTTAAAGTTCTACTGAGAAAAACTATAAATACTTCACAGGGTTGGTATCCAAATTCCTTGGGGAGCCAATTTAAATTTAATTCTCAATGGGCAATGGTTCAGATTTTTGGGAAACATTAATCCTCCTTCCCAAAGCCTCCCTTGTTCCCCTCCTTTCTTCACCCTGATAATGGTCTCCTACGTCGTCAGCCAAGAAACATTTACAGTAAGTAGAACCTGTTGAATAAAACTGTATCAACAATATCCAGATCTCAAAAAGTACTCCAAGTTTTCCTCACTTATTTAAAACCCAGACAGGTCTGAAAAGGTGACAGAGGTATGAGACTAAAGGTTTTCTGGGAATTCACAATCTGATCATTAACAGACTAGTAAATCTTAATTGGAATGATAAGGCAAAAACGATAGAACCGCGTTTCCTATAAAAAGCTACACCTTATCTTCCGCAGGGCATAGCCGTCATACAGGAAGGAACGAAGATGTGGCCACTCCATTGCACACCCGAGAACGCTAGGGAACGTGGCCTTAGAGAGATCCGCTCATCTTCTTCCTCTCCGTCACCATCTACGTCTCGTTTTCCTCTTCTCCCCTCAAAGACCTTCTTCCTCTTCCTCCTCTTTTCCTTCTTCAACGAAGCCTTTGTCATCTTCATCCTGAATTTCTCCTTTCATGAAGTACGAGAGGCGCACTTTTCCCTCTCCCAGTTCTTAGCCTGCTTCATCTTCCTCCTCATCCTCATCCTCGTTTTCCTCCTCTTCCTCTTCATACCCTTCAGGGAGATCAGCTTCATCATCGTCTCCATCTTCATCCTCCTCCTGCTCTTCTGAATCTGGGCTTCTGGGTTTTTTTTCTGTGTGTGTGTGTGTGTGTGTGTGTGTGTGTGTGTGGTTTTTTGAGACAGGGTCTCTCACTATGTAGTTGAGACTGACCGGGAACTCACTATGTAGCCCAGGCTGGTTTCGAACTCACAGCAATCCTCCTGCCTCAGCCTCCCGAGTGCTGGGATTACAGGCATGTGCCACCACGCCTGGCATGGGGCTTCGTTTTCTTCCTGATCATTGCCACTTAAGAACATGATTTGCTGCAGCAGTTCAAAAATACTTTCTCGGCAATCTTCCAGGCTTGTGATCTCACAGTTAAACAAATCCAGATTTTTCAAATATTTAAGATCTTGCAGAGCCTCCCTCTATTGTACTCAGATCTTTGATTTTGTTTCCACTCAGATTGAGGAAGGTAAGATTTGGACATTTTTCTGCTAAAACTTCCAAGTCTCCAAAAATCACATTGTCACTAAGTGCCAACTTCTGAAGTTTATTTAGGCTGGGAGGCTGGGCCAGTGAACTTAATGCCCCATTAACCATACTCAGAAATTCTAGTTCTTTGAAAGTGTCATTCGGGCCCTCCGTTTCCCCACTGACACACAGGTATTTATCAAGGACCAATTCTGTCACCTCCTCCGGGGCTCTGTTCCTTAACTCCAGGTTAATCCTCTTCCTCATCTCCACGTCTTCCTCCTGCCCTTCTGCAACTCCACTTTTCGCCTTTCCTGTTATTCCCACTACCCCAACCCTAACATTTTTGAAAAATTGGAAATGAATGAAAAGAGTCACAAATATAAGCACCCACCACCATTAGATAGGTGTGGGGGAGAAAGAAAAAATGGAGTCCAGTCCAACGAGTTGGGACTCAACTCATCTGCCCCCACCTCCTTGTCCACGGCCTGTGAGTGCATGCACCCCCCTTACAATTCCTTTCTCTTCAGTGGCTCCTCAGAGATGCTGTACTGTTTTGTGTTTGTTTGTTTTGGTACCAGGGGTTGAACTCGGGTCCTTGTGCTTGCAAGGCAGGTGGCGGAACCACTGAGCTAACCACTGAGGAACCACTCCTGGCCCTGTACTGTTGATTTAAACGAGATTCTGATTCCAAAACCCTCTTCTTATTCCTCCTCCTCTTCCTCAGCCAGGGTGACATATAAATAAATAAGACTTCATCAGACTTGAAGACTTCTAAGGAGTTAAGTCACAACCACCATACGTGGTAGCAATGAACGTCATAGTTTTCTGAGGCTAGAAATAAAATTTGCTAGTGAAATTTATGTATGCATGGAACAAAATTTCTTTGCAGCTGATTATCCAGTTTAGAATCTCTCTCTCATCCCACTCAGATTTCATTTGCCAACCAGAAGAAGGATCCACAGTTTATGGCCAGGTGCTGGAATCCTGTAAGTTATCACTGGGCAAAAGAAAAGAGAAGTCTGAGAAACCAGGAATCTATCTTGTGGGCCAGAAAATTACTGTACAGAGGGAGAATATTCACAAGTGGAACAAAGGACATCGGGGTGGAAAGTCTCTAGTACTAATGGGAAAAGATCTTTAAGGGTTAGTGATAAGCAGAAAAAGGGAGTAATATCAATGTGTATGAACATCTGTGCACGTGGAAATACACAGAAACATCAGTGGGAAAAGGCACGACAAATTATTGACAGCAAGTACCTTCGGGGGGCGGATATACCAGATGCAAGCTGAAAGTGAGCACGTCTTCTCTCCCCTACCCTTTGCATTATGAGTCCTTTGATGTCAAAGTTATATAAGTCAAAAGTCATAACTAACTAATCAGATTTTAGGATCCAAGGGGAAGGGAGAATTGAAAAATCACCTGCTCTGTTTGATCACGTGGGCAATTTCTTTGAGAGCAGTTGTGCAGCTCTGGGGGGCCTGGGAACAACAGGTGTAGGAACACATACATAACAGAGTAAAGAAAGCCGAAGAACAAAAAAGAGGAGAGGAAGCAGAAAAAAGATAAGAAGAATAATAAATCTGAAAGAGTGCAGGTAGATGGATTGCTTTACACTCCATAAATTAGTGCAGAGAGGGATGTAATTATTATAAACTGCTGGCCTTAGTCATGGAACATATTTAGACAGGCATAAAGGAATGTATACCCTACAACTTGAGATTTAAAAAGTCATGACCTCATTCTCTGGAGAGTTGTAGGGAGAGAGGTGGAAAGATAAGTGTTAAATCCACAGGTTTCATTATAGTAATTCAATCGATGATGTCTCAAGGGATAAGAAGGTGATTTTTTGTTTTGTTTTATATTTACATTTACATGAATTTGTGAGAGTAGAGCACAGGTTGGGGGCAGAGAGTCCAGGAACTGAAGCTGAGAAGAAAGAAGACTGATTCTCCAAGTCTTGTAGTACAGTGGAGAGGGACAGGAATGGTTGACTGTCTAGACCCGTGGTGGCGAACCTATGGCACGCGTGCCACAGTGTCTCATTGAAAGCTCGGAAAGGTTTGCCATCACTGCACCCATTGACACAACAGTTCCTTCTTCTGACACATGAAGAACCGGAGCACTGTGGCACAGACACATGTAGTCGATGCAGACATCCGGGACCACAGGAGTCATGCAGCATTGTAACAGCTACAGTTAAGGTGGACTAGGGCCTTTGTTGTTTTCCTCTGTTATTGTTTTCTATAAACCTCTCAAGCAGATGAGTTTCTCTGTTGTGTATAATTTCAAGCTATAAGTTCATATGTACAAAAAAATGTAACTTTTTTCTGCATCTGCTCTGGTTAGGGTGGATGGGGCTATGGAAACAACTAGCATGTCCTGACTCAATAGGATAGTTTCTTTTCCATTCAACTGCTCAAGGCAGACGGGGAAAGAGAGACCATTCCTAGAATAATTCAGAAACCCAAACTGATAGGGGACTCTGCCATCTCTACAACATATAGCCTTCCAAATTACCCTACACATCACTTGCTCCGATGGCCAGGGAAGAAAGATTATGGAGCAGTGCACGGTGGAAATGTTTAGAGGCCAGACTTGGTTTGTGGCACTCATCAAATCTGCTCACCTTCCATAGGACTAAAGTCAGCCCTATGATAACACAGGGGAACCTTCGAAGTGCGGCTGAGTACCACTCCCAGGGAGAGAAGCCCACGGTGTTTGGTGGAGTGTCGATAGTCTCTTCCACAACTCAGTTTCTACCAATAACTGTCATTTTCCTTGGCAGAGAAAACTTAATTCTGCTGAATCTAGGGTTCTGAACCTGAATGTGAAGCTAGGGCACCAGAAGCAGCCCCAGGGGGGCATGTGTTGTCCACATTTAAACTAGATGACTGATTTTATTTATTGTGGGTGGTTCCTGCATTATCACAGTTCACATGATGGTCATATCTCGCTGTGGCACTTGGAACTCCTATGGCCCTCACCTTCTCCTCACCAAACTGGGATATGGGATATCTAACTTGGCTGTCTGAGGCCTTCTCTTCCTAGACCTCCGTATCATGTAGCATATCTTCTTTGAGATCTTGTAGCCTCTCTAGGACTTATCAGTAAAGAATAAATACCAGCAAAATCCAGGGTCTTTGACATTACTGGTCCTGAGAAACGGGCAACTGGGACTTTTTCAGATAGATATACTGACATCTAGTCTCTCTACTTCCCCGCTCCTGTGGGGACCTGTTACTTTTCCAGATTGGGAGAGGGTCCTCTTCATCAGCTATTCTGTAGAATCTATTCGTGTTCCTGGAAGTCTTTCCATTCTTCCCCTAGGAATTGGCTTTTTGGATCTCAAAAGCTGGAACACAACAGGGTATATTGGTGCATGCCTATAATCCCAGCACTCTGGGATTTTGAGGCAGGAAGATGGCAAGTTTGAGGATTGGGAAACTTAGAAATTTAGCGACACTCTATCAAAATAAAAAAGTCTGGGGATGTTGCTCAATATGAAGGTGCTGTGTTCAATCCTCATTACAGAAAAAAAAATCAAACAGAAGAGGGTTTCTGTTTTCTTTTACTTTCTAAAAATATTTTTTAACTTCAGAAAAAATTATTTTAGACAGGGAAGGTCTTGCTATATAATCAAGGCAGGCCTTAAACTTACTATGTAGCCCAGGCTGGCCTCGAACTCATAGTGATCCTACTGCTTCAGCCTCCTGAGTGCTGGGATTACACTCAGGTGTCGCCATACCTGGCCCAAGGATATTCAGGTTTCAAGAGTCACAGTAGGAATGTAAACCCACATTTATGCCATTTCCACATCTCTGGGATTCACCATTAGAGCATTCTGATTTTCACATAGTCTAGAAGAAACAGCACCAGTGAAACACACACACACACACACACACACACACACACACACACAAAGCCAGAACATTCTTTTTAGTTATTTAATTTTTTCTTTTCCTGAGAGAGCAGCCCAGTGTCAAGGAACTAAGAGAATGTAGGATGCTGACATATGGATCCCAAGGTGGATGAAGATACCTCCGGAGGCCAGGAGAGCTGAAATGGTACAGGCAGGAGGCCTAGTTGTTTCTAGGGTGCTAGGTTGCTTGAATGTTGTGTTCCTTGGTTGGTGGCACATTTCTTGGCTAGGTAATGTAATGAGTCAACCGTTGAGTTTCTTGCACGGTGGCTGGTCAGTGTCTTGGTGGTGTTGGTTGGTTATACACCCTGTTGGGGTGTAAACCCCTGGCATGCTGTGCTTGGCCTTCATTCAAATAGGGTAAATCTGTAAATGAGGCCCAAACCAATGAGTATGGCCATTACATCTACGTAACCAGTTCGGCCTGAGTTGCTGTAAGCTTCTTCCCATTTGCTGTTCCGGTTGGCAACTGAGGTCTGTAGGGGCGGGGGGAGCATAGGTATGGGTTTCCGGTCCAGAATCCCTTGGGAGGCAGGGGGCTTTGCCTTTGAGGGTGAACCCTTACCCAGGTCCCTACCCAGGTCCCAAGACAGGAGTAGATGAAGCGGGGAAGCAGAGGAGAGGAGGGGCCATGACCGGGGCACTGTTTTACCTTATAGCAGAAGTAGATACCGATGAATCCCAAGGGAGGGCAAAGAATTACAGCGAAGATGGTCAAACATAAATAATTCGGAGCATAAAAGGCCAGTTCTTCGGGTGTCTGTTTAGGACCCTTATCCGGGACAGGTGGAGCACCAGCATCAGCTGGAGCACCTGGGGCAGGTGGAGCAGCTGGGGCAGGTGGAGCAGCCGGGGCAGGTGGAGCATCTGGGGCAGGTTGGACTTCCGGTTTCGGGCCCATGATTTTTCCACTCAGAAAAATACAGGTCCAAGTGTTTTGAAAACAAAGACCCAGGCCACTGCTCCTTTCCTTGCTCTACCCAGAATTCCAAGACTCAGATGTCAAAGGCCAGTTCTTCACAATGGAGAAGCCATCACCCCAAGTCCTGATTGGCTGCTCTCATCAGGGGGCGTGGTTCCCGTTACAGGCGTTACAGGCTACTTCAGACTCTACCCGCCCATCAGGCCCCACCCACTTTCAGGACACTGGCTCCTCCTACCCTGATAGGGATTGGTGGGAAGCCCTAGGTTTGGGTCTTGGTTTTTTTTACTTCTGTATTCCGTTCTCTCTGAACAGAGGGAGCCGGCAGTGCCAGGAAGGCCTTCCCAAGAGCTGTGGAAGAGAGCATAAAGAAGCGCAGTAAGAAAGCTAGACATACCAACAGAAAGAGGAAAAGGAATAATGTCAACACGAATGGTACCGAATTAAAAAGCATTCTATAGTACATTCTGAGAGGAAGAAAGAATAGAAAAAGGAGACAAAAAAGAAGGGCTTTATTAAAGTAGGGCACCAACTAATAAATGGAAAAGGAAATCACTTATGGTAGTGGGCAGAATTCTGAGATGGCGCCAAGATTCCTCCTGTTCCCTGGTATAAATCTGCGTTCTTCTATTATTCAATCAAACACTCATTTGTATGTCATTGTGAAGGAATTTTTCAGATATAGTTAAGGTCCCAAGTCAATTAACTCGAGGGAGACTATCCTTAGTGGGCCTAATCAAGTGAAGTATTAAAAAGAACTTGGTTTTATTGGCAAAAGAGGTTGAAGATGTGAGAGGATTGAAGTCTTTTTAGCTAAAGGTGTAGGAGCCCATGTGGCAAGAATGCAGGTGGCCTCAAGGATCTAAATTGTGCCATAATCCCATTCATTTGGAAGAGGACTCTGAGCTCCAAATGAGAACCCAACCTAGCTGACACCTTAATTTTAGCCTTATGAGATCTTGAACAGGTAAGAAGCCATTCTGGCCTACAGAGTTAGAAATTAATAACAAATAACATGGCATTTGGCTGTAACACTGAGCTGTAACACTTGGCTATAGCACAGAGCTGCTCCTCTCTGCTGCAACAGAGTTAGTCACTCATTCATTACTGGACAAAATATCTGACACTACACCTACATTAAAGTAGGAAAGGCTTATTTTGGTTCACAGTTTATAGAGGTCAGTCCATAGTCAATTGGCTCAAGCCAGGATGGCACGGCAGAGGGGAAACACAGAGGAGAAACAGCCCATGCAGAGCAGGAGGAGGCCGCAGAAGCAGCAGCAGCCAAGCAAGCCTACCTTTCCCTTTTAGCCCATTCAGGCCACAAACTTCTTGGGTGGTGCCACTCACACCCATGGTAGGCCTACGCATTATCCATACCCAGAATTATGCTAAACAATCAATAGGCTAATTTAGTACCACACACCTTTTTGCCAGCACTATATACCCTAGACCCAGGGAGCACCTAAAAGCCCCACCTATGAATGCAGGAGGCTTTGGGCGGACATCTAAATACAACCCATTGTTTCGGAAGGAATTGGCAAGTGACACGCACATAGAGAGCACTGAATGGAAGTAAAATAATAAAGAGTTTATTTGCCAGCAAGGGGTTGATTGCACTCAAAAAGGCAGTGCCAACGAGCAACCTCCTATTGGGTATCAGCTTCCTCTTTTAAAGGTTTTACAGCTATGATCTCATTCAGGTGGTTACATTTCATTTCCTCAATTCGCATTACCCACGTACAAATTACAATAACAAGGCTGTTCACTTTAACCCAGACATAACAATTTCTTATAGTTAGGGAGTTTACCTTGAGATTCGTCTAGCTATCTATTCTAGCTCACAGGGAGAGGGTGTTCAAAGTCAGGGATGAGGTCAGATATCCCATTTCATGGTCAAAGCCTCCAGTGTGTGTTAATTTTGAATTAAACAAATCATGTTTCTGTTAGAGATAATAGAAGTCATTTTACATTTTCCTAACATTTTGTAGGTTTTTAGATTATTTACAAAACTTCTCTGTTTCACTCACAACAGGGGATTTTGGAATGGGAGTGTGTGGGGTCTCTTGATTAGTGAGTCCTTCTTCTGCATTGGCTTTGGAATGGTATTTTATTTGGACTCTGTCTCCTGGGCTTATTTCCGTGGACTGTTTCCTGCTATTTAGAAAGTAATCATTAATCTTTCACTCCATTTTATTTTTTAAAATTTATTTTATTTTTTATTTTTTGGTACTGGGGATCGAACTCAGGTCCATGCACTTGCAAGGCAGGTGGCAGACCTCTGAGCTCAATCCCTGGCCCTCACTCTATTTTTTTTAAGACAAGATCTCGTTATATAGTTCACACCACCCTTGAACACACTTTCTAGCCCAGGCTGGCCTTGAACTCCTGGTGATCATCTTGCCTCAGCCTCCCAAATGATAGGATTACAGACATGTGCCACCACACCTGTCTCTTTCACTCTATTGAAGAAAATTCTTTTTTAGTTTTTGTTTTGGTTTTCTGAAATTTCCCTAAAAAGTTTAAAGGCGGTGGTAATAGTACATGTCTGGAGTCTGAGACAAGAGGACTCAAAGTTCAAACTCAATTTGGGCAACTTAATTAGACTCTGTCTCAAAATAAAAGATTTTGCCAGGGGTTTAGCTCAGTGGTTCTGCCACCTGCTTTGCAGGCATAAGGTCCTGAGTTCGATCCCTGGTATAAAAAATTTTTTTATAAATGGAGTGGCTAGTGCTAAAGCTCAGTAGGAAGGCTCTGGGTTCAACTTCCAATACCATCAAAACCACTACAACAAATAGAGTTTAGATTAAATTGTATTTCTCCGGTCTGGCTCCGGCCCTTTCTTAATTCTTTTGCTTCCTGGCCATGAGTGATGATTTCGGTTCACTGTGTGCTCCTGCCGTGTTGCACTGCCTCATCACAGGCCCAACGCAATGGGCCCAGACAACCATGGACTGGAATCTCCAAAACTGTGGGTCAAAATAACTATTTCTTTGTATAAATTTATTATTTCAAGTATTTTGTTATAGTGATGGAAAACTAACTAATATAGATACTGCATTTGAGAAATACTTTAAAGAATAATCTGAGGTCTAGAATGATACTATTTTCCTCTAGAGTTAATTTCTTTTTGTTTCTGCCAGACAAACACAAGTTCCATTAGTCTGGGCCCTCTTTCCAAGCCCAACATTTGAGATTGATGGATGCAGCCTATCCATCAGATGAGAGAGGAGGCCAGGGTGATTCCCATTTGTTTGATTCTTATGCTGGTGTTGTAGCTCTTTGGAGTACCACCTAAAGAGAGTGGGTGGTTTTTCTGAGTCTTATCTTTGGCAGTTCTTGGATTTTGAGTTTTTATCTCTTGTCGGTAAGAATGCCAAAATCAAACTCTGAGAGCTGGAGTGGGTTTTTATTTATAACTTTTTCCAGTATTTGGAGGTAGAAAATATTTTTTAAAGGTAAACTAAAACAGGAGTCCATTTCAATATTTCCAATTCCAAATCAAAACTACAGTTTTTACCTAAATCAATCAATCTCTCTCTGGGTCCTGGCAAATAAAGAGTTAAACCCCTGCTACAGAGAGGTAGCCGCTAAGAAAAACAAGCAGGGCAAGCTGATCAGACCCTGGCTAACTTCAGGCCAGGGCCCCAATTCCTTCCTCCCCGCACCTCTGATTAAGCACTAAGGAACAAAGTGGGGAGAGGGCCATGTTATAGAAAACTCAGTACCTAAAATATACACTAACACTTGGACACTCACAGACCTACATATAAGTATATATATATATATATATTTTTTTTTATTAGTCTATCACCATATTAATACACTAAGGTACCCATGTGTCCTTTTTACTAATTCAGCCTTGAAGGTGAGCCTCTGCTGTAAATCTCACAAGATAAGCACCTGGACAGCACAAAGAGACCAAAGACGTGCTTATCCAAGAATGTGCACATAGGCAATGGAAGGAGGAATGGTCAAATCAGTGGGTCTCAGAATCCAGAATAGCCAGTCAAGTTGTAACAGCTCTCAAAGGGGTGGGGTCCCTTCTTGTCATGTAATAAAAGAGGCAAAAAACAAAGACTCCTGAGTGCCAATTCCAGGCTCCCTACCTTACTCTGATGCAACACTATCTCCTTATTTCTCTCCTTTTCCCAACAAAGTGATTTTGTTCCCTATTTTTCACTCCAATAAAGTGATGTTGTTTTTCTTTCTATACCTATATTGAAATAAGAAAAAAAAAAAAAAGCAGAAGCTAACAGTCTCAAAGCTTGACAGAAACTAACAGTCTTAAGATGGCCCTCCTGCTAAACCCACAAAGTCACTGTGCTGGAAAGATGAACCGCTGAAACAGCATCTGCCTGCACTTCCCTAAATCGTGGAGATAAACTGTTAAAGCAACATCTGCCTGCACCTCCCCGCCCCTGTGCTAAACTCTGCTTCTGTAAAATTTTGGTTGCTTCCCCATCCTGCCTAAAGAGCAATATAAAAATATAATCCGGAAGATGACTTCCACTGAGCCCACTAGTGAATGAACCTGCCTTTCATGTTCAGTTCTCTGAGTGCCGATCTCTTCCTTGGTCTCCCAGCCCCCTGAGTGCCGTGACAGTATCTCTAACCCTTTTATTGATATAAAGCTTGATGAACTCTAGGTAAGAGCTACCCTCACCAGATGTGACAGGTAGATTGGAAGGGAATGTGGGAGAAAGAGTTACGGAGCACAGGGAGGATATTGCGGGGGCTGGGAGAGAGGAGCGGGGCAGAAGGATTCAGTTGTGGAGTGATTGCAAGTGGGGTGTGCGGAGACTGAGGTGGGGGTCAGTGGGCCATCTGGTGCTATGGGCATGGGGAGGAGGTTACCAGGAAAGGAAGAAGGTTGTGGGGACCGGAAGATAAGGAGCGCGAGGAAAATGTTACAGAGAGACGGGGAGGAGATTGCGGGATAGGAGGGAGATTTGAGGGCTAGGGAGGGAGTGAGGTACTGACAGTGATGGAATGGGGATTAGAGGGATTAGAGAGGATTATGGGAGATGGAATGGGGTATGCGGTACAAAGCAGAGATTATTGGCAGCAGCAAGGGGCCCATAGGAAGGTGAGGGGCTTTACTGCAGAGTGGGGAGAGAGTAAACAGTACAGGAAGGAGGTAGTGGGACAGCAAGGGCTCATGGAGATGATGGATCGTCATCAGGAGGGTCAGGGTGACCCCTGCTGGT
Organism: Fukomys damarensis; assembly: GCF_012274545.1. Taxonomy (NCBI): domain Eukaryota; kingdom Metazoa; phylum Chordata; class Mammalia; order Rodentia; family Bathyergidae; genus Fukomys; species Fukomys damarensis. The sequence goes on from NW_022900931.1 coordinate 54,869,152, forward strand.
GGGTCACTTCCTGACTGGTGGGATCAGTTTAGCTCATCTTCACTCCTGAAGCCTCTGAGGTCTCCAGTCCCCCAGGCTGTCTGCAGACTCTGTTTCTGGCCTCCGCCTGCCGCAGGTACAAGTCTGCGGCTTCCTGGGCTCTGCGAGTCCCTGGAGGAGCAGATGTGGTCTCCGTAGCTCCACACGGACCTCCAGCAGAGGACGTCCTGCCTCTGACCATCGTGTCCCTGCTCTGCTGTTACCCAGCAGGAACCTGGCCCTTGTCATCTCTGACAGGGTGAGAGGCTTCGCATCTTCACACCCACTCCCTGGCCAGAGATGGATGCCCCTGCCTCCTCCTCCATCCAGGGATCTCCTTCTGTCCTCTAATTCCCCACCTCCGATGCTCCCTGGCATCAACTCTGCTCTTTTCTCCACCATCCTTCCGTCTCTCAGAGGAACGCTTTCCCATTGGTTTCCTTTTCTTCCTAGGACGCCCCGGCCCTTCCCACTGCTTGTGTTGGAGCAAGTTTCCCATTCGGCGGAATTTTTAAGAGCAATAAAGTTGATGAGGAAATTTCTGCTTTCATTTATCTGCTACATACGTGTGTGCACACAAGTGTTCACATGGCCCTGTGAATCCACCTCCCATAGGGCTCATTTGGATGACCATTTGCTCAATGACCATTTATCAGGTCACATTGCTGGGGGCTGTTTTAAGCCTTTAAGTGGTTTAAGTGGTCCAATGCTGGATCAGACAGATGAAGTATTTTTTCCTCAAAATTTATAGGGGATGCAGGTGTGCTCAGTAGTAGAGTGCTTGCCTAGCATTCATAAGGTCCTGGATTCCATCACCAGCATTGCCAAAAGTAAAAAACAAAGGAAAAGAAAAGAAACAAACAAAATCAAACCCAAGCAAAACAAAGCAAAATAAAACCAAAAAAACTTTATCACATTATATTGAGAAGTATATATGAAAAACGTAAAGCCACAAGATAGTTCTAATTATAATGCCTAATAGAATTTATAGTACCCAATAGAACTTTCTTCAATGAAAGGAATTTTCTATAATTCACTCTGATCAATTCTTAGCCAATGCTGGTCATGTGGCTAGTTCAACTGAGGAACTTAATCTTTTATTTAACTATAACCAAATTCAACTTGCCACATGTAGTTAGTGGCTACCATACGGGGCAACAGAGTTCTAGGGAGTAGTCAGTCTCATGAAAAGGGAAAGAAATGGGGAGAGCAGGGAGAGAGACTCAAAACAGACTGGCTGAGGAAAGTCCTAGGAACTGTGACCCGAAGTGAGAACAACAGAATCATAGAAAACTTCTGGGAGAAGAGGGTTCCAAGTGGAAGAGGAAATGCAAAGACCCTGGGAGGCAGGAAGGAGCCTGTCTTGTTCTGGGAAGAGAGAAAATTAGCAGGCCTAGTGCAAGACAGGTTCTCCAATTCCCCCTGGGCAATTTGAACTTTCAATTCTCCTGCCTCAGCCTCCCAAATGCTGGGATTATAGGTGTGGAGAGGCATGTGTTAGAAATTCACATAGTTTAAAGACAACAAAGTGTTTTGGATGCAGGGAAGTCTAAAGGAACTAAGTTGCCAAGACGGAAGAGGCCTTTCTAGTAAGTGACAGTTGGTGAGGCATGAACCTGTCCGCTGCTTTCGAAGTCGGAAAAGAGAGGGCCAAACACCGGTGGGAGGAGAGGAGCTTAGGGAGGAAACGGGTCAGATCCCTAAGGCCTCGGGTGCCAGTGAGGACCTGCGTTAGCCAGAGATGGGTGCAGCCAGGGCAGGGTTCTGACCTGGAGGGCCATGGTCTGTCTCAGGGACTCACAGCTTTCCTCCCCTGAGTTTGGGGAACAGACTGTGGAGAGACAGGGGCAGGGAACCAGGGAAGAGGCTGCAGAGATGTCCAGGTGATACTGGGCAATAGAATTTTTTACCCAGAGATAGTAGAGATGAGACTGGACCCAATATTGCAGCATCCACACTCCTGCCCAGGCAGAGCCTATTGGGGGAGAGGGGAGAGAAGGGCCTTTGGCTGCATTGGGGCTTGGGCTGAAGGGAGCCAGCAGTTAGTTCAGAGAGTGACCAAACTGCTACCCACAGGACAGAGAGACCAGCAAGATTCTACTAATGGCTGGAGTGGGCTAAATTCTGGTAATTCTTACTGGCCAGGAGTACAGTTCTAAAAGATGTTTCATCTTGTGATGATTTAGACCACTGGGTTGGTCATGGTCCACTCATCCTGGAGGCTGCTGAATTTTCATGTAGCTAGTGCCATCTTCCTGTACAAAATGGCCAGGTCTAGTAGATCTGGTCCTAGGATAGGGCTGAAGGACTTCAGGTGCTTGGGTTGTTGTGGCCACTGAAAACGCACAAAGGTAGGGGCAGAAAAGAAAGGAGAGAGGAATAAGAAACAGACCAGCGCCATGGACAGGAGGCCATGCTGACCCTGTATCGTAGTCTTACTCTAAGCATTTCTTAAATAATCAACATGTCTCTGTGTAGAGCTGAGCAGAATCTGACCTGAGGGTTCCATCAGGTCTGGGGGAGGTAACCCAGGCACTGTTAGCATGACCCACACAGCAAAGCCAGCGGGAAGCTGATAGGGTACCACCCAGCAGTGTGACCTCTAAAATGAGTGATTTTTAAGCAGACTAAGTACAAGGAAAACTAGAGGGCTTATTTGGATTTTTCCTTGGTAACAATTTCTTGTTTTCTGCAAACATCCTGCTTCTGTGGTTTTATCAGGGTCTAAAGACGAGCTTTTTTGAAACATGCCATGTTACAAAGGGTGAGAGTTTACTGGCCCAGGGGTTTATTTTGTTGTTTGAGCCTTCTGTCCCCCGATTGTCCCACCCTGGTTGTCCCTAACTGTCTCATAGGTGGGAGGGGATGGAGGCCAGGCCGTGATGGGAGCAGAGAAGAAGGGAAAGTAGTTGGATTCTATAATGACCTCCGGTTCCCAGAGCAAGAAAGGCCTGGAAAATCTTGTTCCCCTCTCTGACCTGCGGTCTGCTCTGAAGATGGGGGAGAAGCAAGGTGCCTGCCTGCTGCTGAGTCTCTTGTTAATTGCACTTTTCAGGATGTGGAAGCCAGGGAGGGAGTGACCTGCCCAAGAGGTAAAGGGCACTGGTGGAGTCCACTATCTTATCAGAGAGATGCAAATACATGTCAGAAGTCACGGTCACAATGAAGTCCTTCACTTGGAAAACACTGCCTCGGGCTGGGCAATACAGGGCACACACACATTCTGGATCCTGTCCTCAGGGAATCTGGAGGGGAGATGAAATATCACCAGGTTGTGATAGCCTGGGGCAGGCAGGACTGTGATGGAGAAACTGGGGGTTGGAGTGATCAGGGCTGGGGTGGGAAGCTCAGGGAAGCACTGGACCCAGCCTGGAACCCAGGGTGGGAGGGTTCCCTGGAATATCTGTACCACTAAGGACGAGGAGCAGGTGAACATTGGGGCAGAGGAAGCCAAGTGTGCCACAGGCCTGAAATGATCACTGAGAAACACACAAGGTCTGGGCAGGCAGAGCCCAGGAGCCTGCGAGGGTAAAATGGCACTTGGGGAGGACGAGGGGCAGCTAGTGGGCTGAATCCAGCAGGCCCAGCGGGGTACCAAGTCCCTCAGTGTGGCTGTGGGCCTGGATCCAGGAAACTCTAGTTCATAGTCTCCTTTAAGCCCACTTAGTGTTCTCCATCTGTTTATTTATTTATTTAAAAAAAATTTTTTTTGAGACAGGGTCTCACCTTGTAGTTAAAACTGGTCTTAAACTCACTATGAAGCCCAGGTTGTCCTTGAACTTGGAGTAATCCTCCTGTCTCAGCCTCTCAAGTGCTAGGATTATAGGCACACACCACCATGCCTGACTCTCCATCTATTTAATAGTTTGTCCTCTCACCCTTCTTTCTCAGGGAAAGAAAAAAAATCATTTTTTCCCCGTTCTGACTCAAACTTGCCTCCCATGATCTACATGCCTTAGGCTCAGAGAAATCTTGTGCCGTTGCAGTAACTGGATTCTTTCACAGTTGCCACATTCTGGTGAGAAGTCTTTGCCCCTCAGTCCTGTCAGAAGCTGTCAGCCTGAAACAGCTCTGCATGTCCACCCAGGCTACTGTCCAGCCAAGATGCCAAAGGCATTGGGACATGTTCCACTTGATCCAGATCCCACCTGTGGGTAGAAGCCTCTGCGCCCTCCTCCTCAAGATGGGGGTCAGTGTCACTTGGACACATGATAAGAGACTAATTTGCACAAGTGAGATGCCCCACCCCCAGAGACACAGAACACTGAATACCATCTGAAGGCTGTGTAATCATCAAAGTGACTACAAATATTTAACCATTGACACGGCTGGGCACTGGTCAGTCAGATGCACAAGGCCGTGGGTATGGTACAGGGTCAGGTTGAGTCAAGCAGTGATTTAGGTAGTTGGGTGTGAGAGATCTGGGGGCTTGGGCTCAGGTAGTAAACATCCCAAAATATCCCTGTTCTAGACTTCAAAGACTCAAGTATGAGGTACATCCTGACACAACGTCCTAAGAAGGGCACTCATGACTTTTGTGTTCCTGCCCAAAGTCAACAACCTAAATGTAATCATGAAGAATCATCAGCAGACTCAATCTGAGGGAAAATCTACAGAATAACTAATAATTCTTTCCCAAAACGACGATCACAAAAGCAAGGAAAGACTGAGGAGCTGTCACAGGTTAAAGGAGATCAAGGAGCCATGACAAATAAATGCAAAGTGTGACCCTGTCTTGGATCCTGGGCAAGGACAAAGACCTTAATGGGAAAACTCAAATAAATTCTAGCTTAGCTAAATTACTAGCCAATTAATGTTAATTTCTAAAGCTGGTCATTAGATCATGACGATGTAAGAGAATGTATTCACAGAAGACACATGCCTAAGTATGTATAAAAAGCATCCTATTTCCAACTAACCCTCACATGATTCAGCCAAAACAAATTTCAAATTTTCATCTATCTCTCTTATCACAAATATAGCAAATCACTAAATTTGGGTGAATGGCAGACAGGTGCTTACTATTTCTGTCACTTGTAGGTTTGAAACATTTAAAATAAAAAGTTGAAACCTAAAATAACATAAAACTAAGAAGTGAGAAAGAAAGAAGAGAACACGAACAAGGCAGAGACCAGAGAGGGGCAGCCCTATTTTGGCAGCAGCCTGCAGAGGTTTCCGCCAGCCACCTGCTGCGAATGAAGGTCCCTTCATGTGACATCGCTTGCAGGGTCCCCGATCTATGCAGACACGATCCTCATGGCTGCCCCGGAATCTGGGCATTTTGAGGGCAGAGGCTGGTGGGCCAGGGTGGAGGGGCTGGAGACAGTGTGTGCCCCAAAGACAGCTGCCCAGGATCCCAGGATCGTTAGTGGGTATTCCCAGCCACCAAGGAATTAAGTCCTTTTTAACACTCAGCAGTGTTTACTGAGTCTGCTGTGTGCTGGAGGGGCACTGTTTCAGACTGTGTATACAGCAACAAACACAGTCAGGTCCCAGGCTTCCTTTCCCAGGTCCAGATGGACATCACACAAATAAAAATTAAGTACAATGTCATTTGGAGCATGAAGTATGAAGGAGGAAAGGGCGAGGGAATGGAACACAATGGGGGAGAGGGAAAGGTGACATTTGCACTGAGGCCCATAGCAAATGAGAGAGACTTTTGCACATATCTTAGGAAGCCGGTACCAGGCAGATGGAGCTGCAAGTGCCAAGGCCCTGGGGCAAGAATGACCTTGGTCTGTACAATGTGCCCATGCCCATCAAACCAGCACAAAGACTGAGGTGGGAGAGGTGCTGGGACCAGATATCACAGGAATAATTGTGAATTTTACTCTGAGCAAGAAGGGATGTTTGGGGGATATAAGCAGAGAAATGACACCTGTTTCCACAGGGTTCGGAGAGATGAAGCCGAGCCTATGAATGGGTGGCTGTAATGCAGTGTGGTCTGCGTGACTGTACCCCTGCTGCATTCCCTCTGGATGTGTGCCTGGATGTATGTGGGGTATAGGGAGGAGCTCAAGCTGCCCACCAGCTTTGACTTTCCCAGTGACCTGCTCCCAAGGAGAAGGACATTGCCAAGGTGATTATCTTATCGGCGGCTCTCATACCTGACCCTGGGGACACGCCCACGAGGCCAGAGTATAACCATGCCACTCACTGCTGCACCAGAAATCCCTTCCTGGGGGATGTGGAGTGGGGTCCCAGACTTCCTGGAACCTGGCACCAAGCTCGGGCCAGCCTTGGGCACATCCTCTCCCCATTCTGCATCTTGGTTCCTCCACCTGGGTTGGGTGGGGTGCGGACAGGGGAACGGTAGAGTGCTGCTGGGGCCCTCTTTGAACCTCTCTGAGCCTCAGTTTCCCCCTCGGCACAATGGAACTGATAGACCTGCTGCCCTTAAAAGGGTTTGTTGCAAGACCATGCAAGGTCATGTATGTACAGAACATGTCACGTTCGTACTTGGTGCTACTCCTGTGAAGTTTGCATTTTCTCTTCAGTGATACCTTCTAAGTGCCAGGCTGTGGGGTCAAACCTGGGCTAGAGTCTTGTCCTTGATACTTAGTCACCAAAGTCCTTACCCTGTCTGGGCCTCAGTTTCCTCATCTGTTTTCAGACGGGGTTTTGAACCCAGGGCCTCATGCATGCCAGGCAAGTGCTCTACCACTGAGCTGTGCTAGGTCACAGGCAGGCACAGTTTCCTCATCTGTACAACAGGAATGATAAGAGAAGATAACTTTTTACAGGGCTTTTGTGAGGAGTTAATGAGACCATTCAAGTACAGTACATAGGGCAGGACCAGCCCATAATAAGTCTTCAGTAAACAACTGCCATGATGACTGTTATGGGCACCCTCCTCCTATAGGTGACTGGACAGGTTCTACATGACCCACCGGAGGACACTCTGCGGCCCACCTATCCAGTTCTGGGTCCTGACTATCATGTCCTACCTAGCCTGGGGATCAAGGGCAAGTGACTTGATCCCTTGGAGCCCCAGTTTCTCCATCTGTAAAGCTAAATAAGTTAATAGGGGAAATCCCTTGGCACATGGCCCGTCTTACAATGAGCACCACTTGTTGGCTCTTCTTGGTGCCGTTGCTGTGGTTGTCCCCACTGGGTCCTGATCTGAGTGGCAGGTTGCCATGGGATTTGGGGTGGTTGGCAGCTGGGTAGGAAATGCCTGAGCTGGCCAGGCCTGGAGGTCACCCCAAGGAGCCCCGTAATCAGCTGTAATCAGCTGGTTGTGCTCCAGCCCTGCCCTCCCTGGGTATATCAGGGCTCCAGACCTCAGGCTCTGTCTGGCCAAGGAGGGCACAGCACCAGGCACCATGGGGAAGGCAGTGCGTGGGGGCCCGCGGGTTGGGGGCTGGAGGGTAGGGCAGGGGTCCCGGTGGCATCTGAAGCCTCCCCTGCTCCACCCCATTCCCAGGAGAATTACGAGCTCTACTCAGTGGAGCTGGGGACTGGCCCTGGTGGAGAAAAGAATGCCAAGATGAGCAAGAAGAAGGCAGGTGGTGGGGGAGGCAGGAAGAAGGAGAAGCTGGAAAGCATGAAGAAGGAGATGGAGATGGTGAGCAAGGGCCGGGCAGGCTGGGCTGGGCTGGGGAGGAGGTGCTGGGGAGGGATGGGGTCTGACAGGAGCCCGAGAGCAATTCCCTATTCCCCACCACACAGAACGACCACCAGCTGTCCGTGGCTGAGCTGGAACAGAAATACCAGACCAGCGCCACCAAGGTGAGTGGGGGTAGGAGTGGAGGGCACAGAGTGGGGAAGACAGGGAGAGAGGCAGGAGGAGAGAGGAAGGAGAGACAGTGCTGGAAGGCCAAACGCAGAGACAGACAGAAGAACAGGCAAAAAGAGACAGCAAGGGCAGAGCCCGAGGCAGCAGGGCAGAGACAGGCAAAGAGACAGGGAGAAAAACAGCGGGAAGAGAGCGCTAGTGGAAGAGAAGGGTGACAGAGGAGAGAGAGCAAAGCAGAGAGGGAGGAAGGGGCAGGAACAGAGAGGTAGAAATGAAGAGGAACAAGACAGGAGAGGCAGAGAGGGGAGGAGAAGGAGCAAGAGTAAGGGTTACGCGAGGAGAGTCTTCTAGCCCCACCATGTCCCACTCCTCTACCCCCAGGGCCTTTCTGCGAGCCTGGCAGCCGAGTTACTGCTGCGGGATGGGCCCAATGCGCTGAGGCCACCTCGGGGCACCCCGGAGTACATCAAGTTCGCCAGGCAGCTGGCAGGAGGTCTGCAATGCCTCATGTGGGTGGCTGCTGCCATCTGCCTCATCGCCTTTGCCATCCAGGCCAGTGAGCATGACCTCAGCAATGATGACAATGTGAGTGGTGCGTGCTGCAGGGCAGGCATGAGACAGGGACCAAGGACACTGGACTTCTGCTACCACTTGCATTTGTTGTGTGTCAGAGGGCACGGAACCTAGGACTCAGGACAAAAGAACACAGGATGGGGATACAGAGACATGGATGCCGTCCTGAGATGTGGGTCTTGGGGAATGGAGAACACTGGAATGTGGGATAGGCCCAAGGACATAGGTCACAGGAGATATAAGGACATCAAGGATGAGCCTTGGGAGGGGACAGAGATGAAATTTAACGATATGGAAATACAGTGTGAAAGATACGGAAATACAATGTGTAAGATTTGAGACTTAGAAAATAGAGGACATGAGGACAAAGGACAGACCAAGGACACAGCCCAGGGGACAAAGGGACTCAGATATGGGACACCAAGGCATAGGACATAAGGGACACAGGACACAGTACACAGCGAGAAACGGCCAGCGGAGAAACACAGAGATAGAGGAGGTGGAGACTCAGGTCAAGGTGACATTGGGTATGTGACAGGGTCCAAATAAAGGACATGGAAGCTGGGCGTGGTGGCGCAGGCCTGTAATCCCAGCACTCGGGAGGCTGAGGCAGGAGGATCGCTGTGAGTTCGAGACCAGCCTGGGCTACATAGTGAGTTCCAGGTCAGTCTCAACTACATAGTGAGACCCTGTCTCAAAAAAAAAACAAAAAAAACAAAACCAAATAAAGGACATGGGGGCTCAAGGACAAGTACTACACTGAACAGGGGCTTGACAAGGCAAAGGACAGGTGACATGGGCTAGAGATTAGGAATTTGGGACACTAGGCACTGATCATGGAGGACACAGGACCAGGGAACTCCTAAGACCAAGGGACATAGTGACATGAGGCGTAGGTCACAGGATATGGGGATATGGGAGACGCACAGCTCGGGAGCCACGGAATGTGGAATAAAGGGCACAGGGAAAGCTAATGTGGGACATCCAGAACAAAGGAGCGGGGCTCAGCCGCGGGGACAGCCATGAGGCTTCCCCGTACCGTGGGGAATACCACAGAGGAGATCGTAAGGGCAGGGGAGAGCAGAGAGCAGGCTTGTGCCCTTCAGCAGGGAGCGTCCAGCCCTTGTACAGAGCTCTGGCCCCCTCTTCCCACAGCTGTACCTGGCCCTGGCCCTCATCGCCGTGGTCGTGGTCACTGGCTGCTTCGGCTATTATCAGGAGTTCAAGAGCACCAACATCATCGCTAGCTTCAAGAACCTCGTGCCCCAGGTGGGTGCCTAGTCTCCGGCCTCTTCAGACTGCAGAGGCTCCCAGACCACTCGGCAGGCTCTGACGTCTCCCTGTGGTCCCTCCCATCGGGTCCAGCTCACCCTCCTCCATAGACTCCATCTCTCCCTCAGGGCCTCCGCTGTCCCCATCTTCCACCTCTCATTCCCATCATGCTTAGCAACTACCACCCTCACCCCTGCCCTGCTCTACTCTGCTGCCCCTGCCCCACAGCAAGCTACAGTGATCCGAGATGGGGACAAGTTCCAGATCAACGCAGATCAGCTTGTGGTGGGTGACCTGGTGGAGATGAAAGGTGGGGACCGCGTGCCTGCAGACATCCGCATCCTGTCGGCCCAGGGCTGCAAGGTGGACAACTCCTCGCTCACCGGAGAGTCCGAGCCACAGACCCGCTCGCCCGAGTGTACACACGAGAGCCCCCTAGAGACCCGCAACATCGCCTTTTTCTCCACCATGTGCCTCGAGGGTCTGTGAAGCCCCTGCCTGCTCTCCCCAGTGCCACACTGCTTCCCTGCTTGCCATTGTGACCCCCACTGGCCCTTCTTCTGCTGTGTTCTGTCTCCTCTCCCCACGGGACTGCTGCATCTCCAGAGCACACCACTTCCCTATCACCCACCACGGGTACCCTCTTCCCACATCACGCAGCCCCCAGTGCTTTGCTGCTGCCCACCACACCCTAAGCCATCCTCCTGTCCCTGCTGCAGGCACAGCCCTGGGCCTGGTGGTGAGCACAGGTGATCGGACCATCATTGGACGCATTGCATCTCTGGCCTCAGGCGTGGAAAATGAGAAGACGCCCATTGCTATTGAGATCGAACATTTTGTGGACATCATCGCAGGCCTGGCCATCCTCTTTGGGGCCACATTTTTTGTGGTCGCCATGTGCATTGGTTACACCTTCCTGCGGGCCATGGTCTTCTTTATGGCCATTGTGGTGGCCTATGTGCCTGAGGGGCTGCTGGCCACTGTCACAGTGAGTAGGGTGGAGGTGGAGAGGGCTTCAGGAAGCTGAGAGCCTGTACTTCCGTTTGTTCTTTCATTCAGGTTTCTACTGATTACTTCCCTACCTGTCCATCCATTCATTCACCTACCCCCTGCCGTTTATCCACACCTTTCTCATTCATCCATTCTTCCCCACGCCCATCCCCTAACTTTCCATCATCCATGCTGCAGTAGCGGTGCTGTGGCCAGGATAAGGGTCTCTAATGCTTCGGGTGAGAGGCCAGAAACGGACCTGGAAGCAGGGACTGGTGCCCATACCCATGTCCCTCCCTTCTCCCTCAGGTCTGCCTGTCTCTGACAGCCAAGCGGCTGGCCAGTAAGAACTGTGTAGTCAAAAACCTGGAGGCTGTGGAGACCCTGGGCTCCACCTCAGTGATCTGTTCGGACAAGACAGGGACTCTCACCCAGAACCGCATGACGGTGTCTCATCTGTGGTTTGACAATCATATCCACACAGCCGACACTACAGAGGACCAGTCAGGTACCGAGATGGGACAGGGCTGGGGCCGCAGCAGGACTCGCTTGATAGTGGGGATCTGAGGCAGCGTGGGGGAGGCTTCGTGCTGTGGGGAGATGGCCAGGTTCTGGGTCCTTGGAGGGGACTCAGCTCCAGACCCACGAAGGAACTCTATAGCTGGACTCACAAGAGACTCAAAACTGAGTCTGGAGAGAAGGCTTTGTCCTGCAGGATGAGGAGGGAATTGGGTCCCACCCAGGCCTAGGGAGGGGACTGCAAGCTGAATGCAGGGGGAGGAGCTTGGTCCTGGTCTGGGGGATCTGCTCTCTCACGACCCCCTGCCTGGGTGTCTGGTCTCCAGGACAGACGTTTGACCAGTCCTCGGAGACGTGGCGGGCGCTGTGCCGCGTGCTCACTCTGTGCAACCGTGCTGCCTTCAAGTCCGGCCAGGACGCAGTACCAGTACCCAAGGTAAGGGACTGGGGGACCCTAGGGGATTTCAGGAGCCTGGTGAAGCCGGGTAAGACACTGACATGGGTCCCCGTTCCCGTTCCCAGCGTATCGTGATCGGAGATGCTTCCGAGACTGCGCTGCTCAAATTCTCAGAGCTGACGCTGGGCAACGCCATGGGCTATCGCGACCGCTTCCCCAAAGTCTGTGAGATCCCCTTCAACTCCACCAACAAGTTCCAGGTGTGCAGCCCGTACAGCCCGATTTGGAACTACTCCGTCACGCCCACCAGACAGCCACGCCCACTTTGGGCCACACCCACAGGCGGGGCTTAGCTCCCTTACCTTCCCTGGCCAAACTCCATCCCTACTTTTCTTCGCTCAACCCCAACTCATTTCGGTCTGGCCACGCCCACATCCAAAGCCCCACCCACCGCCTCTAGACGGAGGATTTCCGCCTGCTTTTGGCTATCCGCCTCCGCGGGGAGTAACTCACTGTCAAATCCTGTCTCCAGCCCAGCTCTGCATCCTGATTCTGCCCATTCCTTGCCCCAAGACCCTGACTCTGTGCCTAGCCCTGCCCAAGCCTTCAGCCTCCACCAAAGCATCTGCCTAACACTCCTGCCCAGCACTCAAAGCCCTCCCTAGACTCTTTCAGGCCCCGCCCCGCCCCGGGGCCCCGCCC
>NW_022900931.1:54881426-54885166 GCF_012274545.1 Fukomys damarensis
CTCTTCCAGGCCCCGCCCCGCCCCGGGGCCCCGCCCACACCCACCCATCTTCCCACAGCTGTCCATCCACACCCTGGAGGACCCGCGCGACCCTCGGCACCTGCTGGTGATGAAGGGCGCCCCCGAGCGCGTGCTGGAGCGCTGCAGCTCCATCCTGATCAAGGGCCAGGAGCTGCCGCTGGATGAGCAATGGCGGGAAGCTTTCCAGACTGCCTACCTCAGCCTGGGAGGCCTGGGCGAGCGCGTGCTGGGTGAGACCCGGCCTGGGCGGTGGAGGGGTTAACCCGGTGTGCCTGAGCAGCTTCCACAGATCTTGCCCATTTTCCGCCCAGCCTCAGTTGATCTGCCTGTCCATCGCTGACTGTTCCATTCTCAGTCCTGACCCCGTCTGGCTTCCTACCCCAGTCCCACTGTTGGCCCCACCCTGACGGTCCACATCCATAGGACCCCTCACGTTTTCGCAGCCCTCGCCCTCACTACCACCGTACTGTGTCCTCCTCTTGATCCTTTGCCCTTCCCGAGTCCCTGCCTCAAGACGCTTCCTAGTCTTTGTACTGACTGGCAATCTCTCTCAATTGTCTCAGTCTCTTAAATTTCCCTAGTTCCTGCCTCTACCCTGGGAGGTACAGACCTAGGTCTTTCACTTTACTTGCTTTGTGACCTCCAGCAAGAAATGTGCCCTTTCTAAGTCTCAGTTTCCTCATCTGTAAGATGGGGATGCACTCTCAGGAGGGTTGTGAGGATGGATTTAGTTGATGTGCTGGGCACCTGTAGGCGACTGGTGCAGGGGGCCTGGCTATTTTATTATTCCTGGACTTGCTGGGGTGGGGTTGGCCCAGACTCTTCTCACTTCTGTGTTTTCTGCCCAGGCTTCTGCCAGCTCTACCTGAATGAGAAGGAATACCCACCTGGCTATGCCTTTGACGTGGAGGCCATGAACTTTCCAAGCAGCGGCCTCTGCTTTGCGGGACTCGTATCCATGATTGACCCGCCAAGGGCCACTGTCCCCGATGCTGTGCTCAAGTGCCGCACAGCAGGCATCCGGGTATGACATCAGGAAGGGGACAGCCAGGAACCTGTGACAGAAGCCCAGCCAGAATTGCTTTCACCCAAATAGATTAGTGCACGATACTGAAAAGTTCTAGGGAATGACACGGCAGGTAAAGTTGAACTCAGGAGATCAGTGTCCAATATTAGGACTTTGTCTTTATGTCTCAGCTCTGCTTTTCTCTCTGTTGACTTTCTTCTCAAGCAATCCCTCAATAAGGGACAGCAAAGATGACACTCCACCCCTGGCAGCTTAAACTTACAGCTCCCACCTCTCCCGCCAGGTAGGGTCACATGTCCACCCTTGAACCAGTCACAGTGGCTGGGGTGGGGGAAACACTTTGCCCAGTCTTGGTCAATGACCTCACTTTAACCAGCGGCCTGGGGAACAGAGATGGTCCCCAAATGACAAATCAAAGGTGGAGGAGCCAACGCTAAGTAAGCAATACCCAACTCCTCCTTGTAGTCTTTAAGGCTATGGCCCATTACCTTTCTGAATACATTCCTTAGCCCCGAGTCCCTTGTTTATCCTCTCCTTCCATGCTTTTTTCCCTGGCATTCAACAGTTCAGGCATGTTCTCACCCCAGAGCCTTTGCACTGGCTGTCCCTCTGTCAGGAATGCTTTTCCCCCTGATTTCCATGTGACCAGCTCCCTCCCTCACTTTGTATCTCTGCTCAAATGTCACCTTCTCCATGAGGCTCTCCCTAGGCAAATTTGACTTCTTTCAGTGTGCTTCATTTCTTCCCTCTTCCTAATACGCTGTATGATTCATTTCTCTATTTTCTGTCTCCCCCACTACGATATCAGCTCTACAAGAACATGGAATTTTGTCCGTTTGGTTCCAGCCACACAGCAGGTGGTCACACTTGGTTGAATAAATGGATGAGTGTATAAGCAGTTGTCGACCGGAGAGGACAGGGAAACTGGGCTGATCTGAATGAGTCAAGGGTCCACTGGTCCCCCGCAGGTGATCATGGTAACAGGTGACCATCCCATCACAGCCAAGGCCATCGCAGCCAGTGTGGGCATCATCTCGGAAGGCAGCGAGACCGTGGAGGACATTGCTGCCCGCCTCCGAGTGCCTGTGGACCAGGTCAATCGGAAGTAAGCCCCTTTATCCCTCTCCACGGTCCCCTTGCACCCCAGGCAGACTGAGGCCCCAGTGAGGCCCTTCTGCCCCTCTCAGGGATGCCCGTGCCTGTGTGATCAATGGCATGCAACTGAAAGACATGGACCCTTCAGAGCTGGTGGAGACACTGCGCACCCACCCCGAGATGGTGTTCGCTCGCACCAGTCCCCAGCAGAAGCTGGTGATTGTAGAGAGCTGCCAGCGACTGGTAAGACTGCTGTGCAAGGTGGGCCAGGGGGTCCAGGGCAGCATCTCACTGACCACCCACTACCTGCAGGGTGCAATTGTGGCTGTGACAGGGGACGGTGTGAATGACTCCCCGGCCCTGAAGAAGGCAGACATTGGCGTGGCCATGGGCATCGCTGGCTCAGATGCTGCTAAAAATGCAGCCGACATGATCCTGCTGGATGACAACTTTGCCTCCATTGTGACGGGCGTGGAACAGGGTCTGGACCAGGCCACGGATGGGGCAAGTTGTATGGGTACAGGAGCAAGTGGGCTGTGAGGAACTGAGGTACCTGCCATATATTCCACAGGCCGGCTGATCTTTGACAACCTGAAGAAGTCCATCGCCTATACACTGACCAAGAACATTCCAGAACTGACCCCCTACCTCATTTACATCACTGTCAGCGTGCCCCTGCCCCTCGGGTGCATCACCATCCTCTTCATAGAGCTCTGCACTGACATCGTGAGTCTGCAGCCGCGGCGCCCCCTCCGCACACGGGCATGCTCACACACAGGGTGCCCAGTGACAGGCCCGTGGCAGACATGATAGGCCAAGCCCACTACAGATGTTCTTGGACACAGAGAGACACAGACAAGACAGGAACATATGATAGCCAACCAGAGGCAGGCACACAGGTGGGCATCAGATGGATCAGACAGGCAATTCAGATATGCACAAACAGGTTTACAGACCCAGAGATCTGGCCAGATGGAACTCACAGATGCATATCCCTCGACAGACAGGGAAAACAGATACCCTGAAGCACCAAGGCAGACAGACAGAAAGCAGCCACAGATTCAGCCCTGAATGCAGCCTGCTGCCTGGTGCTATTGACAGATGTTTATTCAGTGACACGCAGTGCTCACTCTGGCCAGGTGCACACTAAGGTAGCTAATGTCCTAGTGGCTGCCCTGTACCTGGGTTTTGTTGTCATTGTCCCCATTTTACTGATGAGCGCATTGAGGCAGAGATGAGCTAAATGGGTTGCTTCAGGTCACACAGCTAGTGAGTGGCACAGCTGGGATTCGAGACCAGGCAGTTAGGTGCCCCAGCACCTGTGCCCTTGATTAGTGTACGCTGTCACCACTTTGTTGTCAGACAGATGGGAGAGAGGGAACATGGCACCGGAAGACTGAAGAGACACAGAGATAGAGTGTAACAGGCACAGAGACAGGGACACAGAGAGACACAGTCACAGAGATACAGACAGGGACAAAAGGGACAGAGAGAGAGGAAGGAGAGAGATGCAGAGTAGAGTGCCAAAGAGACCGGAGGACAAAATGACAGAGGCAGAGTGAAGGTAAAGGGGAGGGGGTGGTAGGAGGGAGAGGCA
>NW_022900931.1:54885203-54893238 GCF_012274545.1 Fukomys damarensis
AGGGGGAGGGGGAGGGAGAGAGACAACAGACACCAGGGCGCCTGTGACACAGACACACTGACATACCCACAGGCCAGCTGGACCCTGGGTGTCCCAGCAGGTGCGGTCACTGCAAATCCCGTCTCCTAACCTCAGTCTTATTCTTGCCCAGAGGTTGAAAGTGGGGGTGACTCCAGATTCCTGGGGACAGGGGCCCAGGAAAACCCTCAGCCCTGGTTCCTTCTGCTTTTGGCCAGTTCCCTTCTGTGTCCCTGGCATATGAGAAGGCTGAGAGTGACATCATGCACCTGCGTCCACGGAACCCAAAGCGTGACCGCTTGGTCAATGAGCCCCTGGCTGCCTACTCCTACTTCCAGATCGGTGAGTGCTGTGGGCCAGGCGGCAGAGCTTGTTAGCAGGGTGGCCCTCAGACTTGGGCTCCTGATATGGACACGGGCTCTGGCTTGTTTTGAATCTCAGTGTCTGTGCGAGATCTGTTGTTCTCTGCGGCCATCTGTCCATGGTGGTCTCTCTGGTATCTAGGTCATCGCCTTGGTCTTTTGGAGGTTCTCTGGGTGCCTCTCTAGCCCACTTTGTCCCCATCTATCTTTCTGTACTTCTGCCTCTCTTTGTACCGCTCTCCCTTGTGTCCCTACCAATCTCTCTTGGGGTTTTTACCTCTGTCTCTCTGGGTTCATCCTTATCTGTTTCAGTCTCCATGGCTATTTATTTATTTATTTATTTATTTCCTTAGCCTTTTCTGTGTACCTCTGTCCCTGTCTGTCTGTGACCCTGCTATGCCTCCATCTCTGTCCCTGTCCCTCCCTGTGTCTCCTTGCCTCTCTCTCAGGTGCCATCCAGTCATTTGCCGGCTTTACTGACTACTTCACCGCCATGGCCCAGGAGGGCTGGTTCCCTCTGCTATGCGTGGGCCTACGGCCTCATTGGGAGAACCATCACCTGCAAGATCTTCAGGACAGCTGGCCAGGAGTTCTACTTCACCGCCATGGCCCAGGAGGGCTGGTTCCCTCTGCTATGCGTGGGCCTACGGCCTCATTGGGAGAACCATCACCTGCAAGATCTTCAGGACAGCTATGGCCAGGAGTGGGTGAGGCCCTTCCCCACCCTCCCACCCCACAGTGCTAGTGCCAAGGGCTCCCTACTTTGTGTATAGCGCACTCACTGCTCCACATGGGACTGAGTTCAGCCAGAGCATCCGGGTACCCAAAGTCTGCCAATTCTGGGGTTAGGGGCCTTTCCCACACTGTCTCTATCTCTGTCTCTGATGCTCACAGCTGCTGGCCAGTCCTGCCCCTGCTCTGACAGGAGTATATCATCTGGGGGGAGGCGAGCATCCCTGTTACTTTCTCTGCAGCAGCCCTCACAGAGTCTTGGCACGTGTGGCCCATTTCAGGGAAGGTTTGGAGCACAGTGAGGCTAGATGCACCTGGCAGATGTGTTTAGTTTGCTCTGAAGAGTAGCAAATTACAGACCAGGATATTCCTCTTAATCATTTACTGTCATGGATAAGAGTGCAGCCTGGGAGTCAGACTACCTGGATTCATCGGCTGATGCTGCTCTCCATAGCCTCTGTGACCCCGAGCAACTTGCCTTCCCTCTCTGTGCCAGCAGCATGAGTCTCTGGGAACTCATTTGAAATACACATTCTCAGGCCCCACCCCAGACTTCTGGGGTCAGGAGCCCTGTGGCTGGGGCCTGGAAGTCTGTCTTTTAAGCAGCGCTTTGGGGATATCTGGCACATGCTGCAGTCCAAGTGCCACCAATCTCCTGCACAGGGTTGCTGGGAAGATGGGGTGAGATAACTTACAGGGAACACTTGCTACCTAGGGTGCAGTAGTTTAGCCACTGTTAAAATTAGCTGTGCTGAAGATGGGACTGTGAAGCAGCTGCCTCAAGTGGGTACGTGCCCGCCGCTCCCTAGAGGCCCCCTGTCTTTCTGCCATCTGCCTGGCCCTGGAGTCTTGCCTCAGTATCATTCCAATTCCTTTCTCCCAGCCTGGCCCAGCCTACGGGTCTACGCAGGCTGGGGTCCTCTAAGCCCTGTCAGATTCTGGGGTTCTACAGGTGCTGCTCCCTTCTTCTTCAAGCCGAGACACTCATGTGAAGGGAAGGGAGCTTTTGGGGGTTCGTGGCTAAGGAGCTTAGTGTTTGGTGCCTGCAGAGGCCCTGCATTGGGCTCAGGCTGTCTTTGTCCCTTCTTGTCCCACAGACATTTGGGCAGCGCCTGTACCAGCAATATACTTGCTATACTGTGTTCTTCATCAGCATCGAGATGTGCCAGATTGCAGATGTCCTCATCCGCAAGACACGCCGCCTCTCTGCTTTCCAGCAGGGTTTCTTCAGGTGTCCCCAGCTGGCTCCATCTCTGTCCCATCCCGCCCTCTCATACCTGGTCCCAACTCCCATCAGGTCCTGACCAGGGCTCACTACAGCCAGCACACATCATGGTGTGTCAGGGGCTCAGGCATCCATAAACATCCTCACCAGCTGGCCAGCTGCTCCCCCGTGGGGTTCCACTGGCCTTCTATGTTTCAGCTGCTAACGGGTGACAAGGACAGGGCTGGCTCCCGCTGTTAGAGAGGTGTGGCCACTCTGATGGTCCAGGTTTAGAATGTCACCCTGCGGCCTGTGACATGTGATCTACCTTTACTCAGTGCCCTGCTTTCTAGCTAGTCTATCTGGTCCCATGTCTGCCCTCCGAACTTGTCCCATCCTGCCTGGTCTGCAGGAACAAGATCCTGGTGATCGCCATCGTCTTCCAGGTCTGCATTGGCTGCTTCCTGTGCTACTGCCCTGGGATGCCTAACATCTTCAACTTCATGCCCATCCGGTGAGGGCTGTGAGGTGCCGGCACGGGGATGGGGATGGGGGACTCAGGCTTGGGGATAGACTTCACTTTGCCACCTTGCCTGTGCCTTCAGGTTCCAGTGGTGGCTGGTCCCCATGCCCTTTGGCCTCCTCATCTTTGTCTATGATGAGATCCGGAAACTCGGAGTTCGCTGTTGCCCAGGGAGTGAGTATGGAGACTGGGGACAAGGGCCAAAAGGTTCTCAAAGCAGCTGCCCTCAACCTGGATCCTCAATACTTCACCACCAAGCCCTTGACGCCCTCATATAAAACTGACTCCCTAACCTCTGAGCCCCCTGCTAACCCTCTGACCAGCATCCGCCCCCAGCACTGAGCCTCCTCTCCCTGTCTTCCCCAGGCTGGTGGGACCAGGAACTCTACTATTAGAGGACCAGCTGCCTTCTGGCCGTTCTGCTTCCATGGGAGGCAGGCGGGGCAGGGCTTGTGGGAACCTCTGGACGGCACAACAGAGTCCGACTCCTGCAGCCCGTGGTGACCCAGCCTTGGAGGAACCCTCCCACTGCCTTCCCCATCTCTCGTCCCCACTGTCCTGGAGAAGAGTACCAGTGCCTGGCACAGTGCTCTGAGGTGGCAGTGGGGCTTTGACAGGGAGCTGGCAGCTCCTAGGGAGGTGGGTCCATCCTTAGGACTCCAGCGGGACAGGAGGTGCCTATGGGCTCTCCATTAAAAACACCCTCATGCTCTGGCTGACAGTAATAAAACCATCTTACCTTGACCATGCTTTCATTTGGTGCCCAGTGCTGTCTTAGGCATTTTCCATCAGCACCGTTGCTCTCTACAATCCTACAATACAGGGACAATTTATTTAGGCTGTAGCATCCCTAGGACCTTCAGCACAGCCTGGGATAGAGTAGGCACTCAATAAACCTTCCTTAGGAAAGTGGATTCCCACTTCCTTACCAAGGGTTACAGAATGTAAAGGCCAGCTGGTCTGTGTCCCCAGGTGCCTCCCACAGCATGGCCTCTCTCCACTCCATTCCTTCACTTCAGCTCTCAGCACCTCTTTTCTCTCCTGGGGGCTCCCTAACACAGGGGCCCCAATCTGCACCATATCCACATTGAGCACGGATGTCTCCCTCCCTTCACAGGACCCTGCAGGGATCAGTTCTGAGCCACTCTGGAGATCCCCCTAACCCCTCTCACACAAGAAGCTAACTCTCATATGCTAGAACTGCCCCTGCCCCTTCCCTGGCCGCTCCTTTCCCCGGTGCTGGTGTGTCTGTCATCCTTTATTAGTTTTCTTGTTGGGTCCTGGGCTTCTCCTTCCTCTTCCCCACCCTGCCCCGGTCCCAATGCTTCAGTTCTGTTTCTGCAGTGATGCCCAGATCTGCCCCCAGTCTCCCATATGAGTTCTGAGGTGACCCACGCTGCCCATCCCATTATCTCCCAAACCTGCTCCTACCCGCTGTTCAACCTCACTGATAGCACCACTGTCCATCAGTGTGGATCCTTCTCCCTGGGCAACAGGGGGAGTCCTTAAGAGAGCCGCCAAGCCTCAAGCTTGTGCCTCCCTGAACTTTTGTGTCCCTTTGTAACCTGTCATATCCCTACTGTGCTCCCTAATGAAAACAGCCCATTGGCCACCACTGCCTGGCTACTGGCCACTCTCCTCCTCCACCTACCCTGGCCTCCTGACTTGTCTCCTCCTCCATACAAAAGCTTCCTAAAGTCATGTCTGATTCTGTCTTTCCCCTGCCTACAACTCACCATGGTTCCTCATTGCCTTGGTCAATTCAGCCAGCCTTTAGAATCTTCTGTGCTCTGGCCCCTGCCAACTTCTCACAAGTCCCCTTGAACGCATTCCAACCAGTTTTAATGCACCCCGGAAAGCCAGGCCCTCACTCTGACCTCCAGACTTCTTATCCACCTTGCTCTGCTAACTCAGCCTTCAGGTCTCAGACCATACACCCTCTCCTCAGAGCCCGCACACTTCCTGGCTGGGTCAGGCAGGTTCTCTTCACTGTTGCCCGTTCATCACAGTCTACCACTGCCCAGGCATCGGTCACAGCCTGGTCATTCTGACCTGTGCTCCTCACACCACAGCCCTAACCACTCATTTCTCTCCTGGAGCCCATGTGAGACGGAATTATTTCAGACAGCTGGTCATTTCCACAACTCCTCCATGTTGTCCCAACATGTATAAAAGCTAGGTAGGTCATGAGATGGAGGTGTGAAAAGTGGCTCTACTACCCATCTCCCTAAAAGGGCTGACGTGTGCCCCATCAACTTCCTTTCCCCATCAAAATGGGGTAGTCAAGCACTCCTAGCTCCTAAGACACCTGTGGGTGGTATTTACTCAGGGTACTGAGCTAGATAGTGGCTTCCGAACCTGAGAATACCTAGACTCTCACAGTGGAGTTGACTTTTCCTAGGGCTAAAGTTAAATACTACGAAGGACCATGACAGCCTGGCAGAGAGGGCTGCTGTCCTATCCCATACCCTGAGGACCTCATTGCGAATACCAGGACTGGACAGAACTTTCCTCATGGCAAGATTTGCATCAAGGTGGAGCTTAAGTGTGATATTCAAAGCCCTGCTCTTGACACATCCTACTGGGAAGAGGGAGGAAGTGGGCAAAGAGCTAGCCTAATGGTCCAAGAAAGGGAGGCGACAGTGATGGTAGAGGGCAGCATCCAGGACAATGTCCAAGCAGGTGGGCTCAAATGCTCTATTTGGCTGACCTGTATTCCATCTTGAGAAAACTCTGGCCAAGGTTTGATCTGAGGGCCACAGACCTGAGTCAAAACACTGAGAAGCTCAGAATCAAATCTATATCCCACTCCCTTTTGTGGTGGCCCCATGTCTTGAATAATGTTAAGAATATGACTGGGCAAATCATCTCAGGGAGCAGCACAGAGATCAATGGCAAAACCAAAGGTGACCATCTTCTATACAAAGAGGAGCTACAAATAGCTGTAAACAAGGAAGGGCAATGTAGTAGACAGGTTTTAGGGAGATCTCCTAGTTGCCATATGGAGGACAGATCAGAGGGGAAAGTGGATGCTGGAGATAAGCAGGCAGGGAAGGGACCTGTGCGGAGAGGACGAGGAACCCCCAAGAGCCCTCTCTCGTATTCTTGTTCTCCTCCATCACCTGTTCTCTGGCTTCTGTCGCTATTCAAAGATCATCTACTTCAAGCCCTCAGTCCACCCCAGGAAAATAAGAAACCTGAGGAACTGCTCCACGTATACAGGAGAAGTCAGCAGACTGGCTAGCATCCCAGCTCACTACCTGTTTCCAAAGCCAGAATGAGGGTAACATGGTACTAGAACACAGTTCCTGAGAGAGAAATGGAGCCAGAGACAACTTTCCAAATACTGTTTATTTTACTAAAATCTGAAGAGAAGCAGGTAAAAGGAATGCCAATGTCTGGGACACCAAGCCTAGGAGTGCACGTTGACAACAGCAACATACAGAGCCAAGGTGCTGAGGGCCAGCAGCCCTGTCACCATTGCTCGGGCCAGCAGTGCTGTCCAGTTTCCCAGGGAGCAGAGGTGGACGAAGGTCCTGTGGGGAAACATCACAGTGAGGGGAAGAGAACAGAAAACCCACCCCTATTTGGACCCAGCCACACACCACACCCAGCTCACTCCATGACAAAGGCCTTGTAGACACTAAGGAACATCAACAGTAGGACAGCTGGCCGGAAAGTGTGGTACAGGTCATAGCGCGTTATCATCCAGACCTGGGCGGATGCAACAATGTAATGGACCTGGAGGGAGGGAAGAAGTTGGGGTTGAGCCTTGGGGACAAACATGATCACTACCAAAGAGGAATGTCTGTGGCAGAGAGAGTGGGACTGCATACCAGACTGATGTTGGAGTCAATGCTCATCTGGATGTATTTCCAGTCAAACTCAATGCCTCGGGCTCCGACCCAGAGGGGAATGCAGCTGAGAAAGGCAAAGGGAGTGTTTCTCCAGTATCCAAACACTCTCAGAACCCAGACTCTGGGCCCCTACCCTCCAGCACCCCTGTGGAACCCAGGTGTCTTTTCTCAGGATCTAGGATCCAGGCTGCTGCACATACCGGGACATAATGAGCTCGGCAGTGGCCCAGCCCAAGGCAGCCACCATGATCTTGTACTCCCCCTTGCCAGCATTCCTGGACATGACAAGGTTTAGGCCTATTAGGTCTGCCACGTCCACAGTGGCCTTCATGAACTCCTGTGGGTCAGAGTGAAGCTTGAGTAAGCACAGGGGCTGCCAGTCTCACTCCTGCACTCCCTGCCCCTCCCTTGCCCCACTCACCCCAATGAAGTCATAGATGCCGCCTTCCCAGGTGGGGAAGAAAGTGGCCAAGAACAGCATCTGAGAATAGAAGGTGAAAAGGTCATCTCAAGGTGAGGGGACAGATAATTCACGTGATTGTTGTGGGAAGCTAAGGTACAAGTGGAGGGCAGGATACTGGTTTTGGGGTCCATCTAGGAGACGGTGGTAAGATCACTAAACTGGGGAAGATAGAGGACAGGTTCTCTGCTCCCTGAAGGGGCTGGAAGTCACAGGGAAATCTGAATCGGGTATAGAGGTATTGGAGTGGCTCCCTGGGCAGTGTTAGCACCCTGCAACACCCTCGGGGTTAGTCACGGGCCTTAACCATATCAAAACAAAACACCTCTTATCAAACCTTACAACTGACATTGTTTCACCAAAAGTGCTAAGAAAAAGTTGCTTCGAGACCTCTCCTTGAGTTCCATCTCTTCTAAGGTCTATTCTCTTAGGCAGAGGGATCAGTCCTTCCGCAGAGTCCCGAGAGCCTTACCACAGGGGGGGTTAGTAGCAGGGTCAGATCCCTGGGTCTAGAGAGCCTGGGGGCCAGGCACGTGGGTTCCGGGCGGCTCTCACCTTGCATAGCTGCACAAAGAGATAGGTGACCCCGGCCTGGACGCATTTCCAGAAGGCGTTGTACTCAGACCTGGAGAAGCGGGCGGTGAGGGGTCGGCCTGGACTCTGCGCCCTCTCCGCCCCGTGCCCACCCTGAACTCACAGGCCGCTGCACTTGTACGTGATGAAGTAGGGGAAGTAGGCGAGGGCGAAGCAGTTCCCGAAGTGGAACAGGGTCATGACGCCGGCAGCCCCGTCCCGCCGTCGCGGCAGTCACGAGAGGGCGTCTCAGGGACCAGGGCTCAGGTACCGCCAGCACACTTAGGGGCCAGGGCCTGGCGCCCA
>NW_022900931.1:54893857-54902377 GCF_012274545.1 Fukomys damarensis
TGGGAGCCGTAGTCCGGCCCCGGGCGTCGCGCGCGTGACGTCAGAGCGCCGCCGCCCCCGCCCCCTTCCCAGTGAGCTGCAGTCCTGTGCTACGTACAATTTACACCCGACGTCGCTCACAGCGGGTGTCCCTGTTTCCCGACGTGAACCCTGACCTGAAATCGCCACTACTGGCACAGAGACCGGGAGCAGTTGTGAATACTTGGGTTTTTATTTACCCCGGGGAGCCAAGTACGGGAACTGGAGCACGAGGACTCAAAGGAGGGGCCTTCTTGCTCTACTTCTCTTGGCTGAACATGTAGCGGAGGAGGTCGACCACTCGGTGACTGTAGCCATATTCATTGTCGTACCTGCAGACAGATGGAAAAAAAAAGAGGCTTGAAGGCGATCCCTCCGACCAACCCCGACTCCCCCACGATCCCCTGACACCCTTTCTCCCTTACCAGGAAATGAGTTTCACAAACTTGTCATTGAGGGCGATGCCAGCCTTAGCATCAAAGATGGACGAGTGGGTGTCACCGACAAAGTCCGTGGAAACCACCTGGGTGTCACAGTTTCAGAGGTAAGGGTGGCTAGCAGAACAAGGACCTCCAGGAGCTCAGGCTTTTGCTCTTAGGGTACACTCATCACTTCTAATATTTGATGGAGGCCTACTGTATCTTGGGACAGGGTGTGACCAAGGAACATAGGGGCTTTGTCTGTGGGGAACTCTCAAAAGGACAGGCCACAAACACCCTGAAGTTGTCCTATTTAACATTGCTTCTTGGGAATAAGGTGGGTACTTGGCATGGGCCCTCATGGAGGATGTCTCTGAGGGTGTCCCTGAGGCCAGGTCTCAGTGACCAGGATCTGTCAGTCTTGGGCACTCAGCACAGTGTCTGAGGTGGAAGGAGCGGCAGGCACACAGGCCCTGTGGGTTTCACCCCTTGTAATGGAGCACAGAAGGGTTTTTTTCAGCAGTGGAGGTGATCTGGTCAGATTCTGCTAAAAAGAGATCCTGGTACTTTGGTGAGTGGGCCTGCAGGAGCTAAAGCAGGATAGCGCACCCAAGCAGATGTACAGAGATGGAGATTCCTGCCCCAGGGAAGACATAGATGGTGTGACATCCATTCCCAGGGAAGACACCTAGCATGGCCTGGCTGTGAGGAAATGTTGAGAAAGTAGGAGTGTGTTGACCATCCACAGTATGCCAGTTCTGGGAGCTACGAAACCGAAGAGATAGCTCTCAAGTTCCTTATTTCTTGGAGTGCACATAATAGTATGGCCAACAGTAACAGTGACTGTGAAGTAAAATTTTTGGTGAGGAAAGGGGCCACAAAAAGAACATCGTTCAAGGAGAAAGGGCAGGGGTTGAAATAGAGACTTGGAGGAAGCGAGGGCAACTTGTGGCCAAATGGGGAGAAAGTGTTCTAGACTACAGGAGCAGCAAGTGCACAGGCTTGGAGGCAGGGAGATCTACTTTCCTAGGCAAGCAGTCTCTCTCTTGACATACTGAGAACAGCTCCCTGGTAAGTAGAGATCAACCCTCCCTCATCTTAGAGGGCTCCGCCCAAAGTCTCCTCAGCCCCTACCTCATCCTCACAGTAGGCAAGAATGCCAGCCATGGGTCCCTTGGCTGCTTCTTTTACAGCATCCTTGATGGCTGAGTAGGGGGCAGCCTGGGCCAGGCAGCAGGTGAGGTCCACAACAGACACATCTGGGCTTGGCACTCGGAATGCCATTCCTGTTAGCTTCCTAGAAAATCCCATAGTAGGGGCGGGAGTCAGAGTCTGTCCCTTTGCTATGGGGCCACCCAGTCATTCTGGGGTTTGTCACCCATCCTCATCACAGTTTCCTGTCCTCATACCCTTTGAGGTCTGGGATGACTGCACCCACAGCTTTGGCTGCCCCAGTGGAGGCTGGGATGATGTTCTGGTGGGCACCGCGTCCATCTCGCCAGGCCTTCTTTGATGGCCCATCCACTGTCTTCTGTGTGGCCGTGTAGGAATGGACTGTGGTCTTGGGAAAGAAGATGGTCAAAGTGAGGCCTTCTAGCTCTTAAGCTCCCATGCCTCCTCCTTCTAGGACTGGGTTGGTGGCTGAGCTGTGGAGGCTGATGTGGCTAGCACCACGTGGAGGAGAGGCACATGCAGGCTAGGGTTGAGAGTTGTACGCTGTTTTAAAACTGAACACTATCTGAGTGTGGGGAGGCTGAGGCAGGAGGATTGCTGTGTGTTTGAGGGTAGTCTGGGCCACACAGTGAGTTCAAGGCCAGCCTGAATTACATAGTGAGTTCCTGTCTCAAAAAACAAAACAAAAACTGAACACTAACACTGTGCACTGGTGGGCTTCTCCTGCCAAACCATTGTCTCCCGCCTAACTCCGTACACTAAGCAGGGCCTCAGAGGAGGTTGGGTTTCCCTGCTGTCCCTCCCACCATATCCCTGAGCTCCAACTCACCATCAATCCTTGCACAATCCCAAATCGCTCATGGATGACCTTGGCAAGGGGGGCCAGGCAGTTGGTGGTACAGGACGCGTTGCTGAAACGGCCCACACATGCATGGGCGCTGTGAGTCGCAGAGCCTCCCTTCCACTCGTGGTTTAGTGAGAAGTCAGGACGGGGATGAGAAGGCTCAGTGAGGGTGCCTTCAGGTGGCAGAGACACCTGAGGTGCAGCTAGGGGGAGGCTCCCTAAGCATGTCCTGTGGACATTGTGCTTTCTTCAGAAGTCTAACAGGTAGTTTCAGGGTGTTATCAAGATGATGCCTTTGAGACTTAGGGATGGAGAAGCAGGAGCAAGCTGATGTGAAGGAAGGGTCAGTGATCTAGCAGGAGTGGGGAAGGCGAATCTCCCTTTCCCTTCACAGGCTGATGTGTCCTCGCACCACGCACTCCTCTCAGGATGTTGCTGCCCCTCTTACCTGACAATTTTCATAGAGCCAGGGTTATATTCCTTCTCATTCACCCCCATGACAAACATTGGTGCATCTGGCGAGGGTGCGCAGATGACCACACGGTGGGCACCTGCTGAGATGTGCGCCTAGCGAGGGAGCACAGGAGTCAGGTGCTTCAAGTGTGACAGCCTCCCAGCCAGCCCTGCGCACCCTAACCCACTTACCGAAGTTGCCTCTAGGGACAGGTACACGCCTGTGGCCTCCACCACATAGGGGTTCCTGACGTCACTCCAGGGTATTTCTTTGGGGTCTTTGCTGTGGAGGATGTCAGGGTTGTGAGGAATTGCCCCTGTACAGGCCTCATCTTTAGAGTCCACAGCCTTAACCATGTGAAGGCATTTCACTGCTGACTAGACACCTGTTTGGCCTGTTACTGCCTGTCCCTCCCCCCACCGTCCCGTGCATACCTGGCTGCCCCAATGGGTGCCATCCTGCCAGCTAGCTTTGTTTTTGTGCCCCTTATGGGCCATTCTTCCTTGCCTGTACCACCCCTGCTATGCCTGGAATCAGACTGCTACCTCCCCAACTCAGGCCACCACTCTCTCAACAGGACCATCCCTGACTGTGTTCAGAGGGGTCTGACCCTTTCACCATAAGCTCCCCAGAATGAGGACCTCGTACTTTGAAGCCTGGTCTACTGCTTTCTGTTCAACTTCACTGTGAGCCCTCCTTACTACCAGTTCCTGCAAAAGGGTGCCCCTGCCAGAGGCTGAAAAGTCCCCGAAGGAAGACACCTGCATCCAGAGAGCTGGATGAGCGGCGGTCAGCAGTGGCCATAGTACCTTGTCAGCAGGCTGCTAGCAGAAAAGTAAGAGAGGCTTTCTGGTCCCTGATTTATCAGTCTACATTTTTACTTGATATTTTGACAAATCTTTGTATTTGAAATGTATTAAACATCTATTGCTGTTTTCTGCTTGGCTTTTTTAGTAAGCAAGCATGAAATGAATCAACTGTAGCAGTCTTGTCCCTTAAAGAGTTTATCACAAGTAACAGGAAAATTTGCTTCTGTGATTATTTGTTTGCATCCATGTCATCTCCTAGGCTGTTTCATCATACAGGGCTGGTCTTTGTCCTTTGTTAGTAATCCTGCCCCCCCCCGTGGGGGTTTTAACCAATGTTTGTGGGCCTTTTCTTTATTTACTTTTTTTGTGGTAATGAAGATTGAACCCAGGGTCTTCACACTGAACTACATCTGCAGACCTGTTTAAAATCTGTTTTAAAAAAAATTTTTTTTTGAGGCAGAGTTTCACTATGTAGTTTAGACTGGCCATGAATTCACTGTGTAGCCCAGGCTGGCCTCAAACTCATGGTGATCCTCTTGCCTCAGTCTCTCATGCTGGGGTTACAGCCGTGCACCACTGTGTCTGGCGAATTTTTAAATTCTTGTGACAGGTCTTAGTGTGTTGCCCAGGCTGGGATCAAACTTGTGATCCTCCTGCCTCAGGCTTCCAAAATGCTGGGAGGTCTTTTTAAGACTAACCATTCTAGGCTCCCAGTTGACTCTGTGGACTGATGGAGGCCAATGCCTGAAGGATCTAAGAAGCTCCTGCCTTGCCCCCAGCTGGTGCCACAACCTGCTGGCCCTGTTGCAGAGCCTGGCAGACTTGGGAACTGAGTGCCCCACCTCCGGTCCCTGGGTTCTCCACAGCACAGGGCAACAAAATTGACAACCAGCAGACCAACCTGGTTGAAGAAGACATCAACCCAGGAGGACAGTCTCACTTCATGACCGAAGTGATACCTTTCCACAGAGACTGGGTATGAGACAGCCTTGAAAGATAGGCTTGGAGAGGGTGAGAGCTAATTAGGGATTTCCTGGGATCCCCTAGGAGGTCCAGGCTCAGACTAGAAAGATCACAGGGCTTGTGTTCTGTTGTGAAAGGCCAGGTTTGGTGGGAGTAACCATCAAAGAGGTTGGTCCTGAAGAAGGCCTTTAACCTAGTGATATGTTTGAACTCTTGGAGGCATGCCAACATCCAGCAAAAATCAGTGCTCTGAATTACTATAGATAAGTATAAGGGGAGCCTAATTATTTTCACTAAAATTAGAGTCCTCTTTGCTTTGGTGAAGGGCTGTTCATGAGTGGTTCCTGGGGTTTGTCATTATCCAGTTGACACCTGATGCCATTGTTGCTGAATTTACTACCATAGATAAGGTAATGTAGCTGTGGATGGCAGTTGGTTTTCTCCCAATGCTGGATACCTTGATTGCCTGGGGGGAGGTCATAGACAATACTGTGGCTTTCTCTGAAGAATGGGCACAGGGCCAAAGAATTTGCAAACCCCAGCACAAAAAAAACAACCCAAAAATCAGAAACATGAAAAAGCAAGGCAACAAAATGCTTTCAAAAATTCCCAGCTTCCCTAAAGTTGGTACGGGAGGCAAAGAAGGGTAGGAATCACAAGCTATTCAGCAAATAGGTTTGAAAGGGAACCAATGGAGGTAAAACAGTTCTATAAGGTGTTTGGCAAATTTATAGAATATATAACTAATCATATAATGACTAATGAAACAAATGATCAGAGTCTAGAGAAGACACCAACAAACACCTAGTGAAGCTAAATAAAGAGATGCAAAACACGAATGTCCAGCATAGAAAAGGAGTCCATAAGAAAGATCCAAACAGAAATCCAGGACATTAAGAACATGATTTAAAGTCTGAGTAGCAGAAACGACTAATGCAAAGACAGAGTGTCAGACCTAGAGGAGAGGGCTGTGGTCAATGATCAATTAATGAGAGACTCTGACACCTTAAAAAACAACAAAGGAACATGAAAAATGGATACAAAAGCCCCCAGATGACTCAAAGAAGTCTAAAATAAGAGTAATTGAAATTAGCAAAAAATCAGAAGATAGCACAAAGGGCACAAACAACTTGTTTATATAAGTAACAGAATTTTCCAGAGATGGAAAAAGAATTTAATGCACAGATAAGTAAAACATATAGATCCCCAAATAACCATGATCAGAAAAAAACCCACACCACATAATAATTAAAATACCAGAAATACAACACAAAAGCAGAATCAATGTCCTTCCTGAGATGTCTCTCCAAACTAGCAACCAGAGGCATGCACATACACAGTCTGAGGAAGGAGGTTACAAACTCCACGTCAGATGTCTGGGCTGCAGACATGCATGACACACTGCCCTTACCACTGGTAGACATTGATTGCTTGGTTGTCCACAATCAGCTGTCCATTCTTGTGCTCCACATTCCCCTTGTACCTGCCATGTGTGGAATCATACTTGAACATGTACACCTGCAGGAGACAGAATGGATCCTAGTCTTAGGTGGCACAGTAAGCTGTCCTGGTGAGTCCCCACCTAAGTGTAGGTTCTACATTGCAGCTGGAGTCTTCCATAGAGGTCTTTGAACCCCCTTCCCACCCCAGTCCTCTTTCTGGTCCCGCCCTCTGCCTGCTTCTCACCATGTATTCTGGGTCAATGAATGGATCATTCACAGCCACCACTTTAACGCTCTTCTCCATGCAGGCTCGCAACACCAGGCGACCGATGCGTCCAAATCTGTCCAGGGACAGGCAGAGGAGGGGATGGTAGATAAAAGGGTAATGGGTAAGCTATGGTGTCGGTATCCCCACCATTTCATGTTGAAATGTAATCCCTGTTGTGAGGTATTGAGAGGGTGAGGTCGTGAGGGGACCCTCTTATGGGACCATAACAGCTTTATAAGAAGAGACCAAACCAGCAATCTTGCTCCATTCACCATGTGAGCCCTGCATTGCCCCACCAACAAGAAGGCTGTCAATGGATGCTGTCCCTTGACCTTGAACTTCATAGCCTCTAGAACTAACTAAATAAATTTATTTTCTTTACATATTTCTCAGTGTGATGTATTCAGTTACTGTAACAGAAGATGGACTGAGGAGGATGCCCACTCAAGGGGATTAGGTGGCAGTCCTTAGGCTGGGGAAAAGGCAGTCACATCTGTGTAGGCCACTGTCATCTTTTGCCCACATGAGCTCACCAGTCTCAACTCTATTTTCTGTTTCTTCTTCCATCTGTCCCTTGTCCCTTATTTTTAATCTTGTAGTCAGATGGATTTGTTAAAATTATAAGTCATATTACGTCTTGTGGCCCCAGAACCGCCATGGCAACCAGTAAAACAAGATCCAAACTTCTTACTGTGGTATACTCAGTCCTGCTGCACCCTTCTCTACTTTCTCTTCCCTTCCTCCTCCTCTCTGTGGTCTCTGCCACAGCCTACACTGACACACGTACTTCATGGCAGTCCTAGAGCACAATGAGCTTGTGTCCCACAGCTCTTGATTCTCCATCTGCCTGAAGGACTTTTCCCCAGCAAGACATAGCTCGTGCCTTTTGTCACTCAGGCCTCACTCTCATGACACCTCCCAGAGGCCTTCCTTGATGCTGCTAAATGTTGCCTTTCCAGCCTCATGACACCACTGAGGTCTACACACTTCACATAACATGTCCCTGAACTGTCTTGTGTCTGTGTTTGATGACCACCTTCCCTAGGCCTCTCTACCCTGTCTGTGCTGGGTCTCCAACTGGTTCAGTGAGCGCAGTTGGCTGAGAAGTGAGGGGATGCCCCAGCCAGTCCAGCTTCAGGAGTGGTCCTGGGCCAAAGGCAACTCACCCATTGATGCCTACAGTCAGCTCTTGACTTATAGGTGCTTTCTTGGGTGCAGAAGGAGGTGGCAGCTGTGGCTTGACTTCCTCCTTAACTGGCTCTGGTTTAGGCTCAGCCACCGGCTGCGGCTCTGGTGGGGGTGGTAGTCTGACCACTGTGGGGAGAAGGGCGACTTGAGGCAAAGAGCTGTACCACTCCATGGAAGAGAAGGAACCATCTGCCTTCCAGAACCTGTAGCTGACCGGCCTCTACTGGCCAACTGTATAGCCCAGTATTTTCCAGACCCACTTGATTTGCAGAAGAGAGGGCAGAGTGGTTTTAAAATGTCAACACCAGAGCCCCTTTCCTGCAAACAAATTCAGTGGGCATGTAGTTTTTTTGTGTTTTTGTTTGGTACCCGAAATTGAACTCATGACCTTGCACTTGCCAGGCAGGTGTGGTGCCACTGGGCTAAATCCCTAGTCCAGGCATGTAGTTTTAATAATTGCTTGGGGGTGAATTCTTTGTGCCTCAGTTTCCTCCTCTGTAAAGTGGAGTGCTTTCAACAAGAAAAGAAAACCAGTGCTTTCTCTCAGAGGGTCATTGTGAGGATTATACCAGATAACATGTAGTGTTTAGGATAGAGGCAAGGAAGCATTCCACACATTAACATTTCAAAGATCGTTTCCTGAACCTGTGAGAGAATTGTCTGGTATCTGATTATTAATAAGACATTTCACCGTTTTTTTGTATTTCAAAATCTGGTACACATCTTAGTCCCATGCTCCTCACACTGTAATGATGATCTGACTTACCTGGGGAAGTCTCTTCCTCGAAAAATAAGATTCAGTGGGTCTGCAATGAGGCCCAGGAATATTGCTTTTAAAGATTATTTACTTATCTAGGGCTGGGGGTTTAGCTCAGTGGTTTTGCCGCCTGCCTCATAAGGGCAAGGACCTAAGTTCAATCCCTGGTACCAAAAATTGAAAAA
>NW_022900931.1:54902551-54941177 GCF_012274545.1 Fukomys damarensis
AACAAAAAAAAAAAAAAAAAAAAAAAAAAAAGACTACTTATCTATTTAGACAGTGTTGTGACGTAGACTGGGCTGACCTCAAACTCCTGCCTCAGCCTCCAGAGGGCGGGGATTACAGGGGTGTGCCATTATGTCCAGTGGAATCTTGTTTTAAACAAGTACTCAGGTTGTTCTTACCCTCAGGGAAGTTTAGGAGGTAGAGTTGTTAGACCTCACAAAACAAGTGGAAACCAACTCTGCATGTGCTCCCCGCATCCCGTACTGCTCTTGGAACACCTGTACCTGGGGGGTTGCTCCCACCTGAGCTACAGTGGAAGGCTTCAGTTACAGCAGGGAGAAGGGGAGACAACCCTCTGGGTAGCAGAGGGTTTTAAACTGGGAAGTCTGACTTGGACGTCAGCCCTGGCTTAGTCACTTGCTACTGTGTGCTGCTGGGCAAGTTAATGAAACTCTCTGGCCTGTTTCCTGGATGCCACATCTGATCCTCCATGTAGAGACTGCTGAAAGGGTTCAGTGAGATCTCAAGTTTCACAAGTAGATGTTGATGTTAGTAGAGGAGGGTGGGAGTCTGATCTTCACAGTATTCATGAAGGACAGGAGGGAGAAGAGGTTGGGGAGGACTACATGATGTTGGCAGGAGTTGCTTTTGGCATGGAAATCAAAGGTCCCTGGAGGTGATGGGTCTGGGAGGTGGGACCAGCTGCCCTGTCTTCCTCCCTTCTCCCCACTGCCAAAGACCTGTGGCCTGAGGCCGGACTGAGTATTTCCAGCAACAGTGCAAGCTCATTAAGGTACTGTATTAGTGTTTATTGATGGTAATGACCTTCAGGTTCCTAATGACCTTGAGAATGTTCACACTCCCCAAAGTTCTATTTCTGCTGTCACAAAAGAGGGAGATTTTCCTACTTGGGTTAAGAGTGGGGCTCTCGGCCCACTCTGTGACCTCTCAGAAGAAAAGCCCTCTCTTCCCCTTCAGTCTGGGGGGGTACCTGATGGGAGAGTGCTGGGCTAACTCGGAGCCATACTGATCTCTCTCAACACATCAGCTCACTGAATACTGAGGCTGTGCTAGAAACCACTTTACAGAGGGAAAATGAAGCCCACGCTCACTGCCCGCTAAGTGTTAACCTGTTAACATTTCTTGGGATCCTGAAGCCCTGTCCCGCCCAGCCCCACCTACCGTGGGCAACCCCTCGTGGGAAGTGAGGAAGCATGAGGGTATGGGGCAGCCCTCCCGGAAGACCTGGGTTTCTTCGGCTCCAGTGTGTGGGTGTACAAGCGTGCACGTGTGCTCACACGTGCGCCCTCTAGCTGGGTGAGGCGGAACTGCCGGGAGTTCGAGTCCAGCCCTGCGGAATGCCAGCGCCACCATTCCTTGGCTGAGTCAGGTAAGTGGCCTGCCCTCTCTTAACCTCTGTTGGCGGCTCTGAAGGCCGGACAGGGACGCACCGGCCTCACCTGGTGGTGCATACAAGTCTAAACGTGAATGGCCCGGCCGGATAGGCTGCAGATGTCCTTGCTTTGTGTAATGTAGTACAGAGGGTCCGAGCCCACCAATCCTCAGGGCCTCTTTCTCGCTGGTCCCCACGAGCTTCAGTTTTGAGTTGGGAAACCAGTCCCCTAGTTCTTCTCCAGGCCAAGAGTCGGCCAAGAACTTCCCTTCTCCTCCCTGGTCTTGGCTTCCGGATGCAGATACTGCGCTTTCCCCTTGCGCCGGGCCCGGAGGCAGACAGCCCTTCAAGAGACTAAGCACCTAATCGCCTGGGTAGAGAGGGATCCTAGATGGTGAGCTCGCTGTGAGTGGAGGATGCAACCTGGCTCAGCTCCGGAGGCCTTGATGCCCGGGGCAGGGATGGCGGGGGTTCCCCAATGTCCTTTTTTGCCCTCCCGGGGTCGCTTCCTCACCTGGGCATGGTTGCCGCAGCAGCTGGACAACGGTGACATTGGTGAGGATGACGTCTCGTCTCGACATGGCCTCCTATGGTATCATGGCCTGGCTACCCCGGGACCCGAGATGTAACTGAGGTGCGGGGCGCCAGGGCAGCTGAGTCTGCAGCTTCTCACTGAGGCGTCAGAAAGCCCCGTGACGTCACAGAGGAGGCGATGCGCAGGCTGGGAGGGCCCGGGTTCCCCGCCACAGCCCCATGCCTGGACGCAGGTGACCGCTAGTGCTAAGCCTCCCACTTGCACCTAGAATGGAATCTACTTGTCTATGCGGGTGCTCATAAATCTTTTACCTCCGCTGTCTCCATGTTGTTCCCAATCTCTGGAGAGTTACCCGTGCTATTTTCCTTTTCCTTGGAAACAGGTCTTCCCTTGGCTGCTTCTTGGTTTCTTCCTATGCCATCCTTTAAGACTCCCCAGATAAATTTCCTAGCTTTCTCAGCGACTATTTGCCTTCATCCCCACCCACCTTCATCTTTTACTCATCTTTCAGGAAAGCTTTCTCTCACTTACCCATCCTGGCTGAGGTTCCAGTGTGCAGAATTACTTCAGAGCCTGACAAGGAAGGCTGAGGCAAGAGCATCACTTGAACCCGGGTGTTAGAGGCCAGCCTGGGCAACAGAGCAGGACCTCATCTCAAAAACAGACAAGCCACCCTGCCCAATCCCAAACAAACAGCCCAAACTACTTTCGAGCTGTCCTTTCCTTGTTTTATTTTGCCCCTAGCCATCTGGTTTACTCTCGTGTCTTCTTGCCAATTGTCTCTGCCACTAGACCCTAACACCAGAACAGCAGGGACCTCGTCTGTCTTTGTCATTTCTATATCCTGTTGACTAGAACAGTGTCTGGCACTTAGAAGGTGTTTGCTCAATAAATAATAGAGGCCTACCCTTGAGATACTGAATAATTCTGTTCCAGATCACTGCAAGAAGGCAAATATTGCAATAAAGTAGGTCATACAAATTTTTGGTCTCTCAGTGCAAAACGAAGTTAGGCTTACAGTGTATTTATTGTAAGTGTGCAAAAGCAGTATGTATAAAAACACTAATTTTTTTTTTTTTTTTTTTTTTTTTTTGTACTGGGGATCGAACTCAGGCCCTTATGCTTGTGAAGCAAGTGCTGGAACCACTGAGCTAAATCCCTGGCCCAAAACAATATATATTTTTTTAAGATGGGTTCTTGCTGCGTTACCCAGACTGGCCTCAAACTTGGCTTTCATCCTCAGCACTATAAGAAACAAAACAAAATAATTAAGGCATTATTGCTAAAAATTGCTAGTGGGTGTCTAGTTCCAGCTACTTGGAAACCTCAGGCAGAAGGATCATTTGAGCCCACAGGTTTGAAACCAATCTGGGCATCGTAGCCAGATCCCATTTCTAAACAAACAAAACCAATAATTCTAAGGATTATCTGAGCTATTAGAAAACGGCATCAAAAGACTTAGCCAAAGCAGGGTTACCACAAAGCTTCAAATGTGAAAAAAAAAAAAAAAAAAGCAATATACATGAAGCACGGTAAAGGAAAGCACAGTAAATGAAATTTGCCTGTATTCAAGTGAATAAATAAATATCGCCTCTAAGAGTTCCTTCTGCTCCCCAGGCTTATAGAAGCCACCAAATTGGTATCTTCTCACAGCACCCTGTTCCTTTCCTTGTAGCTTTTCCTGCAATGTGTCACAACCTGGTTGTTGGTCACTGGTGCCCTGTGTCTGCCATGGGCTCTAAGCCCACCATAGGATGGGTACTTGGACCCATTTTGTTCACCACTGTGCCTCCAGTTCCCAGTACAGGGACTTTCAGGAAATGTTTGTGAAAGAAGCAGGTGGACAAACGGTAGCTTCCTCTAACGCCCTGGTGTGAGGGCTTGTTTTAACATGAGTGGCTCACAGGAAGGCACCTTTGCTTATAGGGCCAGTTGACACATAGCTGTGACCAAGATTTAGGGGTGTGGGAATTTGTGCCATAGGAGTCACCACCCCAGAGAGAGAGGTGGAAGGAAGTATAAAGTCACAGGATGACATAACCTCTTATTTCCCCAAATGTCCATGGGAACTCAGTTTGCTGAAGCTTTCCTGCCTAGATGGCCTGGGAGAAGTGGGATTGCAAATAATCTGGAGGAAAATGAGGTGATTTCAATGAGCCAAGGCCAAAAAAACAGATGGCTAATCAAACAAAGTGGGCAGATTTTAACATGCACAATCAAGGAGGAAAAAAATAAAAGGCATAAACAAAACGAGGCATGAAAAGGGATTGATTTCATAAAAGCGTATTTGAAAATTTAGATGCAATTGAAAATTTTTTTCAAAATTATAAATGGCCAAGCTGAGCATGGTGGTATACACCTGTAATTCCAGTAGTCTGGGAGGCTGATGCAGGAGAATCTTAAGTTCAAGCCCAATCATGGTAATTTAGTGAGGTCTGGCCTAAAAAAAAAATTCTTCTTAAAGGGGCGTGTGAAGGCCTTGGATTCAATCCCCCACCCTCACCCCATATTAAAACATGTTAAGAAGAAACAGTAAATCTGACCTGGCCAATAACAAGAGAAGAAATAGATTATGTTATGTCCTCCCAAAGCCTGGTTCAGATCCACATAGTTTTACGGGCAGCCCTGCCAAAGCACCGGGAACAGATATTCACCTTTCTATATAAACTGCAGCGGATCCTAACTAGAGCTGGGAAGCCCAGTGGCAGATGCCATTCGAAGAGGGCTCTGGGTAGGGCACTTACTGTGAGGCTGTTTGATGGAAAAGCCATTGTATGTATGTACCCTGCACCTGCTCTGGCATCCCCGGGGACAGTCACTACTGAAACTTCCTCCATTCACTCTAGCTAAACAGCGCAACCATGTTACCAAAAGCAACCAAGGCCCATGACATAAGAAGGGACGATCCCAGGCCAATCTCAGTTTTAGATACAGATGCCAATGTCCCAAACCACATAGTAGCAAAGGGGAACAGAGAGACTTAAGAGAGAAGGATTGGGGGTGGGGATGGAGGAAGGGCAGAGAAAAGATGGAATGCATTCCGAAAGGAGAATCCCTACTTCTCAAATTGGGGCTGCTTAGAACCCTGAAGTTCATCACCTACTCTTCCTTGCCTGGCCACCTCTTGCTTGGCCTTGGACATTCCATCATTTAGGTACTAGATGGGGGTGGGAGAGCCACACCTAGGGTTACCCAGAGATCTGCTTTTGTCACAGGAGCATGACACCGAGAAATAGATCTGATGAGCTCAAGCTTGTAGAGGTGGCCCAATTAGTCACCTCTATTTGCAGAGCTCCGAGAAGGTCTCCAGCCTGGGATGCCTGGTTCTGGGTGGAGCCAACTGTCCAGGATCTGGGGTGGAACCTTGGGTCCTATGAGGAGAGTGGGCCTGGTGCCCTGGTTGGAGCAAAGCCTGAAAACAAGTGCAGACTCTTGCCACATCTGGGCACCCACACACATAACTCTGCCACCCCCACCAGCCCACACCCTGCACATTCCTTTGTGCCTTCCCTTCCCACCAACAAACCCATTTCCACCCCCAGGATCAAATCCCGTGTATCTTTCACCCCATGCCCAAAACTCTACCCACCCACTAGCTCATCTAAACCAGCTTCCAGGCAGATATGCTGCTGCAGACCTAGCACCCACCACTTGCCCTTCCTTCTAATGTCCCTCTTGGCCAAACTTCCATCCATTTTCCCCTCCAACCAGAGCCAATAAGTCAACACGTGGGGCTTCAGATCAGGGTTTATGAGGCCCCAGGGGAGAAGGGCAGTAAGGAAGAGCTCCTGACCCCAACCCCAGTGCTGGCTGACAGCTCCTGCTGTCCCAGGTCCTTGGCCCCTCCCTGGGGCTGCCTTAACCGGATTTTCAGGAGACACTGCGTCTCAGCTCATGGCAATCACCGCCAGCGCTTGCCCAAGGGCTGGGAGTCAAGAGGACTGGGTTCCATGGTGACAATGTGATCTTGACTCTAACTCTCCACATGGGACTCTGCTGCTATAGGGACCCAGACTCCCTTCTCTCCAGCACACAGTGAGGCTGAGGCTCAGGCTTGGACTCTTCTCTCTTGGCTTCTTCTAATCCTCTCATGTGTTCCATCTGTAACTATTCACTGGGCCCCAGACAATGTTCTAGAAGCTGGGGATACAGCAGTGCCTCACATAGATAAAGGCCCTGTCCTTTGGAAGTTTAAAATTTGGAGGTGAGACACAATAAGAAATAGAGTTGGTTTTAGATCATAGTACATACTGTACAAACAAATGGATAATATAACAGAGGGTAACTAATCCCATGTCACTCTCAGGGGTTGCTCAGGGAAGGTTTTTTGGAGAAGATGACATCGGAACCAAGTACAGAATAAGAGGAGCCTGTCATGTGAGGTTCTGGTTTCTGAATTCTAGGCAGAGACAAGGGCATGTGCAAAGGCAGTGTAGTAGCAATTTGGATAATATGTGGTTGAGGAACAGATGCAATGCTACAATGCCTGTGTGGCTAGAGCAGAGTACATGAGAATAGGAGTGGGATCCACAAGAGCAAGGTCTAATGACTCCCCAACTCTCCTGGAGTTCTTTCCTCCCTCTGACCATGCCTCGCATCTTTCCAGACTCTCATTGCTAGGGAAACTGGAGCTGAGGTCTCTCAGAGGAGTAATATGGCTGCAGGATCACAGGGTCCCAGGTCTGGCAGGTGGTTGGAGGTGGATTTGTTAAAAGAGGAGGCTTAGACCATGGGTCAAGAATGAGAAGAGGAGGTGGTGGGCAGGCAGACACCCTTCTCTCAGGTGGAGGGCCTCAGAGGGGCAAGGAGCAAAGATGCTAGGGCTCTTCTCTATGGATGACTCACACTCTCTTCTTCTTCATTGCCCAACACCAAATCTCCCTGGGAAATACCTCCTTGACTGCCTCATAGGCGGAGTTGAGTCATGGGGGTGGAGAAGAAGCTGGATAAATAGCAGT
Source organism: Fukomys damarensis (assembly GCF_012274545.1). Classification (NCBI taxonomy): domain Eukaryota; kingdom Metazoa; phylum Chordata; class Mammalia; order Rodentia; family Bathyergidae; genus Fukomys; species Fukomys damarensis. The sequence goes on from NW_022900931.1 coordinate 54,909,436, forward strand.
CTTGCTTCCCAGGCTCCTCTCTGCATTCTCCCCATTTTCCCAACAACATGCATCCTGCCAGTTTAGTCAGCTCCTGCTGCCTCCTCCTGCTGCTGGGGGCCATGCCTGGATGGGCAACCAAGGATGACCCTATTGAGAGGGTCATTGAAGGGATCAACCGAGGGCTGAGCAATGCAGAGAGAGAAGTGGGCAAGGCCCTGGAAGGCATCAATAATGGAATCACTCAAGCTGGAAGGGAAGTGGAGAAAGTTTTCAATGGACTTAGCAACATGGGGAGCCAGGCCGGCAAGGAGGTGGAAAAGGGCATCAACCACGGCTTGGACAAGGTAGCCCATGGGACCAACAGTGGCATCGGACACACAGGAAAGGAAGCGGAGAAACTTGTCCATGGGGTCAACCACGCGTCTGGACAGGTTGGGAAGGAGGCAGACAAAATAATCCATCATGGGGTCCATTCTGGGGTCAACCACGCGGGAAGTGAAGCAGGGAGGTTTGGTCAGGGAGCCCACCATGTTGCAGGGCAGTCTGGGAAGGAAGCTGGGAGGTTTGGCCAAGGGGGCCACCATGTTTTTGGTCAGGCTGGGAAGGAGGGAGAGAAATTTGGTCAAGGGGTCCACCATGCTTTTGATCAAACTGGAAAGGAGGCACATAAGTTAGGTCAAGGGGGCCACCATGTTTTTGGTCAGGCTGGGAAGGAGGGAGAGAAATTTGGTCAAGGGGTCCACCATGCTTTTGATCAAACTGGAAAGGAGGCACATAAGTTAGGTCAAGGGGGCCACCATGTTTTTGGTCAGGCTGGGAAGGAGGGAGAGAAATTTGGTCAAGGGGTCCACCATGCTTTTGATCAAACTGGAAAGGAGGCACATAAGTTTGGTCAAGGGGTCCACCATGCTTTTGATCAGGCTGGAAAGGAGGCACATAAGTTTGGTCAAGGGGGCCACCATGTTTTTAGTCAGGCTGGGAAGGAGGGAGAGAAATTTGGTCAAGGGGTCCACCATGCTTTTGATCAAACTGGAAAGGAGGCACATAAGTTAAGTCAAGGGGGCCACCATGTTTTTGGTCAGGCTGGGAAGGAGGGAGAGAAATTTGGTCAAGGGGTCCACCATGCTTTCGATCAAACTGGAAAGGAGGCACATAAGTTAGGTCAAGGGGGCCACCATGTTTTTGGCCAGGCTGGGAAGGAGGGAGAGAAATTTGGTCAAGGGGTCCACCATGCTTTTGATCAAACTGGAAAGGAGGCACATAAGTTTGGTCAAGGGGGCCACCATGTTTTTGGTCAGGCTGGGAAGGAGGGAGAGAAATTTGGTCAAGGGGTCCACCATGCTTTTGATCAGGCTGGAAAGGAGGCACATAAGTTTGGTCAAGGGGGCCACCATGTTTTCGGTCAGGCTGGAAAAAATGGAGGGAAGTTAGGTCAAGGGGTCCACTATGTCGCAGGTCAGGCTGGGAATGAGGCAGAGAGCTTTGGTCAAGGAGCCCACCATGCTGTGGGTCAGGCTGAAAATGAGGCAGAGAAGTTTGTTCAAGGAGCCCACCATGCTTTTGGTCAGGCTGGGAAGGAGGCAGAGAAGTTTAGTCAAGGAGCCCACTATGCTGCAGGTCAGGCTGGGAAGGAGGCAGAGAAGTTTGGTCAAGGGGTCCACTATGCTGCGGGTCAGGCTGGCACAGAGGGAGAGAAATTTGGCCAGGGGTTTCACCATGCTGTGGGTCAGGCTGGGAATGAGGCAGAAAAATTTGGTCAAGGAGCTCACCATGCATTTGGTCAGGCTGGGAAGGCGGCAGAGAAGTTTGGTCAAGGAGTTCATTATGCTGCTGGTCAGGCTGGCACAGAGGGAGAGAAGTTTGGCCAGGGGATTCACCATGCTGTGAGTCAGGCTGGGAATGAGGCAGAAAAATTTGGTCAAGGAGCTCACCATGCATTTGGTCAGGCTGGGAAAGAGGGAGAAAAAATGATCCAAGGGGCCCAACCTGAACTTAGCCATGCTGCAAAGGAGGCACAACAGTTTGGCCATGATACTCAGTATGTTGCAGGGCAGGCTGAGAAAGAGGGAGGCAAGGTAATCCGTGGTATCCAACCTGGGGTCAACCAGGCTGGGAAGGAGGTAGAGCACTTTGGCCAGGGAGTTCACCATGCCATTGAACAGGCCGGAAAGGAGGCGGACAAAGTGGCTCAAGGGTTCCATGCTGGGGTCAACCAGGCCGGGAAGGAGGCAGAGAAATATGGCCAAGCGGTCAACTACGCTGCGGGCCAGGCCGGCAAGGAGGCGGAGAAACTTGGCCAAGGTGTCCACCATGCTGCTGGCCAGGCCGGGAAGGATGTGGACAGGTTGCAGCAGGATGTTCATAATGGGGTCAACCAAGCCAGCAAGGAGGCCACCCGGCTGCTGAATGTAGGTGAACAGGGGTGGGGAAACTGGGGAGAAGGGACTGGGAGGGAGAGGTTAAACCCTTGGGACATTTGGGCAGTCCATGTTGTCTTCATTGGTCAGAGAAGCTGGGGAACCCACATAACTGTGTTTCCCTTCTTCCTTCTTTTACTAAGGACCTGTTAAGTAGGTCAGATAAATTAAGATATCTTATCAGCAAAATCTACCTCAGATGTCTAGAAGGTGCCTAGTCCCACCTTTAGGAAATTGCCCTCCAGTTGAAGGGATCTAAAGTGAACAACATGTAGTCTTTCTTAGAAATAGGAAACAGTTCTCAAATCAGGTCTCTCAACTGCAGACAGAATGATTGTTGAGAACAACCAGTGTAAGAGTGAGCATGAAGAATTGCTTTTGGAGATGAGCTTCTTTGTGTTTAATCTTTGTAACAATCCTCTAAAGTGGTTGGGAGGAGGATGCTGACTCCCCGATGCTCAGATAAGAGGATTGGTTAAGGTCAAGTGGTGAGTGCTTAGTTGGAGAATTATAGGTTGTGGTTCTTCCTCTTCCTCTACACTGCCTGATCAAGGGAGGCTTTCTGTTACTCGTTTTATATAGGGGGAACAGATATTAGGGACTAGGAGAGCAGTACCATTCACAAAACAATAGGCATCAAGGAGGAGCTTGGGGGATAGCAGAAGGCTGTCCCCCAGTCCCCCATTTTCCAGTCTACAAGAGCAGTCACTGGATTAACACATTGTGACAATATCTTGAGGACTGGCCCAGGCCTCAAAGCTCAGAGCCACATCTTCTGGCAGGCAGGGAGCCAGAGAGGGGTGGGTGGGGAGGAAGTGCCAGTGTAGAAAGAGGGCCCTGAGTCGGACCACCTGAGTGGAAGCTGGGGAGGGGGGTTTGAGGTGGGATATGAGACAAAAAGAGCAGCAGGGGTTGGAGTGCAGCTGAGAGACACGGCTGAGCAAAGGGGTGAGGTCAAGGAGGGCATCGGGCTGAGGTAGGGTTGAGGCTAGAATGTGTAGAGGGTTGATCTGAGGTCAGAGCCGAGGGTAAACCACAGTCCTGGTATTTGCATGGGCTTTCTGGGTTTCCCTTCCCGTTAGGCCCCTCAGTGATTGGGAGTGTTTCCTCAAGGCCCAAGTAAAAGGGGTTCACAAAAGGCCGGTCAACAGGAGGCAGGCACCCTTCCCATCTCTCACACATCTCCTACAGCAGTGTGGGCTTTGGGTTTTCTCTGTGGACAGAGAGTGAGGACAGGATGCAGGCTCCGCCTGTGCTTCCCACCCCACCCCCAACCACCCTAAAGGGGAGCAGTTACTGGGTAAAAGGAACCTGGAGACCCTTGAGGGTGGAGCGGGTGGTGATGACTGCCTTGGCTTTGTCCACAGGGCTCTCAGCACAGCGGGCATACCGGCCAGCACGGAGGAATCGGAACCACCCCATTAACATCTGGAGTAAGTCTTCTGGGCATAGCATGGGCCTGGTAGGGGGATGGAGGCCCCTTGGAGTGGGTGGTGGTGGGGTAGCAGCTGGCGACTGACCTTTTCTCCTTGAATTCCAGGCCTCGGTCAACAAGCCTTTCATCAACTTCTTGGGTCTGTGGAGGGTAAGTGCCTGTATGGTTTCTACTTTCTGCTCTTTGTCCGGAGAGATGGTGTTCCATCCCTTTCCCGTGGCTTGTTTGGGGACAGCTTCCCTTTGGGCAGACTTGGTCTCGACAGAGACATCCAACCTGTTCTGGCTGCTCCTCCCCTTCATCGCCTGCTCTGGCTTTCAGCTTGTGGGTTCATTCCATTCCCACTGAGGCAAACACAGCTGGTAGAAACAACCTTCAGGGCACTTAAGTATCTGGGAGCCAGAGAGGGAGGGACTGCTGACGCTATCTCTCCACACACCCTCGTGGGACCCGCCATCTCTCCTTGGATTCCCAGGAGCTGGCTGGCTCCCCTCCCTTTCTGCCCTCCTGGGATCAGCTCTGTGTCCCCATCCCTGCTGCCTTGTGTCAGTGTGCTGGGCAGTGCGTGCTCGGAGCTCCGTCTTTTCCCCATCTGAGAGGATAAGGTTCTGGGGAATCCTGGTCTTAACTCTGGGCCCAAAGTCCTGTCTCTACCTTTGTACTTAGTACATCTACAGCCTGAGATGGGGACTCAGGGCTGAAGGCATGTGACAGTCCCATTCTAGCCCAGGCTACGGGGGTGGCAGAGGGTCCTCAGAAGCAAAATGACAGAGGTCCTTGCTTTCCACAGAGACCCCCTGCCCCACTAATTGGGAGGGCCGGCTCTTTATTCGCCCCACATGAGGTGCCACTGTCCTGAAGGTAGTCCCTAGAACACAAGCAGTTCCTGGGCCAGAGGAGCCCGTCTCCTCCTCACTCCTTGATGGGCTCAGGTCTGGGGTTCCTCATGGCTGGGCACTCTGCATTCACTCCCTCTCCTCTCTTCCAGAACGTCGCCAACATCATGCCCTGAACTGATGCCCTGGCACAGTAGTGTTCCTGTTGTCCTCCAGTTGAAATGGCCTGAGGGACTGGGGGTGGGGGAGAGGTTCCCGGAGTACCTTAAGAAGATATACTGAGATTTGTGAATAAATGTGACCTACTATTTTCTCTCATCACGGTCCACTGTGCTCCACAAAGAGGGATGAGAGTGGAGGAAGTGGGGGCTTGCATCTTCTCTTCTTGTTCTCTGCTGCACAAGATGGATTGAGGTGGAGATCTCAAGCTGATCGCTCAAAGAGGGCAGTTCAGGGAAAAAGCCACACTTTGCCAGTGTGCAAAGTTTGTGCTCAGCATTCGGAAGAGCACCCATACAGGAAAAAGCCACTGTTGGTCAGTGGTGGGGACGTAGGGCACCAGGGAGAGGATGGGGGTGCCTAGGTGGAGACCAAGGGGGCAGCATCCTCATTGAGGGGGTGTGGTAACCAAAGAAAAATAGCTTGTTTTTATTGTGTAAGGAAGATGTGCTGAACGCTTTACATGAATGACATAATTGAATTCTCCCAACCACTCAGTTAAGTAAGAGGTACTGTTACTGGCAACATTTTATAGGGAGGCACGTGGAGGCTTGCAGGGCTGGGAAATGAGACCAAGTCTGCATGATCATTTCAGGGAGGGAGAGAACTATGAATGCTATTCTGTTTGGCATCATAGGGATAAGGAGAGAGGACAGAGACACATGGGAGAGGTTCTGAGGAAGGGGAGGAAGGCAGAAGGCTCAGGCAGGAGACACACTGGTGACAAGAGGAGAGCCTCTTCAGCGGTGACCGAATGGAGACACAGAAGGCCCAGTTTTCAGATCCAAAGCCCAGATTCAAAGGCCAGAGGAGTCATGAGAGCGACCACTGTGTACTGAGCACTTAAGAGACTAATCCTGTGTGAAGCCACTTGTAACCCCTTAAGACTTCGGTAATTTAAAAGCATAAGTCCTTTAATCAGCCCCACTGTCTGAGGAAGGAAACTGAGGCTCAGTGGGGCAAGGGCACAAGCCATGAGAAGGTAACAGGCCTGAACCTGGTTCCCAGTCTGCTGCCAGAGTCCTGCCTCTCACACTTGTCACCCAAATCTCTACCACTTCCCAAGCACTGGCAGGGTGCCAGCATCCTGCATTCCCATCAGGAACAAGTGCCAGGGGGCAGCTTATTCCTCCCTCCTCCAGGGGCTATAATTTCCTCCTCTATAAGGGTGGTGAGGTATCTGCCAGTATGGACTGCAATCATTGCTTCCAGCTTCCAAATTCCATCGATCCTGGGGCTAAAAATAAGAGGTAGTGTTCTGGCCTTTGGAAAATTTGGCTGTTCAGGGAGATGGCATGTAAACAGAATATGAAAACAAATACAAAACAATGTGTCAATAAGACAGCTAAAGGACAAATAGGGAGAGGAAGGATCTGCATTTATATAATAAAGTCCTTGAAACTTTATATTCACTGGCTTTTCCTTATTTTGTAGAACACCATCATTTTATTTTGTCTGTTCCTTCCCTGCCCACAATACTTTATTTTGAAAATGTTTCGAAAGTGCCAGAAAGATGAGTTTTACAGTGCACAGCTGCATTTTCACCACTTAGATTCTACCATAAGTATTTTATTACACTTGCTTGATCACACATCTATACATCTAGCCACCTATTGGTACATTTTAGATGCCTTTCAACGTGAATTGCAGACCTCTCTTTTCCATACTTTACTAAACAGAACAATTCTTTCACAGCAGACACTTGCTGAGGGTCTGTTCTCTCCTGGACTCTGGTTCATACACATTGGAGAAGGGCCGGCGATGTAGTTCAGTGGCACTGCACCTGCCTGGAAAGTGTAAGGTCCTGAGTTCGATCCCCTGTACCAGGAAGAAAAAATTCATATAAACTGGAGGAGCCCTACCTGAAGGAATGCTACAGTGCCTGCTTTTGCAAAGGCAGTATCAAAGAGAGCTCATTTTTTATGAAGTAAAAGTTTTTATTGACTTTATTTATATGTACTTTTTGCGGGGGCTGGGTTTGTTTGGAGAGGAGTTATATTCTCAAAGTACCAAAGAGATAGGAGATAATTCATTATGCTTATGCATGCTTATGTGCAGGGCTCAATCCTAGGAAGCTTCTGGAAAAGTAGGGCTTTGAACTGGCTTTGAAGGGTAAAGGAAATACTAGGGCCCTCTCCTGCCTAGAGGGCTTTCTGCTGTCCCCTCTGCTGGGAATTCTTCCCATATCTCTGTCCCCATAGCTCTCTGTCCCCCAGAACAGCTCCTCCTTCCTCTTTAGGTCATAGCTACTATGACTCTTCAGCCTGAACATCAGTCTTACCTGTCATTATCTCTCATCGCACCCTAATCTTGTCCTTCATGTTGCTTATGATAATTCATAATCATGTCATGAACATTATTTAACATTAATTCCCCTCATTAGACTAAGAGGTTGAAGAGGTGAGGTCAAGTCAGGCAAAAATGTCTGGTATTTGAGCAGAGGGCTTGGGCAGCCTTGGGAAAGGCCATGGAATAAGAATGATCAAGAAGTAGGCTGCTTTTCTGAGAAGGGTGGAGCAAGGCTAGGGAGCAGCAGAGAGGAAGGACCAGTTTCTGCAGATGTGGAAGAACAGGGAGAGGAGTTTGGGTGGGACTCTCAGGACTATTTTTTGCCAGGTGCTTACTGAATCAGTGCTAAGCACTTATAGACATGATTCATCCAGCCTTACAGCCGCCCCATGAGGTAGGTACCATGATTATCCCTCACAGATGATGGAACTGAGGCTTTTGGAAAAGGGAGAGAGTTGCCCAAGGCCACCTAGCTAGAGAGGTGGCAGAGCTCATTCAAGAGTACTTCCTGATAGTAATCTTCATTAGTGAGGTGCCTGACTGACCTGTGAGCCTCAGCAAAGGGAAAGAGATTCCTCTAGAACTGGTCCTCTTTACAAATAGGTCTCTGCATTTGGCCTTTTCAGGACACTTGCATACATGTGTGTCAAAGTTAAATGGCTCCCAAGAAAGCATTCTGAGGGTACCAATACACCTAGCACTGCCAGGAGCACACACTGCATCCTTCTGTGTGCCAAGCACTTCCCTGAGCTCTTCGCATGTACATACTAAAGCTGGTGATCCTCGGGTTCACCCATGTTTACAGACAAGGAAACTGTTACACAGGTGCGTGAAGCTCACACTAGGAAATAGTGAAGCTGAACTTGAACTTAGGCTCCAGGAGAAGTACTGTGAATATGGTGAGTTTGCTGGTGCCGGTTTGATCCCATAAAGAGAACACAAACATCAGTCCAATTCAAGGCCTTTTCTTCTCCTGGTACTCAGAGTTTAGACTCCATTCTCTCCCTGAAGCCTCCTCCTTGGTTTCTGTATTTTCCAGACTTCCATGTTTTGTACCTTAAAGGGACTGTTAATATCTGCCTCAAAAATCAAAACATTCATTCAAAGAACCAGCTCTTAAATTCACTTATTCTTCACATTTTCTTTTGTTTGGTCTCCATGTCATTGATTTCCACTTTGGTTTTTACGATTTCCTTCCTAGTACTGAGTTGGAGTTTGGACTGTTCTTGCTTCTTTAGGACCGTAAAGTGCATCATTAGGTTGTTTATTTGAACTCTCTCTTTCTTTTTCCCTAATGTGAGCATTCACAGCAACAAACTTCCCTCATAGGACAGCTTTCTTTGTGTCCCATAGGTTCTGGTATGTTGTGTTGGCATTAGCATTTGGTTTCAGGAATTGTTAAATTTCTTCCTTGACTTATTCTGTGACCCAGTGAGTACTTAGGAGTGTGCTATTTAATGTCCAGGTATCTGCAAAATTTCTGCAGTTTCTTTTGCAATTGATTTAGTTTGTGTACTATGGTCTGATAATATACCTGAGATAATTTCAATTCTTTTCTATTTATTTAAGCAGGCTTTATAACTAGTAGGTGATCTATTTTGGACAAAGTTTCAATTTACTGCTGAAAGAATGCGTACTCTGCTGTAGTATGATAAAACACTCTACAGATATCTATTAAGTCCATTTATTTGAAAATGTGGTTCAGCTCTGGTATTTCTTTACTTGGTTGATCTTCTATTTGTAAAAGTGGGGGACTGAAGTCCCCTACTATGATTATGTTGGTGTTTATTTGATCTTTTATGTCCAGTAGTATTTGTTTATGAAGGTAGGCATGCCAGTGTGTGGGGTAAATATATTTAAAATTATTATCTCTTCCTGTTGTTTTTTCCCTTCATTAATATGTAATGATCTTCTTTGCCTGTGCTGATCAGGCATGAAATTCATTTTGTCTGAGAATAAGATTGCTACCCTTGTTTGCTTTCAGGGTATTGGTGCATGGACAACTATTTTCCAGACTCTTGATTTTTATTCTATGAATTTTATTTTGAATTAGATGTGCCTCTTGTATGAAACAAACTGTTGAGATGGTTTATTGTTTTGTTTAGATTTTTGTTTTTTTTGAGACAGGGTATCATTATGTAGTTTGGGCTGGCCTTGAACTCATGATGTAGCCCAGGCTGGCCTGGAACTCTTGGTGATCCTCCTGCCTCAGCCTCCTGAGTGCTGGGATGGATTATAGGCATGAGCCATGTCACCTAGCTTGATTTTGGGGTTTTTTTAAATCCAGTCTTTCAATCTGTGTCTTGTAGCTGGGGAGTTGAGAACATTTACGCTGAGAATTATTTCTCAGGTATTGACTTGTTTATGTCATTGTGTTACTTCTGTTGTTGATTCCTTTATTTTTCCTTTTAATTTAACTGTTCAGCTTCTGGACAGCGAAGGAAACAATCAGTAAAGTGAAAAAACAACCTACAGAGTGGGAAAAATTTTTGTTAGCTACTCCTCTGATAGAGGACTAATATCTAGAATTTAGGAAAAAAGAAAAACAGACCTCCCCACAAAAGACTCAAACAAAAAATGTTCAACTGAAATGAACAGACACTTCTCAGAAGGAGTACAAAGGACTAATAATATAAGAAAAAATGATCAACATCTCTGGCTTCTAGAGAAATGCAAATTAAAACAATACTGAGAGTCCCTCTTACTCCAGAGAGAATAACTATTACTAAAAAATCAAATAATAGCAAATGCTAGCAAGGCTGTGGGGGAAGAGCCACCCTTCTAACGTTGTTGGTGGGAATGTATACTGTACAACTGTTATAGAAAACAGTATGGAGGTTCCTCAAAACACCTAAAACTAGAAATTCCACTCACCCCAGCTATTTCTTTTCTAGATAGCATCTCAGAAGAGTTAATGACATCATACCAGTGATACATAAATACCCATGTTCACAGCAGCAAAACTCATAATAACTAAATCTTGGAAGTAGCCCATATGTCCATCAACAGATAAATGGATAAAGAAAATGTGTTATTTTATAAATAATGGAGTATTACTGTGCCATAAAGAGGGATAAATTTGAGTCATGTGCAGGCAAATGGTTGCACCTTGAGACCATAATTTTAAGTGGAGTAAATCAGACACACGAGCTTAATATCACATACTTTCTCTTATATGAGAAACTCAAAGTATAAATCATAAAAAAGATAAGACAATAGGAAACAGGGAGATAGTTGTTTTACAAATGGGGGAGATCCAGAGAGGAGGGAGGAAGGAGAGAGGAAGGGGAATAAAAATAATCAAGATATGTTAAGTACATGTACCTATTCCTTAATATGTGTGTAAACATTATGTACTACAAATCCAGGCTAATAAAGAGTCAAAGTACTTGCAATGTCCCCCAAGCCCCACCGTCTGGGTCCTTTATCTGTCTAACTTCAACTCTTCACATTTCCCCAGCAGACAGCATGGTTCTCAAAAAGTAGGTTCTTTCCTCAGGGCCTTTGCACCACTGCTCTCTCTTCTTGGGAAACTCTAGCTCAAGATATCATCATGCCTGGCTCTATTAGTTCCTTCAGGTCTCAGTTCATTGGTCACACCTCAAAAAGCCCTTCCCTGACAGTCAAATTTAAAATTCTCACTTTTTCTTCTCTATCCCAGTCTTTTGCTGTATCTTTCTTCAAAGTTAATATAACTATCTGACAACTGTGTTAACTTCTCCTGCCACGACAGTGAGCTCCTAATCAGAAAAATGCTGATCTTGTTCCCACATTATATTCTAGTGCCCAGAGTAAGTGTGGGACACCATAGCAACTCCATAGAGGTTTGTTGAATGAATGAATGAAGTAGTGATTTAGAGAGAAAAGCTGAAACAAGAAGGTCTTAGACATGACCCCAGCATGTCAGAGTTAGGGTGCTATTAGGTAAAAGAAGGGAGGGATGGAGATCTTGTAGATAAAGCTGTTTGGTATTAGGCAGATATAGGTCACATTTTGACCCACTCCATTTTGCCATGATCTTTTCGCATATGGTCTTGTGTGTGATGTTCAACCACATCTGGACCTCAGTCACCTCATCTGTAAAATGGGAATGACACTGACTTTACAGTGAAGAATAAATGAGGCCATGAATATGGAAGCATAAGAGATTCCATTTGGCTCACTCCACGTTCATAATAAATATGCTGTAATTCTGACCCAAGGGGGCCCCTCAGGCCCAGGATGCCAGAGGGCAGTTTATCCAAGAAAGTAGAACATGGTTGTTTGGGAGAATTTGATGGTTTGTGGACATGGCTTTCAGTAACTGAATCATAGTGAGAAAGTCCCTGTCTTCTCACTTTCCTTCTAAGCTTTCAGATGAGGTTAAAGAGAAAGAATAAATTTCTGGGCCTGTGTGCCTAAACACTCTCAGCCTTTTTAACGAAGAGGGTAGAGGAGCTGTAGCCAGTTATGATGCAATGTCATTGTTTGTACCTGTTTTTCTGGTACTTTCTATCTAACAAGTGATGCCGGCTTTTGTGATATAATGTATTCTCTTAAGATATTCTCAAGCCAGAAAGTAGGCTGGTCTACAGAGAAATATTAGTGGAGAAGTGTGAGAGCAGATGGACTTAGGGGAGAGAGTCAGCGAGTGCTTTGGCCAGAGCTCTTCCTCTGCCCGTGACCCTGACCTCAAGCAGAAGGGAAGCAGCCAGCTCAGGCGCAGGGGTCTCCAGCGCTAACCCGGAGGGCCCCACATTTATGCCTGTACCCTCTCTTTTCACACGGAGCCTCAGAGTGAAACCCAAAGCAGCTCCATGAGGAGAGAAATGAAGGGGCTTTGACAACCAGGAGTTGGTAGGGGAATGACAGAATGACAGAAAAAGGCTTGATAATCAGCTACAGTTCTTCTTAGTATTTTTATTATTACCATCATCATTATCATCATCATTAAAGAGTCAGTGATGGAACAACACGGAGGTGGAAGCTGAGGACAGTCAGGTATGGTGTTTACATGCTAAGAAGTATAGGATGTTACAAGTTTGGGCGCGGGTATTGGGGTGGAGAGACTGACAGAAAGCCATTGAGAAAGACACATGGAAACCAGCCCCTCCTAATCAAGAGATGAATCCTAGTGATTCGAGGCAGTGCCAAGTGAGAGGACCTGGGGCCTAGGAAGAAAGAAGAAATCGCACTTACTAGGCAGGGATAACACCAACGGAGGATGCCCAAGTTCCTTCCAGAGCTGGGACTGGGGGCAAGGGCCATGGTGCCAACTGATGGCTCCTGACCTTGGGCCAACCCCTCTTCCCTTGCCAGGGCTGCCTGGCCCCTGGGGAAGGGGAGTGTGGTGAGCTGATGCAGTCCCTCCCCTCTTGAGTGCCATGAGCTCACGCAGGCATATTCTCCCCTTCCAGGCCAAGTAAACAGGATGGAGCCTGGGTCAGTGCCCTCCTTGGTCTCTCCCTCCCACTCTTCCCTGGGGGTGGCTGGCCCGCCCAGCTCCCAGAGCAGCTTGGGTGCTTACTGAAACACAATGGCCACTCCCAGGGCCTTGCCATTTTCTCCCTGACCCCTGGGGCCCCGTGGAGGGCTTTCCCCAGAGCCCCAGAACCTAAAACACAGCCCCGTGGCTCCCAGAGTCTCTCTGTGGGTTGCAAGGTGTGAGGGCAGTGGCCTGTAGGTGACAGTGTGGGAAGCAGAGAGAAGAGAGCTGCAAGGCCACCTGAAACTGAGAAGGGCCACGAGAGGGCCCCTGCTCTCCACCCTGTGGCCCCAACTCATGTTGGCTTACGCTGGGGCCTAGGGCTGGTCCTATCCAATGGGTTTCCCTCTCCTGTTCCACTGCTAGGGTCCTTCCTGCAGTGCCTCTCTCCTAAGTCTTCTTACCCCACCGCTTCCAGGACACACTAACACCTATCTCCGCATGTGCCCCATCCCCACCCTGCGCCCCAGATTCCTGGGGTTGGGCAACTAGAACACTTTTGTGTCGGTCTCATCCCAGGTCTCCCTCCCTCTGTGATGCATGGCTCCCTCTCTATTTCAACACAGGCTCACAATTACAGCTCATTACCCTATCGAGTAGTTGGGCCCTGAGTCACTAGGGGAGGGACCTGGGCTGCCCGGCCCTGTTACCTTCTCCCAACCTACAGTATAAGGAGTAGTGACAGGGAGAAGGACTCTGGGAAAGCAGGGGTGTCTGGGAAAGGAGAGAGCAAGAGAGGCTGTAGACCCAGAAGGCAGAATAAGAAAGTAGAGGGAGAAGGCAGGAGGGGGTGCAGCACAGAGGAAGAGAAAGGATCAGAAGAAACAGACTGAAGTGGGAAGAAGACTCTCCGGGGAGAGAGGGAGCTGGGTGGACATGAAGCTTTTGGTATCTCTTTCCAGTCTCCTGCTGGCCCTGTGCCTGGGCAGTGGGGCAGCGGGTCCATTGCAGGGTCCTGGGACAGGAGCTGGACAAGGAATGGGAGAAGCCACTGGCAATGGAGTTGAGAAGGCCATTGGTGAAGGAGCTAAAGAGGCAGTCAGCTCCGGAATTGAGGATGCCGTTGGCCAAGGGAACGGAGGAGAAGCCAGCTCTGCATTCAGGGAGGCCACAGGAGATGCACTCAGCAACAAACTTGGGGAAGCAGCCCACGCTCTTGAAAACACTGGGAGAGAGGCTGGCAGACAGGCTGAGAGCTTCATTCGACATGGAACGGATGCTGCCCACAGCTCTGCTTCTTGGGTGAGTGGCTAGGAAGCCAGGTGTAGAAATGGGAGGCCATGGGGCAGCTCAGTTGAGTGCCATGGGAAAGGATGAATGGGAAATGGTTAAAAGGAGAGCGGGGCTGTTGTGTGGCTGTGTGGGCAGTTTCCTTCCTTGGGATGCAGCCTTCCTCTGCTACTGCGGGGTCTCTGCCATGGGCCTCTGTCTGCTCCCGTTCCTGTCTAACTTTGGGTTGCTCTGCCTTCCTCCTCTATCAGAGTCAGGGTTTGGTCGTACCAAGTGCAGGTGTGTTGTCCTTGCAGGGAACGTCTGGAGGACACGGCGTGTTTGGCTCTCACGGTAGCACTGGAGGCCAGGGCCAGGGAAGTTTTGGAGGTCCAGGGTCTCCCTGGGGCCATGGACAACCTGGAGGCTCTGAAGGCAGTTTTGGAACCAATTCTCTGGGAGGCTCCTGGGGGCAGGGAGGCAGTGGAAGGACCCTGAACCTTGAGACCAATGCTCAGGTAAAGTAGCCACCCAGCCCAGGGATCCACCCTCGCCTGCTCTTCACACCACACTCTCCACACCTCCCTGATCCTTCCAGATCCCACACTGAGTCTCACCCTCCCTGCAGGGGTCTGCGGCCCAGCCTGGCTATGGGTCAGTGAGAGGCAGCCGCCAAAATTCTGGGGTAAGAGCCAGAGTCTGGGGACAGAGTGATTGTCTGCACGTGTGTGACAGAGAGTAGGGGAGAAACAAAAGGGAAAGGAAGAAGAGGGAAGAGGGTAAGAGGAAGACTGGGCTGGGAAGGGATGGGTGTGTCGGGAAACTAGGAAATGAGAGGGGAGGAGGGGAATGGAACCGGGCCTCAAGGAAGGTGGAGCGGCTTGTGGAGATGGCTTTGACAGAGATCTCTAAACCTAATGGTGGCCTTTTCTCCACAGTGCGCCAACGGCCCACTGTCTGGCTCTGGTGGAAGCTCTACCAACTCCAGGGTAAGAGGAGGGCAGGCTGTGGTGATCTGCACTGGGGGAATGGGACACAGCTCCTCATCGGCTGGGCAGAGACTATGCCCTGGCAGGAGAGCAAGGGAGGAGAGACACAGTCCTGGTCCCTCATCCACATCCTCTCCATTCTGCTCCACAGGAAAGCAGCAGCCAGAGTGGTGGTAGCAGTGGTGGCCAAGGTGGCAGCAGTGGTGGCCAAGGTGGCAGCAGTGGTGGCCACGGTGGCAGCAGTGGTGGCCACGGTGGTAGCAGTGGTGGCCATGGCGGCGGCAGTTCTGGGTCCAGCCACGTGAGTTCTGCTCCTGGGGAGAAGATAGGGATGGGTGAGGGTCCTGGTCCCTGCAGAGCACACGGGCCCCAAGGTTTCCCCGGAGGCTGCTGCAGCCTTGGAGCAGGTGACGTAACTGGCAGTTGTCATCATGGGGCTCCCTCAGCCTCTGCTCCCCGCCTCCCCAGCCCCAGCCCAGGCTTTTTACAGAAGCAGGTCAGGTGTCTACAAGGGTTCCCCGCTGACTGCTGCCTGCTCTGCTCCCTACCCTTCCTCTTGCTCATGGTGGGGAAGTTCTGCCTCCTTCCAACCTCTCTTCCTTGCCCACCTGGCAGATCTGGGGATGACAGAGGGAAGAAGAGGGGTGGGAACAGAAAAATAGGACACTCATTTGGTAAGCTCCAAGGAGGACAAGGCTGGGATTGCACGCATACATTGGAACTAGAGGACATTGACCGAGCTGAGCTGTAGATGACACCGATGACTACAGGGTCCCCACAAGGACCCTACCTTGTGGGTAAGGAGGCAGGGGGCTGCTGTAGAGGAGAGCTCCAAGGGAGGGGCGCTAAAGACAGGTCACCCCGCGAGCTCCCTGGGGCCTGAGCCTCCTTAGTTGGCTGCTCCTTATGCCACCGTCTCCACTCCCACCCCCCCATTTAGGGCATAGAAACTTCTAGGGATTTTGATCAACCCTTTTCAGTTTCCAAGGTAAGGGGGCCTCGAGGAGTCCCTTTTGCTTATTATGTTCCAGGAAATGGTGCATTTATAAGTCCTTTGAAGATGATATGCGAACTCTTGCTTTCTTTTCCTGAAGGAATCCGATTCCGGTAGTTCCTCGGGCAGCAGAGGGACAAGTGGCGGCGGAAGCAAACCTGAGGTCGGTAGCTGGGGGGCCCCCAAGGGCCCCTGCCCTTCCGGCCCGGGGAAGGAAATACGGAGGGATCAGCCATTGCGTGCTGGTGTGGGGGCCCCCTGAGAATGGAAGGATTGCTGCTGCGCAGGAGCTGGCTGCAATGCTATCCTTTGGGGGCTGGCATTGGGGTCCGGGAGCGGGCTGAGTGAGTCCTACCTGTCTCTTTCCCGCAGTGTGACTACCCGCAGAACGAAGGCCGCATAACCGGAGAATCTGAGAGTGAGGTGAGAACCACACTTCCCGTTCCCAGAGGTCCACTCTGCTCAGCCCCATTCCTGATAAGCAATTCCATCCAATGCATCTGGGGAGAATCTGACAATTTAGATGGGAGAAGCCAAATGCATACTTCTAGGAATAGCCTCCAGAGTAACAGTGGAAATCCCTATGCAATGCCTCACTGTATACCGTAGGCAGGGCCAGGGAGAATCTTATGTAAACCAGTGCTTTCAGAAACCTAGTCATTTCAACCGTCCCACCCCAGGCCGTGAACAGAGCACAGAAGTGTTCTGGAAAGTACATTTCCTCTCAGTTATTCTGGCACCCTCGGCAGTAGGTGTCCGTCCTTGTGGTGCTGACAGAGCAAGTGTGATACTCCTGTCCACACCTAGAGGTCTTGTGCAAAAGCAAGTTCTGATTCAGCGGGTCAGGGGTGGGGCTGAGACGCTCCATTTCTCACCAGCAACCTGGGCAGGCTGTGGCCAATGTTAAGAAGTATTCTCTCAGTTTGTTTCTAGCAGTAGATACCAAAATCTTAAGGACATAGGGAATCAAAACTACCAATCTCCAAGTGGAGCGTGGTGGTGCACGCCTGTAATTCCAGCACTCGGAGGCCAAGGCATGAGGATCGCTGTGAGTTCAAGACCAGCCTGGGCTACGTAGTGAGTGTGAGGCCAGTCTGAACTGCGTAGTGAGACCCTGTCTCAAAAAACAAACGAACAAGTCCACTCCCCATAAAATTATCAATCTTTTTCCTCTGTGGTTTCTGCTCTTAGTATATTGCTGTAAAGGTCTTTATTCTCTTCAATTATTACAAATGCTTACATAATTTCAATTTTTAAAATGTAACTCTTCGATCCATCTGGACTTCATTTTGCTGTGTTTAGTCTAGCTCTGCTCTCTGATCGAATCACAATTATTCTACACTTTGGATCACAGCTGGGTGCTCCTCTGTTTTGGGAAAAACAATTAAAGGCAAGGGAAGAAGCTGATGAGGTGTATCACTCGTATTTCCCCCCACATATTTAAATGATATTTCCAGTCCTGAGTATTAAATCATTTCCACCACTGACTTGAAACACCACTTGTAAATACCTTCGTTTCTGGTTTTGTTTTGCTAAGTGGATCCATCCATTGTGGCACAGATACCATCGTTTTATTTACAATAGCTTATGGTATGTTAATATCCACCAATACAAGTCCCGCCTGGCCACTGATCTTTTCCAGCATTTTAAAAACCTAATCCTAGGCCCTTATCCTTCCTGGTGAATTTCAAAATTATTCTGACAAGTTCTCAAAAAGAATTCCCTTAGTATGTGTAGAGGAATATGAAATCCATACATACATTTTTGAAGATGGCTCCGGGATCTAGAACAGGGATCTGTGTTTCACTGTCTTTCTGGGGATTCAGCAAGGACAAGGGGATCCCAGTGGTCCTGGGGACATCAGGGTAGGAGAGCAGTAGGCCTTGAGAGTAGAGGCTGTGCCCACAGTGAGAGGGCTGGAGGTTAACTCTCCAGTAGCAACGCTAACTGAGCACTTGGCCTGACAGCAGAGCGGCTAACTACCTCTGGGAATGAGGACGTGCCAACGCAGGAGCTTACCTCTGACTCAAGAGAAGACTAGCCAACCAGTCTGCTTCTGGACACCTTGGCTCCTGCTGACTGGCCAGCTGGCACTAACTTTTTGCCCAGTGCAGCCGTAATCCCAGCTGGGGGCCTCCAGTTTGGGTCAGTTCAGGTCAACAGTATGGCTTGCATCTGATTCCAAACCAGGGGAGAATTCAGATGCTTTGGTGCTAAAGCTCCTCCTGCTGGAGTTTGGACAGCTCGCAGAGACAAATATGAACAGAGATGGTGACATTCTCTATAAAAACCGTAAGTCCATACAGTAAGCTGGTCCATCACATAAGGAGATTGAAACAAGATCTGCCAGGCAGGATGGAGTGCTGGGATGTTCTCTCATGCCTCAGTACCCTGATCTTGTAACCTGCACTCCTGTCCTCTCCTCCCAGTGACTTCTTTACTTTCTCTCCCCAGGAAAGCAGAGAGAGTGATCTCCTTGGGAATTCCCACAGCAACTCTCAGGTGAGCCTAGGGACAGCTGGGGTAGCATTCACAGAAGGGATGCTGGAGTGTGGGCAGAAAGCCAAGGGCTTGGGAGAAGAAACAAAAATACTAGTTTCTTCTTGTAAGCTGCTCTGAATCGGTGTCTGGTGACCATCATGAGACAAAAGCAACCATCTGGGATCTCCATTCCCCTCTTCCATTCACCCGTTCTCTCCTTCCTTTCCGTCGACTTTAGAGCCATAGTTTCTTGCAAGGGGGAAGCTTAGACAAAAATAACAGAATGGCCAAGGAACTACTTGCAAAAAGCATACTTAAGAAGTCAGTGTTGAGAAGTGAAAGTCGCTGAACTTTGGGTTAGAAGATGGGGGTTCAAATGGCAGCTTTTCACTTGTCATCTGCACATCTTTAGGCAAGTCAGTTAAGCTCTCTGCGCCTGGGTGTCTTTGGATAAAGTGAAGACAATGACGCCTGACTGGTTCGCTTTCCACAGTTACTTTAGAGCTTTCAATGTCAAGACTAGACTGACAGGGTACAGAGTACAGGCACAAAGACAGATCCTGAGGTCAGCTGCCGGACCCCTTTGAGTTCCAGTCTTCTCATCTGTGAGCTGGAGTCATCTGCGGAGGAATATGGCAGAAGAAGGCACAGTGGGACGACATTTAGCTACTCTCTTTACCAGTGGTGTTTTGGGGGAGGCAAAAATATAACTAAAAGTCGAGGGACCGGGTAGGGCTACATGGTTGCAATCATTCTGGAAAGTCTTTTTGAGGTGGGAATTGTAGGTGCCATGTAAAGGAGGGAAAGTGGATTTAGATAGAGGGGCAGAAGGGCTTGAGCAGTAGTGGAGGTGAGAGGGCCAGGAGCACGTATGACAGGTTGCAACCGTCTTGAGCATCAGTCTCCCCTTTCCCCACCAGGGGCACTCACCCAGTGGGGATAGCAACGGAGATGAAGGAGTCAATGAGCTCAACTCTGTGGTGAGTGGTGTTACTGTACCTCGGGCTGCGACCATGGGATCAAGCGTTCTTCGTCCCCCTCTTTACATCTCCCCACAACTCCTGCCCATGCCTCTTGCTCACCCAGTAGCTTCTTGAATTCACCCCGTTTCTCATCTGTTCCCCAGAACTCTCAGACATCTCCTGGAGTCTTCAACTTTGACAATTTCTGGAAGGTGAGTTCTGTAAGACAGCTCTGCTCATTCTCCTTGGGAAAACCGACCCCTGTCACTTGGCCCTCCAGGCTGAAATCCTCTTTACTGACAGTAAGACGCACCCTTGTCCCTCTCTTGGCCTGAGGCCCTGGACCAATGACATTGTGACCTGATGTGGACATTCTTTATGTTTTCTTTGCAGAATTTTAAGTCTAAGCTGGGATTCATTAACTGGGATGCCATAAACAAGGTAAGTTCTGACAGGCTGTGCAATCCTGATCTTAACGGGGGAGAAATGTAGGGAGGAAAGCTATAACTCTGGCTGGAGAGCCAGGGGAACAATAATAACGGCCACTAAGATGGCATTTAGGCCAATACTAAAACCAAAACCAACATACAAACTGAGACCTGAAAAGAGACGGAGCCTCTGGGGACAACTGGGAGCCAGAGATGAATGGAAGAGATGAGCCTCTTTAAGGCCTCAACATTTAGATCTGAGCGGGTTAGGAATGTCAGTTTTTGCTTTGGAAGGTTAAGGGGACAGCCTGATTCTAGAGCAGTGACGGCAAACCTTTTAAGAGTTTTCAGTGATACAAACAGCCCGCTGCAGCAGACGTGCCAGAGGTTCACCACCACTGTCCTAGAGCATAGATAGACTGAAGGTGGAGCTCAAAGGCCACACAAGGACTGACACACCCAGGGGAAGAAGGGAAAAGGACCTGGAGAGCTGCTAAGTGCCTGATGGGTGACAGGTATTACTCTGGGCCCTGTACTCATGCAATCTTAGGAGACAGCTGGGTCAGAGAACTCCTCTCCCTTTCCTCCCTACCCACCCCTCCCTCTCATAGGGAAGCCCTCAGCAGCCTGATTTGACACCAGAACAGCAGAGTTGATGGGGCTGAAGGGCAAATGGATGATCCCAACCACTTCCCCAGGCAGAAGTTGTGAAACATGGCCCACTGCGCTTTGTTCGAGCCCTCCTCCTCCTCCACCTCCTCCTCCTCCTCCTCCTCCTCCGAATATGAATTAGTTGCTCAAGTGTAAAAGTTGAGAGACTTTAGGTGGCACAGCGGCACACGCCTGTAATCCCAGCACTTTCAGGGCTGAGGCAGGAAGGTCACAAGTTCGAGTCTCACCTGGGCAACACAGCAAGGCTCATGTCTCAAAATAATGTGCAACGGCTCTAGGTTCAAATCCCAGCATGGAAGAGATAGAGAGGGTAGTGGGGAGAGACGAGTGTTTAGATTTCTGGTTTCTTGAAAGTTTGGCAGCCTGAACCCCCCTTTCATGGGGCCGAGTGGCAGCTGCCTCTTGCCCTGGGTCCTCGCTCTCCGCACTGCACTCATCCCGCTCATCCGTCGTTCCTGCCACCAGAGCAGCCTCTGTGAGCTGCCGAGGTTCTGCCCTCTAACGTGAGAGAATTAAGGCGAGGACCCCGGCCTTCCCTCACCCTGTGGTCTTTACGGGAGGAGCGGGTGGTGGCAGATGAGCACGCAACCTGACCCAAATTTCAGGAACAGCAAAGCCTGACCTCTGGGAATGATGGGGACGGGAGGGATCCGAAGGTCCCAGCGGCACTGAATGAGCCAAACAGATTCTCTGTTACAGAGATCAGTCTCCGGCAGGGGCAAGACTCCTTGCTACGGACCTCAGGGTCACTTAGAGTCTGATGGAAAGGACAGGGCACACCCGGGTGCGCCTCCCAGAGAACCACGACAGACTACTAAGCACTTCTGACATTGTCACAGGGGCAGGAAGGAAGTAATCACTGTTGGCTTCCTGGAAGGGCAGATCCGGTAGAAAGGTGGGAGGAAGGAGAGGTGTGGAGCTCTGTTCTCCTTCACAGCTGGGTTGAGGGAGTTGAGGACTTCAGCCAGAGAGAGGGGTCAGGAGGGGGACTCTAGGTAACACTCCTGGTGAGGCAGGGCATTCTCAAGCCCAAAGGTGTCCGGATGTCTAGATGACAGCGGTGGGCTACAAGGTCCCTGTAGATTTCCCAAGCAGGGGTGGATGCCCACGCCACCCCCAAATCCCTACAGCTCAAGTTCCCTCATAGAGCCTATTTCTTTGCCCAGGAGGAAAAGAGCTTTCGAAACCCGTGACCTCCAGGCAAGGAGCTATCAGCTGGATGGGAGGTCCCACTCCCTCCCTACCGAGCCCCTCCCTCACCCCTAAACTTGTCCCTCACCCCTAAATTTGGCCCCATGCCATTGAAATAAATTTCAGCTGCCCCACATGCTGGTCTCTGCTCCTTTTTTTTTCCGTCTCGGCTGTTTGCCCCAGGGGTGGGGAGGAATGGACAGAGCCCCACAGCTTTGGGTACTGTGCTGGAGGTCCACTGGCAGCTGAAAAGGTGGGGGCTGGGGGACAGGTTCTGGTCTGAGGTTTTGCTACAGTTATGTTGTCCCGGAGAGGGGCTGGGAGCACAGACAGTCCAGTGTGTGGGGAGGGTGGGCTGGTCAGTGGTTCAGAGGCCTAACCTTTCTCCATTTCCAAAATACTTTCTGGTGTCCCCTGAGACTCCTGGCTCCCATCAGTGCCTGCCTGTCCAACCTTAGTCACAATAAGATTCTGAGGGCGGAGAAACAGCAGGAGACTGGGCTTAGGTGAGGGGGGGAGGGCTCCTTGCTAACCTGCTCCCTGTTTTTCATCCGCAGGGCCAAGTCCTGTCCCCCAGTACCCGGGCCCTCCTCTACTTCCGAAGACTCTGGGAGGTAGGAGAATTCCTGCCTTCCAAAGAATTGGTGATTCTGGCCATCACCTTCAGCCACCCTCAGCACCAGCTGACCTGTCACAAAATTGTCCCTTTTCTTTCTTTTTTTTTTTTGTACCAGGGATTGAACTCAGGACCCTGCACTTGCGAGGCAGGTGGAAGAACCACTGAGCTAAATCCCTGGCCCGAATTGTTCCTCTTTTCATTTTTGAGATAGGTCATCTCACCCCAATCTTTTAATTTTATTTGTATATGTTTATGATAAGTAATACTTTCACTCATCTTGGGGTTATCCTAGGCTTATCATCAATGCCACCTCAAACCCAAACACCCTCACCTCTCCTTGCTTATCTCCATGGAGTCCTCAGATCCCACCTCTCTCCCAAGTCCTTTCCTCCAGTGATCTCCGGCAGTCCCTTCCCACCCTGAGTTCTGGCTCACCAGCCACTCTTCTCGTCCTCTCCCTCCAGGATTTCAAACGAAGGACTCCTTTCTTCAACTGGAAAAAAATTACTGAGGTAAGGGCTGAGGGGCAGAACTGGGGACTTGGTCAGTCCCTCAGCAGGTGGCTTCCTCACTCCCTCTCCAGCTTCCTGCTGCTTTTATGCAATCTCAAGTGGCAGTGGGTTGGGAGAGAGAGGCTGTGAGTCACCGAGGAGAGTGCAAGGTGGGAGCCCCAATAAAAGCCCAGGCTCCAGGCTCGGGCTCCACAGGCTCAGAATCGTGAAGTGGGCCACCGTCTCTGCTCTGCTGCTGTCCCTGCTGGGCCTGGCCTGGCTAGAGGGGACCCACAGCTGGGTGGGTACATAGGGCAAGCAGGTGGAGGGGGAAAAAAGGGACCTGGGGCTGCAATCAGTTTTTAAGTGATGGAAAAGGGGCACTGCGGAGGGAAGCTGAGGAAGAGAGGACAGTATGCTGGGGGGGTCAGGTCAGGGTCAAGTGCAGACGGGCGCGGGTCTGAATATCCGGTTCCTGGGCAGAATGAGCAGGACCCTGTCCTGAAGAAGGCCACGCCTCACTGTGCATGGCCACTGGCCTCCGGGAAACAGAAGCCTTGGGGGGCTTTGCCCGGATCAGGCATGGGGGGCTGGACGGGGGGAGTCAAGGCCTTCCCCTAGTGCCATCGTGCACACATGTAGGACCTGTGTGGCTGTGTTGTCTGATTTTTTGAGACATGTTAGAAATCTGAGTTTTTAATTTGTTGGCAACTTTTTTTTTTTTTTTTTTTTTTTTGGTACCAGGGATCAAACTCAGGCCCTTGTGTTTGTGAGGCAGGCAGTGGAACCACTGAGTCAAATCCCCAGCCCCTAATCTAATTTTTTAAAAAAGCTAGACCAAATCAAAACTATCTGGGGGCTGATGGGCAAGCAGTTTATGACCTCGGGGTCAGCACTAAGAGTGGGGTTAAGGCTCATTGTCAGGTGTGGACAGGCAGAAAGTTAAGTCAGGTAGGACTTGACCCTTGCACTGGGAGACGGAAGGAGTGAACGGTGTGGTCCTTCCAGAAAAGATGAGAACTGCCCCCTGCCTTGCGGGCAGGGAAGCGCGCTCCTTCCTCTGCTTCCTGTATCTCCTCCTTTTCCTCCCCTCCTCTGTCCCGGAGCTAATGCCCATCCTCCCAAGGACCCTAGAGAACAGCGACGTGTGGTCCTTAAAGCGCCTGTGAGGGTGCAGCAGGGTTTGGTGTACACAAAGGCAGGCTGGGCTGAGGGGGTGGGTTGTCCGGAGCAGCCCGTGTGGGCTCCACCCTTTCCTCAATTCTACCACACCTCTGGCCAGAGCTTCCAACACACCAGGTGCGTGGGCGGGGGGGGAGGGCCTGGAGCTGCCCAGTCGGCTTCTCCACCACGACTCCCACCTTGAATGTGGAAATCCGTGTCCTACATCTCTCTGGGCCATCAGTCTCTTCTAGGTCACCGTGCTTACCACGGACCATTAGAGGGGTGGGATGGGAGATGCTGGGGCTTTCAGAGGAGGGCAGAGCCTAGGTAGCAGGATGCTGGCTCTGGGGATGCCGACTGTGGCTCCTTTTTCCCTCTCAGGATCTAGACCTGCCACCGCTCCAGAAGAGGGCAGGCAGTTCTGATCAGGTGAGTCTCTTTGCTCTCAGACTCTCCTGGAAGGTCCTTGGGTCCCTCTCAGCCCTGGGTGTGGCCCCTCTGAAATTCTCTTTTTTTAAAATTCTCCATC
Source organism: Fukomys damarensis (assembly GCF_012274545.1). Taxonomy (NCBI): domain Eukaryota; kingdom Metazoa; phylum Chordata; class Mammalia; order Rodentia; family Bathyergidae; genus Fukomys; species Fukomys damarensis. The sequence continues at coordinate 54,933,807 of NW_022900931.1, forward strand.
CAATAGTTTTCTCAGCCTGATGTGGGAAGGCAAGAGGCGGGAGCTGTAACTTCCAAGGCAAGATCTCTAGCACTGATGCCTGATTTAGATGCCACCTCTCCCTGGTCTCCTGTCTCAGCTCACTTGAGAGTTGGAGAGGGTCCAGGGAAGGAGTCGGCTGGCCCTTTGGGCTGAGACAGTTAAGAGTGGTGAGGGGTGGGCTCTTGTGGCTTGAAAAAGCTCCCAAATCCAACTTGGAAGAGGGGAAGGCAGGGGCTTTAAGAAATATCCAGTTGGGGCGGGGAGATGGGGTGCTTGCTCTAGAGTGATGCACCTTCACCCCTTCTCCTCCCCTCTGCTCCCACAGGTCTATTACAACCAGCAGGCCTATCCCACGATGTCCAGTGGGCAGAACTCAGTGAGGAGTACCCCCAAGGTGAGGCTTGGTGCTGGAACAGGGCCCGCGGAAGAGAGATGGAGGGGGGTGTTCACTACAGGGCCCTCCCTGATCACTCTGAAAGCCTCTGGAGGGAGACTCTCACCCTGTGAGCAACCTGGAAGCGGAGAGGACCACCCTCCTCCGAGCTACCCTCTCAGCGAGCCGCTTCCGTGCAACAGAGGAAAAAGCAAGCGCCTCCCAGAGAGGAGCACTGCTCTGACAAATCGCATCCCACCACCCACGCAGGCAGGCGTCTCCTCTGCAGACCTCTTCTGGGGAGCAGAGGAGAGGAAAGCGGGCTAGCCCTCCCGGGAAAGCGAGCCCCGGAGCTCGTGGTTGGTGGGAAACAATGCTTCATGCCTTGAAGGAGATAAAAGGAAACGATACACCAGAAAGTTTGTTTTGTACGGTTGCAAAGAAGGCAATGTTATAATGGCAGGAACTGAGTGTGCTGGATACTAATTAGGCTAGCAAAGGACAGCTAGGCCAAGGATTTCCCCCTATCTCTCATCACAAGGAAGCTCCTACCCTAGAAGGGAGAACCTTCTGTGCAGGGACGGAGAAGTGGTGAGGAAAAGAAGGTATAGATGCCATTAGCGCTGCCTGGTGGTGTCCCCTTGGCCAGTCTGTGGCTGATTTCTATTCACCCAGCAGGCAGAAGGGACACCTCAGCTCCGTTCACTCCCTGTGGTCACTGTGTGCTCAGGGCTATGTTAAATGTCATTGTGGATACAACATCCTTAGGGGAAAGATCCCAGACTGAATGTCTACAGGGAGACTGAAAGGCCTTGGTGATAATCCTGGCTTGTGTCTGCTTCAGACATGGGGCCCTTTCTGAACCCCAAGGCCAAGTCAGGGTACAGAAAGGCCACTAAAGCCACACATCACCTCCTCTCCTCTTTTCTCCACAGGGAGTAACCACACCTTCATCCTCTGTGAGTATGGGGACTGAGAAAACCCGGCTGGAGACCGAGGAGGCCTGAGGCCAGAGTGGGTGGAGGGGACAGCACGACATCTCAGCCTTTCTCCTGTCCTGCAGGCTTCCCGGGCACAACCTGGTCTGCTGCATTGGCTGAAGTTTTGGTAGGTGAGTGTCAGACAGAGCGGCAGGGAGCCACACGTCCTCGGGAGCCGAGCCAGAGTCACCCCTTGAGCGAGGCTGGGACCTTAGCGTTTCCTCAGACCTCAGTCAGCAGTGCCACGAAGTGAGGTTTCCTTTAGGTGGACGCTAGCTGCGGGGGTGAAGGAGGAGCAGGGCCCATTGTGGGGTGTGGAGGAACAGTCCCAAGAAAATGATCCAAGGCATATGGGAAGCAGCCTGAGAACGGAACAGGGGAGGGGCGAGACAGAGGGAGCCGCGTGGGCACAGAAGAGGAGGGTGGCGTGCTGGGGAAAGGACAAGGACAGGACAAGAACTGTCCCTGGGAACGGCCGAGAGAATTTGGGGGGATAAAGGATGAAGTGTGGCTCCGGAGACAAAGCGGTCATAAAATCTGTTTTAGGTGGGGGCACAAGGGAGGGGAACAGACTGGGCGGGACAGCAAAGGAGCTGCTGGAGCCTGGGGATTGGACGAAAGGGCGTCCGGTTGCAAGTGATTTAGGAGTGGCTGCATTCTATCATTTAATCTTCTCGTTTTTCTTTTCTAGAAAATGATTTCTGGTCACTGCTGAGACCTCCTGAACACCAGTCGTCAAGGAGCCCAACCATACTTCCCAGTCTTCCCAGTCTTCCCAGCTGTGCTGACAGCCACATCTGCTGGGCTGGGGGCCTGGCTCATCCGTTCCTCATTTCTCACTTTGCTGTGGTGTCTTGGTGACCACCAGCCTAACAGAATAAGCCCCTTTCTGTTCTTACTTTATTTTGTGACCTGAAGTAATTGACAATTTTCCAGAAAAAAGCTCATGTATTGAGTTTCTCTGTGGAAATAAAACATGAATCTTGTTTCCCAAAGGCTTTCACAAATTGTATTAATACTAGACTGATGGCCTAGGTCAGGGAGGGTGGAAAAATGAGTTAGGAGCAGATATTCTCCCTTCCTCCTGATAGTGGTATCAGACTTGTGTGGTGGGCAGAGAGAAATAAATCCTGAAGCTGGGTGTGGTGGCACACGCCTGTAATCCCAGCACTTGGGAGGCTGAGGCAGGAGGATTGCTGTGAGTTCAAGACCAGCCTGGGCTACATAGTGAGTTCCAGGTCAGTCTCAACTACACAGTGAGATCCTGTCTCAAAAAAAAAAAAAAAAAAAGTTCTGGATTGTAGTCCTGACCTGACAAGAAGCAGCTAGCTGGTCTCACCATGCCTCAGTTTCCCTGTTTGTAAAAAAAAAAATCACCTTTGTCCAACCTATCTGGATACCATGTCAAACAGTCATGGATGTTTTATGGCCTGAAAGGGCAATGGTACAACTATTCACATCAGGAGGCTGAAGTAAAGAAGTTGTTCAAAGTGAGACTGGTCTTGGTGGGGCAGGGAGAGGGCAGGATGCAGGAGAGAGAGGGCTGGCAGAGACTGTACCTGGGGATGCAAACATACTTGTGCTAGTCGGATTTTTGTTGTTGAGACAAAATACCTGAGATAAACAATTTAAAAGAAGAAGGGTTTATCTTGCCTTAGGTTTCAGCGGTTTCAGTTCACGGTCACCTGGCCCTGTTGCTTCTGGGCCTCTTCTGAGACGATACCTCATGGCTGAGCGTGTGGTGAAGACAAGAAGCTCACCTCATGTCCCCCAGTGCACAAGACACACCCTTCAACATCAAGTAGGCCTGGCCACATCATAGCCCCCTCAACTATGAACGCCTCAGTGAGTCAGTGCCCTGCTGAACCTCTAGGCTTCACCTCTGAACACTGTTGTGTTGGGGACCAAGTCCTCAGTGTGTGAATTTTGAGGGGGACGCTTCATATTTAAACGATAACAACATTCAAGTGTGGACAGGGAGGGGCAGTTGGGTTGATGTGTGTGGGAATTTCGGGGAAAGATGAGTCAGAGCCATTACCTTACAGACAGCTAATCTGAGTTTCCAGGTTCCAGGGAGCAAGGCAGAAAACTACTTCACTAATGAACCAATGAAGGAGGTAGAGGCTCTGGGCACTTGCTGGGCTCAAGGTTATCACAGGCCAGGGATGGACAGTGTAGCCACAGTCTGTGAAGCCCATCCAGCTAGTACAGTGTCCCCCTGATATTTCTGCAAGGAAAGAGGAAATAAAAGGATGACAAGAGCACCCTGACAGTCTAAGTCACTCCCTCTCAGATTCCAAGGTCATGGAGGGCATGACTCTTCTTCCTTGGCTGTTGTCCCAAACCCAGTGGGCACAGAGGGCCTCAAATAGGTTAGTGAAAGGAACCTAGCCTGAACTGATCCAACCTGGCAGGGAGAAAAAGCAGGAGAAAAAGCAGTCCTCGGCTCTTCCCCCCACCCAACCCTGCCACCTACCTCACTGGGATTGTTCCTAGAGGAGGAGAGTCATCCTCAGTTCCGCCGTCGGGAGAGCCTTGAAGTACCTCCTCACAGCCACACGGGGGAGCACATGGAGCAGTCCCAGAGAGGACGCTCCATCCTCGCTCACAGGCAGTTTCTGGAGGCAAGTGAGGTATGGGAAAAAGGAACTGAGGTCCCCTCAAGCCAGTTTCTGAGGAACTGAAGGGAAAGGAGAGGTGGCCAAGGTGGTTCTGGACTCTTGGGGAGTTGTTGGACAAAAAGGCTGAAAGCAGCTCTTCCAGTAATACTCGAGGCACATTAAGGTCCTAGGGGTTAGGGGACCCACCAAAAAGGGAAGTCACCTCCTCTGGGGGCCTCTTCAGTAGCCACCTAAAGTCCCAGCATTCATTCTCCCATGACTGCCAGGAAACATTCCCTGCTCAGAACTTTCCACAAGCTTTTCATTAGCCCTACAAAAAAAAAGTACCGGCTGCTCAGCCAGGGTGTGTCGTTTGCCTCTGGCCTCCTTCTCCAGTCAGCAAGTACGTGGTAGGAAAGCCTTTCCTGGGACACTGCTGTTTGTAACCTGTCCCTGAATCCAAGATCCTCAGAAGGCCATCGCTTCTGCTGTTTTCGTGTCTCTCTATGTCTCAATTTCTCAATTCTGTTTACACTTTTAATGAACTCTTTTCTCTCTTTCTTCCCCCACCCTTCTCATTCTCTTCCTCCTTCTCTTTCTTCTTCTCCCTTTTCTTTGTGGTCCTAGGGACAGAACCCAGGAATGCTTTACCACGCGCTACATTCTCGGCCCTTGAATTCTTTTCATCAAGAAAGAGTCTTGCTAAAAACTTGCCCAGACTGACTCAGAACTCGCGATCCTTCTGCCTCAAGCTCCCAAGTAACTGGGATCGCAGACACGCGCCACCACGCCGGGCTTGCTTCATTTCTTTCTTTTTTCTTACTTCTTTTTGGTTATCGGTTTAAATGCCCCTCTCCAGCGCATCTTCGCCAAGGATCACCGTGGCATCACCCTGCTTTCTTCACAGTGCCCGTGTCGTCTGAAGTTATCTCCGCTATTGTAGACAGTTTCCTTATTTTTCTTCATCGTGATCACAGACTGTGATGTTTTCTCCACTGTAACATTATGCTCCGTAGAACAAGTGCTTGGTCTGCCCTGAATTCCCAGCACCAAGAGCCAAAGCGGCTGCTAGGTAAATACAAATTAGCAAACCGGAGGAGGGCTTGGAATTGAGTAGGAGCAACCCAGGAAGTCTTCCTGGGAGAAGTTTAAGCAAAGGGTACACCGGGTGGGCGGCAAAGGAAGACACCAGACCTGCTGGGCAATGCGGCTGCTTTCCGGAGTGCGTTATTATTAACGCCGGCACAGAGAAGTAGAAAACACGGGACAAGCAAGCCTCGAGTTCTGCCTCCTAACACCCCAGACGTCTCCTAACATCCCAGCCCCAACTGCCTTCCCTTTTATTTGTTGTTTTTTTTTTAGTACATGCCTGCAGTACATAATGATTGCCTTCCTCGTGGGGAACTGGCGCATGTACGTGACACATCTTAATTCTTCTTTCACCCCCCACCCGGTCTCCTCTCGCTCAGTCCCCTTCCCTTTTGCAAAAGATCTATTTCCTATTACCTATCTTTTATTTCATTCTTTACTTATACTTTGGGTTTCTCATATAGGAGAAACCATACAATATTTAAGCTCCCATGTCTGATTTATTTCACTTAACGTTATGGTCTCAAGGTGCATCCATTTTTCTACAAACTCAAGTTTATCCTTTTCACAGCACAGTAGTACTCCATTATATAAACACATTTTCTTTATCCTTTCATCTGTTGCTAGACATACAGGCTGCTTCCAAGATTTAACTATTATGTACTATGCTGCTATAAGCATGGGTGTGCAGGTATCACTGTAATGTATCTTTAACTCTTTTGGGAAGATACCCAGAAAGTGAATACTGAGTCAAATAGAACTCCTAGTTTTAGTTTTTTGAGGACTCACTGTACTGATCTCCATAATGGCTGTACTGGTTCACCTTCCACCAACAACGTAGAAGAGTTCCTTCTCCCCCAGGACTTCTCGGGCATTTGTTATTAGTTGCTTTCTTGATGACAGCTGTTCTTTCTGGAGTATGGTGGAACCTCACTGTTGTTTTTAATTTGCATAACTTTAATGGTCAGAGATGTTGAACTTTTTTTTCCCCATGTATTAATCAGTAATTTGGTCTTCTTCTGAGAAGTGTTTATTTCATTTGCCCATTTTTGATTGGGTCTTTTATTGGGGTGGTCTTTTTTGTTTTTTACTTCTTAATATATTCTAGATGTCAGTCCTCTGTCCATGGAATAACTGGCAAAATTTTTTCCATCCTATAAGTTGTCTCTTCAATCTGTTGGGTATTTTCTTTGCTATGCAGGGGCATTTCAATTTGATATGATCTCATTTGCTGATTCTTGATGTTATTTCTTGTGCAATAGGGGTTCTGTTCGGAAAATCCTTGCCTGCACCTATGTCTTCAAGAGCTTTATATTTTATCTTCCAGCAGATTAAGTTTTTCTGTTTTAAAATTTACACCTTTGATCCATTTTGATTCTAGTTTAGTACATGCTGAGAGATATTGTCTAGATTCAATCTTCTGCATGTAGATAGCCAGTTTTCCCAGCACCATTTATTAAAGCGACTATCTTTCCTCTAATGTATGTTTTTGTCAAATCAGATGAATGTGCCTGGGGTTGTTTCTCCATCTTCTATTTTGTTCTATTGATCCACCTGTCTGTTTTTGCGCTAGTGCCATCCCAGCTGGCTTTCCTTCCAGGGATTCCAGGCTTTTCCCCCATGTGCTCAGCAAGGTCCTAAAGACTAGGTGCCCATTCCTTCAAGCCCCCTCCTAACACCTAGGAAGCTGGCTCCGGCCCCTCTGGGTGTCTGTAATGTAGCAACCAGGGCTGGGCCTCACCTACTACCCACATTCAAGTTCTGGCAGATTCAGGGTGGGGTGGGGGCAGGCCTGTGGAGTGTACTGGTATTCTCAGAGAGGGAACAGGGAGTCAACTAGGCCTGGAGATGCAGTTCCATTACCCTGTGGCATACATCCAAAGTGTACCCAAAGCCTGAGTGGGCTCCCTTATCACCTACCACCTGGACTTTCCCCTCTGAAAGCTGGGACCTTCCCCTCTGAAAGCTTTCTACCCTCTCTTCCCTTACCTGTGCCACCAGTGGGCACTGGACAGTTGGGGGGTACAGACTCATATGTCAGAGGAGGAGTATAGAAAGAGATTAGATTTTAAAGCCAGCATTTGCAGTAAAAATCAGGTAAAGATGCAATTACCTTGAAAATGTCAGGAAGGTACCAAGTGAAAAAAATCATAACCCAACACAGCCAGTTTTTTTCAAGCATAGGAACAGAATTTCTGTGGTTGAGCACCTGGGGTAGCTAGCTCCTACTGTAGATACTAGAACTTTAACCACTAGGACCAGAACTGGGATGGTAAGTTTGTCTTTTTTTTTTTTTTTTTTTTTTTTT